>NC_044206.1:24752576-25052576 GCF_900880675.1 Sparus aurata | reverse complement strand
GCGTTCGCTTAAGTCCAAAAGTTTGATTTATTTCACTGGGTGCTTAAACACCCCACAGTCCTGTCAGAGGAACCTTGTAATCCACTACTGTGAGTTACCGTCATTCATTTATACGTTTAACAGGCTAGTTTAACATTTCAGTCATTATCTTCAGCAGTCTGTTCTTAAAGATTCATCAATAACCTTTAGGTATCTGTTTATAACAGTTTATTCATTAACATCAGCAATCTGTTTTTAAGATTTCACCCATCATCTTTAGGCATCTACTTTTTTTTTAATTCATGCATTATCTGCATCTATTTTCAACAATTTTTTTAATTACCTTTATTGATTTTTTTTGTTTATTCATCCATTATCTAATAGGTATCTAATTTTAAAAATTCGCCCATTATCTTTAACTATCCATCTTTAACAATGATCAATAACCTTTAGTTATCTATGGTAACAACATATCTACCTGTAACTAGCTATTATTAACAATTTATTTATAACCTGTCACTAACTATTTATAACAATTCATCCATTATCTTTAGGTATCTATTTCAAGAAAATTGATGAATTACCTAAAGCTTTATATTTTTAAAATTTCATCCATTATCTGTAGCAATCTAATTTAAACAATTATCAATTATCTTAGGCTATCAATTTTTAAAAATGTATCCACTACCTTTAATTATCTATTTTTTATTTATTCATCCATTACCTTTAGCTATGTATTTATTAACTATTTATTCTTAACATGTAACTATCTATGTATAACAATTCATCCATTTTCTTTTGGTATCCAATTCCAAAAATGTATTAATTATAATTAGCTTTACATTTCATCCATTTTCTGTAGCAATCTATTTTTTTGTTTATCCATTATCTTGAGGTCTCTATTTTTTTCATAGATTATCTGTATCTATTTTCAACAATTTATTAAATGATTTTTTTCATTGTCTTGAAGTATCTAATCTTAAAAATTCTCCCATTATCTTTAGCTGTCTATCTTTAACAATAATCTATTACCTGTAGCTATCTATGGTTACAACACATCTACTACCTGTAAGCGATCTATATTTAACAATTATCAATTACCTGTAACTATGTAAGGGATAATGTATAGAACGGTGGTCACTATTGGGAAAATAAGTCCCGACAGGACGAACCGGACCCCGACGCGAAGGAGTCTGATCCGTCCTGTCGGGACTTATTTTCCCAATAATGACCACCGTTCTATACATTATCCTGCTTATTACACAGTTACTTGCCAACACGAAAGAAAACTTGACACAGTGTGTCTTTTTACAGTTTATCTGTTACCGTTCATAGTGTTTTTCAGCAGAGAAATATAGTTCACCAAACCGACGCTGTTTCTCTTCTCCCTCTTCGCTGCTTTCCTCTCTTTTTCTTTTCTTGACCGGTGACGACAACTCAGCCTTTTGCCAAGAGTTGAAATCACCGTATTTTCCAAGAATATTAAAGTTATTGTGAAACTCGTCCATATTAGTGGCCTAGCTGTACGTTTTTTCCGATATGAACTAGACTACAGATCAGCTGACGTCGCTTAGCAACCGAAGACGCTGCGGTGATAAGTGACCGGACTACTTGGGGAGCAAAGATTTTAGAGCGCGGAGTGATACGAAATACACGAATCAGAGGCAAAAAGGCCACTTTCCTTGACGACGGTCAAATATGCTTAGCAACGGTCAATTATATGAAAATAATTGACCGCCGAACGTTGGGAAGGCCGATTCAAGAGAATGGAGCATTCTGCAGCATTAAGAAGAGCCGTGTAATAAAAATATATATCAATGTGTCCGTTATCTGTCTATATGAAGACTTGATCCATTGCTTTTATTACAGTTTATTCGTGGCTTCAGCTTCTTCGACTGCTCGCTGACGAGTTCAATTATTACGGTTGACAAACGACGGTAATTGTAAAAATTCAAATCATAATTAATTTTTTTTTTCTCGTCGTTAGTGAAGCTACAACCACAATCTTTCTCCTGCCTTCCCACAACTGAGTGCAGAATGACCCGCTGGGAATCAGTGCTGTGAAGAAACACTGTCAACGCTGCTCCGCGGGTTTGGATCAGAGCCGAAGAACCTTTACGAGTTCTCTTTCTCTTTCAGTTTGAAATATTTCAGTCGTGCTGCACACTGAGATGTTTTTTACAAATTAACCAGAACAGTTTGACTGAGAGAGAATACTATAAAGTAAAAACCAGGTTCATCTGCTGACCGCCTGCTTCCATCTTAAGTGATTCTGGTTCTGGCCCGTCCTTTTGGTTATACAGAGTCTCTGCTAATGGAGATTAATTATGTGGAGATAACAATAGCAGACGAGTTATAAGGGAAAATTGCCTCTCGCACTTAAATAAAAAAGACAATTTTTTCCTTTTGATAAGGAAACAGAGACACTTTGTATCGTCACCGGCAGCAGAATGGATTTGGATCCGTCTGATCCTCCGACTCTGAACCGCTGTCCTCAGAATAACTCTTCACTGGATCTACGGTCAGACGTTCTGCCCTGAGGGGGGGATGAGGACACTTGGGATTTAGTAGAACTGCTAATTAACAGCTTGTCTCCGTCTTTCACACAACGCAAGAATAAACCTTGAACTGTGAATGTGACGTTCGGTCTGTGAGGTTGTGGCGAGGACACGAGGGGAGACAGTGGAGCTGTGTTGGTTTTTACTAATTACTGCAAATAAGTGAAATATTTATGTGTCACAGTCAAAGTCTGACTCTTTAGTATACGCCAAAAGTCTTCCTGAGACAACTGGACGTTAAGTGCATATCTTTCAACTCGCTGACGCTGCGTTTTCACTTTTTTTTCAGCGTGACGTAATCGTGCCGTTTCGGTCAGTCCGCCAATTTGATCCAGAGAGAAAATTTCACAGCTTTCGACTTCCAGACGGTTTGTAGACATTCAGAAGCCTCCTGACTTTAGTAATCTCCTGATTTTGTTTCCTCTGGCGCCACAAAGTCGATGTTTAAGTTGATCCAGCTGCATTTTCAGCTGTGCACACTTTGGTTTTGTCAAAACACCTGCACAGGTATGTAACTGTGTGATGCATCGTTAGACGTAAAAGAACATTTAAATAAAGTTAAAATAGGGTAATATGGACTTTCTATAGTGCTTTTCCAGTCGACTAACCACTCAGATTCACATTTTGTCAGTTTGATTGGTCGTAAGAGTTCAAACGCTTCTCGCTTGAATATTTTTCTCCAGCCAGGTGAGTCAACCCTCAGGTCGAGTTTCACAGCAGTCAGGTGTGCATCAAGTCTCACAAGTCATTTGTATTCTGGGCAGCAACCAATCTGCCCGTCCTTTTTGCAGCTAGGTCCACCAATTTAGATAATACGTGGTATATTGGGGGTCTGTTTTGGAGGGTACACTTTTTTCCACCTCCATTGCTGTAAATCAGAGTCGTCGATGTGCCGGTAATTGCGTGAGATGGGCGGGGGTGTTGATGACCTGCACTGTTGTGCGACCCACAGCCGGGGAGTTTTAAAACCAGGAAACAGCTGATCACAGCAGTCAGTCCATCACTTCATCCCCGGACATTAAGATGAGCAGCTGGACAGCCGCTGAGATCCAGGAGATGCTAGCGTCTCCTCGGTCTCTGTAGCTGTCTTCGTTGTCCGCTTGTTGTTGTAGCGGTAAGCTAGTAATGGTCGCTACTTTCAAATTAAAAGCCCCCCGCTAAGAACCCAGTTCTAAACTCCAATGGGGTGCAATGTAAAGCTCTTATTTTGAAGACAAATTCGACCTGCTTCCTGTTAGCTGTCTGGGGCTTGAGGCAGCTAACGGAGAGGGCGAGGCGCTCCGCCGCACGCTTCCTTCAATGGCGTGGGTTTAACATCGGCGTGTGTTTGACTGAGGAGGCGAGAATATGGAATATGACAAGACGGCAGATCGCCGCCTTTACCTGGCTGCAAATGTCGAGCATTTTCTAACTTTAAGGGCCTTCAGCTTCACCTCTGACGAAGGCAAAGCTGCTATTTTATCCATTCAGTCTTGCAGCAGAGAGCGACGCTGACAGACGACCACGCTGCCGCCGCTAAAGCAGAGAGAGGTCAGGCACAATTCAGCAGCAGCGAGACGGAGGGCGCCGTCATGGGATGCTGCGCCTGCGATAGGTCAAACAGCCAAATCAGTTCTGTGTGCTCGCAGATCCAGAAGGAGAAGAAGAAGAAGAAGCTGCTGTGACACTTCTGAGAGTTAATTACTCCTTCGTTCTAAAACAGTGGTTCTGAGGGTCGGCGTGGGGGGTTTACTGGGCTTAACAGGCAATTATTTGCTAAAATAGCAGCGGTGGAATGCTCGGTGTGTCCTGTCGTCCTGACTCTTAAATGAAGGCTTTTGCGTGGAAGAATTAATCAGACGGTAATGGATGGTGGTTTTCTGAAACTAAAGGGATTTCAGGGTCCCCTGACGAGTTCCAGAGAAGAACACATCTCGAAAAACATAAAGCTGATTTCGAGGGAGCGCACATTTTCACAGCTTTGCTTAATTGCCCTCCTCTTTTTACTGCTTGCGATGTGACAACAAGAGCGCGCCGTAATAAAAGCAGGCCCCAATTTACATGACCTGCATTAAACAGCTTCAGAACCGGGCCAGCTGCTGCACACTGGCGCTGACCCGAAGCTCAAACACGCACCGGCAGCTACACAAGCACAACCTGTTATTTTTTGGCGACGAGGGAATTTCCAAAGTGATGCGCGCGAATAATTAAAAGCAAAAAAGTGAAAAAAAAAAAATGAGTCAACCGGAGCTCAAACTTGTGATGTAAGTGAGGAGAAGGTCGCGGCTGAGGGCGGGCGGCGCCTCCGAGCATGCTGGGAGTTCAGACACAATGACAATAAACCCAATAGATCTTATCACCTATGCATTGTCTTGTCTTCCATTGTGATGGCGGCGAAATCACGTCAGGGATAAACGCAGTATGAATTTTCAAGCAGCGCCTCTCCTTATTCCTATTCCGTCGCATATTTTCTTTTTGCCTCGGCTTCAAAAACGACCTCCAGTAATCTTCAGAGGTGAATATCGCCATTTTCCCCTGAAACCTGAATATGAGAGGAGATTGTGAGACCCACCGGGGGGGGGGAGGAGGAAGTGGAGGCATAGGTGTTGAATATTACAGTATGTGTATTTCATTAGTGCTTGGCAGCTTGAATGATGCGGTGGGAAATATTAAAAGCAGCGTCGCTCTGCGTGCATTGATCTGAATAGTAAAGACCACCTCGGCTGTGGACGGAAACCAACGGGAGGGAAACGTACGTAGCGCATCCAACAGATTGTGAAACTGATCAATGAATATTTGATCAGCTGGAGAATGATGCACACAATGAAGAATGATTTCTTTGGGGGGTTTTTTTGTGCTGAAATCAGCTTTTTCCTGAGCAGCGTTTGTAACCGGCCCAATGAAAGCGTATCGTGTACGTATTGTATGTATAATGAATCTGATGTGTGCAGGTAGACGTCGTCCTGGGAGCACACGCAGCTCATTTTCATCCCGCAAATGAGACAGAGACTTACCTCTGAAAGAAACTTCTCCCTTCAGACGCCTCTGACAGATCACTGAAATGCAGAAAATAAGCAAATTGTAGACTATTGATCTGCATTTAGACATCACTCACCGATCGTCTCCACTTTATGTGAAGCGGATGTCTTCGTCCCTTCTGGAGACGGTGATTCTGCAAATTCCTCCCTTTTTTTTCATCTGTTTCCTGCAGTGTAATTACTTTGACTTCCTGCAAAGAAGTTTTTACATTAACGAAAGTAGTGCTGTAAGCAGAAATATCATGTTTTTATGCCTCTGTGGCGGCAGGATGTCCGTACGACTGTCTGTGAAGGTGATATCTCAGGAAGGCCTTTAACGGTCAAAGATCAGAAGTCACTGTGACCTCACAGAACACATTTTTGGACATTACTCAACAATTAATTTGATAAATATGGCAAAAAAGCCCCAAATACCAAATGTCTAACAGGATTAATGATGCCGTAAAGACATTTTAGGGTTTTATTCTTAAACTCGACGTCACATTCTGCAGGAAACGTCATTATATATTTGTGTTTTGTGTGTTTTCCCTCGTGTCTTCTTCTGCTCCTCACCTCCTCACCTGCAGTGGCAGTTCTAGCCCAGTTTTAATAGGGGGGCCAGGTTGGGGCACAGACAACCCGGAAAAAAGGATAAATCCCTCATTCAGACAAAGCAGTGTTTACAATTTCAGCAATTTTGATTGGGTAGTAAACTGCTGAGACACTTTATTTCTGCCTTTCCCTTCAGAACAAAATCATTGCAAGAAATCTGTCATTGTGTTATTAATGCAGACTCCCTGTCAGGGGGGCCACAGGGGGGTCCTGACTCAGAGTTACGGGGGTAATGGCCCCTGTTGCCCCCCCCCTAGAACCGCCCCTGCTCACCTGTATTCCATCTCCATCGTTAACCCTCTTCCTAGTGTTTCTCCAGCTCGCTCCACCTGCACCTCATTCCCTCGTTAGCTTAGTTTGTAGTTTAGCAGCATTTTCGAGAATAAAAACTTTATCTATCGCACTTCATCTCGTGCATTTGGATCCACTCTCTCAGCTCCAGCATGGCATATATATATATATATATATATATATATATATATATATATATATATATATATATATATATATATATATATATACACATAATATTTAGGGTTGGTTGGGAGAAGATCATAGCTTAAAAAATCTGCTTTTGTTCCCACAAAAAAGGGAAGAAAATGTCCCAACGTCTCATTAAAAATGTCCCCACAGGATCTCATACGAGGCCGACAGTTTTCTTCTGCCGTCTGTGCTGCATTTAAAAAAATGTAAACAAATAGATGTTCATTGGAAACAACGTTTAATATGAGATGGAAATCTTCTGCTAAGCTCCGCTGGTTAAGGTCGCTTTTCATCTTCCTGCCGTGATCTCCTCCGGCGCAGCGTCACACATCGCCGCCGGCAGAGGTTACAGGTGCAGCGGATTAATCTCCACACTTTAAATCGAGGGAAAATGGGAATTGGCCCAAAAAGTCATGAAAATTTACAGCACTAACATTCATTCGTGTGGAGATATTCTCTCCTGGCTTTCATTAACATGCACCGGTCTGAGCGTCCACCAGACACAATCACCAGCTATCATCGTTAGCATCGCGGTCGGCCGCGTCTCTGAGCCGGCCTCAAAGTTTCTGTCAGTTTAAAGCTTCATGTAGGAACTTCAATAAATCACCCCCAAAATGAGAGTTAGTGGAATTTCTCAGCGAGGCTACAGGTCTACAACCTGGCCTGAGCTTGACGGGACCCGACTTGACAGTTTTGATTTATTAAGCAATTACTCGGTGGGTTATCGTTATGATGGTTTTGGGCTGTGCTTTATCAGCGAGGAGAGGGTTTAAGATTTTGTCTTGCGAGCGTGAGGTGGCTGACTAACTAACGCTTCGTGGAGCTGCAGTTTATTACTGCTGTTTATGTATGAAATATTGAAGGTGGAGAGAAAAATGAAGTTAAAAAGACTCTCTGTGCCAGCAGCTCCCAGCGTCTGAGTCCGGATCCCCCGAGGAGTTTCAAGATGTGTGTGAGGGGAATGAAAGTGATGAAAGGGATAAAAAAACAAGAGGAGAAACAGTCGAATGTGTTTCTGATCTTTGCTTTCGTCTTGTGAAATCCTTGTTTGTCGCCACTTCAATCCTCAAGCATGCATGAGTGTCTATCAGGGAAGCTTCGGGACTTTGGACGAGGAGGTGGAGACCCGGCGGGGTGAAACAACAGAATCCACCTCGTCTCACACTCATCTATCCACCCGTTTCCTCGAAAACCTCTGGATGCTGCCATGACAGATAACTGCTTCCACTGGCGGTGTTCTGTGTCCGGTTGCAACTGCATGACTGACCGCTGCCGCCAAGCTAGCCCTAAACAACTAGCGTTATGTCATAAATGCTAAATCGTTTTTAAAATGAGCTCAGGTACAACATGTGCCGTTGTTGGTTGCCACAACAATTCATGAAAATGTACGTTTTTTTTCAGAAACGTTTCGTGTAGAACATCAACAACTTGTCCGTGCCCTGCGTCCTGCACGCCATGCTGTGGAAGGAGGAACGGAGACTAGCGTGGCTCGCGGCTTTGAGACTAAAATAAATATTTGGGTTTATGAATATCTTCCACAGAATAGCTGCTGCATGACTGCATGACATCGCTAACCCGATGTAGCTAACGTCGCGCTATTGCTTCATGTCATCTGCCGACTCCGTGAGAACTGACGGGTGAGAATCGTCCTCACGACTTATTAAAACATCCGTACTGTGTATCCACCTCCGATTTTTGTCAATTTTGTCGCTTTCTTTGTGTTAAAAGCTGTTTTTTAGAGCGAGCATGACAGCTACGCTAGCGTAAACACCGAATTCAACTAGTTCAACCGGAAGAGCAAAGCCGACTACCGCTATGAACTATGGGTAAACTCACAAAGTCAGGAATAAGGTGGATAGACAGTATGTTTGTCCGTCTGTTGTAGAAAAACATGGCGGCCTATGTAGAAGAGGACCTGCTCCCTCTTCAGATAAAAAAAAGCCTCTTCGTAATATCACAAAAACTTATTTAATCACAATTTCATGTAATTTGACACAAAGAAATCATAATTATTAACATTATATTCAATCTGTACCCCTACACGCTTCAAACTGGACCTTTTAAAAGTTCTCAGAACATTTATAAACACGGTCCAGCCGGTGTGTCAGTTGTTCCTCCCGTCAATCCCCGAAAAAAAAAATAAAAATAACGAGGCGCCACATCAGCGAACGAGTGTACGAACTAAAACAGGCGTTCAATACGAGACAGCAGACACTAATTAAAATGACAGTTTGACTCTGTATTGGCTCGCTGTCGTCAGGTGAAGCACCGGAGAGATGACCTCTCCTCGCAGAGTGGAAATGTAATTTCATGGCCTGTTAGACACTGAACTCCAGGAGTAAACACAGAGGTGTGAGCGCTCGCGTCTGATGGGGGCACGCTCGGACCGCCGCGCCACTCGGACGGAGGCTTTCTCGCGGTCCTTCGCGGGAGGGAACCCTCTCCGGCTCGAGGGCTTCGGCTTCCAGAGTGTAAACACCGACGGAGTGGATTGAACTTCTCCTAACAAGCACTCTTGTAATAATTATACCCGGCCTGCGTGGAGGTGCAGAGCGTGATGGGGTGTTTGTGGAGGAGGCCGCGAGTGAGAGGGAGAAACTTGAAGATCACATTTATTCAAGCAATCAATTAATGAAAATGTTTAATGCATTTTTCTAAATAAACCAACATGTTTTTCTCTCCCGGATCCTGAGAGAGAGCCAGTTTAAAAAAATAAAACTTTCAGACTCTTGAAACAAACAGTAAAAGATTCAAACAAAAGCAGCCGCGGGATCACGCGTCTGTGTTTTTTTGTCATAACACGAACACGTTCTTGCACAATAACGCTCGTCCTCCTCGGTCTCGGCCCATTTATTATGTATAGATATATACCAGATACAAACCAGGGCGCACTCGGTGGATTCTGCAGAAAGCGGGCACCACCTGATGATCTGCCGGCCTCGTAAAAAATTCATCCAGCTTGTGAAAGTGGAATGTGGGCAAAAGTGGGGAACTCAGAGGCCATAATGAGTCTCTGCAGACATCAAAAGTGCGAGAAAACACATAAAACAATTGATTCAGTTTTCATCCCGCAGGCTTTCCATCAAAATTGGCAAATTAATCATCTGGCAGGTTGCTCAACCCACGTCTTTCAAATGATGGACTACTTCGCCTCGCCGAAGATAAAGATTTAATAATTCAAAGAATTGACCTTTGTTGAACCTCTTTACTTATTCTCTCAGGAAAGACCTACTTTTTTATTTCCATCCAGAGTTCAACACAATCTCCGTCTGAGCACAAAGACAAAGTCACAATCAAATACGTCTGACGAATAAACTCAGAATGTGACGCGCCGTCTCCGCCAAACAGAAAAATACAGATATGGATTATTGCATCGATTCCTATTGTGCTTTTTTAAAAATAGAAAACAAGGAAGGGAGATTAAAATTGATTTAATAAAAAGATTACAACAAAAAAAAATCAAAATAAGCCACCGCTCGTCTTCAAGTGCACCTCAGCTTCACCGTTGGTTCTGACAGATAATGCAACGAGCGGAGGAAATAAAGACGAGACGGAACCAGACAAAGACGTGTTTGTTGGAGGCTCGCAGCTTCCCTCCTGTTTTATAGAGACTGAGAAAATAACATTAACACTGCATGACTCTGAAATGAATAAATCACTAACGTAAACACTTCCACGAGGCTCGTCATCGTTACAGACGGTCGTGCTGAGTTAGTGTTTGTCCACATTAAACAACAAAACTCATCTTTTATTAAACGTAATGATTTACTGCCAGATATAAAACTGTATTTGCTGCGACCTCAGCTCGGGTTTGTTTCTGCTCGGCTGTCCGTGTCCTGTGTTGGGTTGGAGAAGGACGGCGGGTCAACAATGGACCCTTCAGAACAGATAAGTTCTGGTTTGATGGTGTGCTGATGTTAACGTCTGGTCGGGTCGAGACCGAAGGAACGACTCGAGGGAAACATCGTGGTAACAAAAATAAACCCCAGCGTCCTTGAAACTCTGTGAGGAGTTTTATAGGGAGTAATATGTGAAAAATATGAATGTAAACCAATGAATTGCCTGCAGTGATGTCACTCAGTTGCCGAGTTGCATTGTGGGTAATGCAGGCACCATTTAAGCATAAATCCAGCGTTTTATTAACAAAGCGACAATTATTTAAAGGAAATTTCATGCAGTTCACCAGTTAGAGGGTGAAAATGACAGTGGCAACAGCCAAACTGATTTTAATAAGTTTAGCATTGCATTGTGGGTAATGTAGGCGCCATGTTTTATTTGAAAAGCTCCACTGGACCACGAAACAGTTGAGAACAAATGATCCAAATCAAGTACGCAGAACTAGAGATTTTGCATTTTTTAAATGGTTTTCTTTCCTTCTTTTCAAAACTTGGTGCCTACGTTACCCACAATGCAACTGAGCAACATCACTGGAGCCACTTTATACTCCCTGTACAAACTGTAAACACACTTTAATGTGTAAAATATGTTGAGTTACCATTTAATTGATTAAACCTGAATAATAAAAAAGTTTGAGTTTTGTTCTCTCACAGTTATAAACAAGTTTCAACGTTATAATAAAATGTATAAATGATAGTACACTCTCTGCTCTGCTCGGCTGTGTGGATAATCAATTTGAATTTGAGACTTTTCATAAGTCAGGTAAACACAGCGTGTATCAGAGCCACATCTCCGTCATCGATCAGGTCTTTAAAGACGTCTCCAGTATTTATATTACTTCCTATAAAAACCCATTATCGAGGCACTCGCGCTCCGTCGCTGGCGTCGCCTTGATGCAGAGCTGTTCCAGCCCACAAACGTTTAAAAGGATTACTTTTATGACCTGCAGATCAATTGTGACCCTCCACAAGAAGAAGAAGGAGAAGTGATCCAGATCCTCCGGCAGGTTTACGGCTCCGTCACCAACGATCGAAGCGTCGATGTTTAATATCGTGGCTGAACGTGTTGAGGAGTTTGTTGTTTTAACTTCCGTTCATGTGCAGGTTTGTTGCTTTGCTTTGAATTTCGCTCACATCGTTTCCGTCTAACTAAACACGCTGAATGAATTCACTTCTGACGGAGAGTTCATTTCTCTCGTCTTTCTGACGCGTCTTGGCGTCTTTGAGCTGCTTTGATTACAAGCAAAGAGACGCTTTGCGCTGACAGGACGAGCTCACACTTCGCTTTAGACGCATTTGTTCTGCAGACGAAGCTCATTTTGAATAAAAGGGTCAAACTAGTTCCTCGTAACAATGAGAATTTCAGACGGTATTCAAATCGTAGAGGTGGTTACTCTGATGAATAGAGTGAAAGGGACGCGTGCTTGATGATTTATTCACTGAGTGTTTTGTTTTAAAAATGACAATTAGTAGTTTCAGAGTGAGCTCCGACAACAGCTGGGTGCAGTCATCGTGTTCGGCTCCTCAGATTCTCGTTGAAAGCTCCGATCTGTTGCTACAGCAGGATGATGAAACCGACAAATCATGTTTTGATTTGATGTCGCTGGGAGTCCCGTACCTAAAAATTCACATCCATTAATTCTCTTATCGCTGGTTTTGACAGAAGTGTCAAGTTCAGTCTCAGTTAAACTACTTTTCTTCCTTCTGCAGGTCACCTGATTGGTTATGTTTTCCATTTTATTAAACTCAGACAGCAGCAAACCAAAAAAATAAACGCTAACAGCTTGATGGATGTGCAAAAAAAACACCTGCAGGCTCGAGCATCCCTCCTTTTCTTTCTGACGGCGTCGTTAGTGAAGTGAACTCTTCCTGTCGAGCAAAAACACCACAAACAAGCAGACGACACAAACTGTAAATGAACCCTTTAAGACTCGACCGGAGAAGCTGCTCGTGTAGCCGCTTCGAGTCCAGCTGCTATTAATATGTCACCGAGAGGAAACCAGAGGGATAATAGAGAGCACTTTTTCTTTTCCGGCGCTCACATGTGCGCCTCCGTCTCACCGTCCTCCTCCCTCCGGCTCACCGGTCCATTACCTCGCTCTCGCCCTGCCCTTCACATCGCTCCTCTGGACACTCGTGACCCGGCCGTGTGGGAGGAGGTGGGAAAGATCGCGGAGCACAAAAGAACTGACTGCTATTAATTTTGCCCAGGCAACCTTCACAATAATCCAACGAGACAGCCGTTTAATTGCAGTAACCCTGAGCCCGCGGCGAGCCCCCCGACCGTCCCGCCGTCCTCCTCTCGTTCTCTGTGAATACCAACAAGCCGACTCGCATTTCGTCTTCGTCTGAGGAGCAGAGAGAAAACGTGTCGGCGAGGAGGAGTCTCATTTTTGTATTTCAAAGCGTTGTGATGTAACTCCTCCAGAGAGGAATATAACGGCGTGTCAGGGAAGGTTATCGATGGCCGCTGTGATGTCGGTTCTCCAGCGTTGTTCACTTTGGACTCGCTGCTGGGAGACATTTTGGAACAAAGGCCGAGAACGAGCCGCTTCGTTTCCCCCCTGAAAGACAAAACTGTGTGAGAGCGGCAGAGGTCACGGCGGAGCGCCAGGCAGAATTACAGGCCCTCTAACCTGTCGGAGTGAACGTGGACAGCTGAAACTCGCTACAGAAAAAAGAAAGAAAGATAATTGAAGACGATGAGCAGAAGATAGAAGCTGCTGTGACTCCACTCCTGCAGTGAACGGAGAAATTACCACGATTTCAATTCTTTCCAATAGAAGTGAGCGATTAGTGTGTCTGAATTGGCCAATAATATCATTATAAGTCAGATACAACACGTCATCATCTCCCTTCATGAAGAGTGAAGACTGCAGGGCGACAGCATCTGTCCTCGACCTGCACGAGGACAAACTGAGACCTGGTGCAGCTCGACATCCTCCATCCTCCAAAACTAACCCTCATAGCATGAAACTCAGCATACTGCCAGTTACTCTCTGAATGTTATAATTCTCTAAAAGTCTTTAAAAGAAGAGACAGATGTGAAATCTCTGAGCATTTTTTAAGCGGTGTAACCAGGAAACTGGAGATTGTGATGTTTTATTGTTTTATTCTCTGTGAGCCTGGCGAGCGCGCTGTTCTTCAGTGAGTTTACATCACAACATCTACTTAAAATAAATATATTTAAATTAATTGTGAATTAATTACGTAATACTACATACAGTGAGCGTCTGGCATTTCAAAGTAGGGTGTTTTTCAATGTTGCTTTTCAAGTCTTGTGCGCCCCAACGTGACATCGCGACTCTTTGAGGGTACGGAGAGCCAGACGGTCCAAAATAGATAAAGTTTTTATAACTTATTAGCTTTGTCAGTTTAATAAGACTTGTTTGTCTGCTCCACAGAAGAACAGTGGTTTGTATAAGAGAGGAGTGGATGGTGAACGACGTTGTGAAGAAGTCGTGAACAAAACGCCTGAAACATGAAAATGAAGCTAACGCTAGCCCAGTGTGCTAGAAAGTTAGCTGTTAGCTCGCGTGCTACAGCAGTTCAGTAGTCGACCAACTCCCTGTTCACACGTCGACATGCATTTCTGAAAACAGAGCGTTTTCTTTGCATGTTGGCCTTTCGTAGACGTTTCGCTGAAGGTGTACATATTAAAAAACACATCGGCGGCAAACTTGCAGCATAATATCATATTATCTACATTTAGAAAGACGCAAACAGACATTAAAAAAATACACAGATGAACAGCAGAGTCGTGGTTTTACTTCGCTGCTCCACTTCCTGGTTCGACCAAACTTTACTTTTCTGGACGGGGTGAACCTCGTCGGGTTTTATCATCACAAGATGTTACAAGAGGGCTGACAAAGTTCGAGTGGTTGGTGTCAGACGACGAGAAGTAATCCAGTCGGAGCCCTCGACATGTAACTCTCTTCAGCTTTTTATATAAATAATCTAAGAGGTTACAAACCCACACGAGGGTGAACGAGGGCCTGTTCGGTGCTCGCTGAAAATCTCCTGCAGGTGAGAATAGCTTGACAAGTGGTCCTCCATCCTGTCAGTCTTTACTCTCTTCCTCTCCATCGGATATTTCGCTGGCCTCCTCCTCCTCCTCCTCCTCCTCCTCCTCTCTCTCTCTTCTCTCTCTCTGGCTAGCTATCCATTCACTGCAGGTAATTACAGTGCAGCAGCACCGTGGTCAGTAAGAGGCGAGGCCGACCACTCCAGGGGAAGGCACATGATCCATTAGCTGAGCGCGGGGCTCGACGGCCCATTCCTCATTCCCATTTGTCTTTCCTCTCAAAAAAAAAACCCCTTCCACTTCCCCCCGTCCTCACTCTGCTTCAGACATCACCCTTCTTCTACTGCTCCATCAAAGATACAGAAAAAAACCCCTCTTTATAAACCAATTTCAGCTTCGAGAGCTCCGCAGAGCTTTTTTACATACCTGAATAAAACTGCACCCTAACAACCAGCCAGCCAGGCGGCGAGCGCTCCGACTGAATCATTCACCACGGGAGAATTTTTGACAAAACAGAGCTCAGCTGCCTTGAATTCAATAACGGCAAATGTAATATATTTTTCATATGCTGATGCTGCTTGAGTCCAAATAATATAACTTGCCTACTGAGAGGTGGCGGCCTAATAGCTTCACAGAGTTTTCATTTACATGTCCTTTTTCATTTGGTTTGCAATTTCACGAGAGACAAACAGCCGTCACCGCCGACTGCCGCGCTCGTCGCCCAGAGATGTGAAACTCTTCATCTCCTAACGAGAGCACCAATCACACACAAACCATTTTTTCTTCTTTTTCCGCTGAAACAATTACACTCAATTTTCTCACAACTATCTGCTCAGCGAGCGGCTCCGCGGAAGAGTCTCACAGGTGTGATTCGTTGTCGACGCGTGTCTGAGAAATGGAGAAGGAGAAAAAAAAAAAAAGAAGAAGCTAATTCCTGTAATGACCTTCTCCACAACTAATGGGTAAATCCATTAGCAGAGCAAAGACGGGGAGAGAAACGGAGCCGGCAGGGCTGCAGCTTTCCTGTCACGTTCCCGGAGTGAACGGCTCTTGTCTTGTTTAATCAGGTGCAAAGTCTGCGCTGATCGATAACCCTTCCTGCAGGTAGAGGACCGCCGGACCACATGTTACATCCCCTCCCTGATTAGCTGCCTAGCAATCAGTCTGCAAACCCCAGTGGTGCTCGAGATAGATCCTGATGCACATGTTGTTCTCTCATTCCAGCAAAGGTCTGGATGGTTGTCAGACATTTTAAAACAGAAATGAAACCTGAAAGGAGATTTTTATTCTGGCTCGCTGCTACAGAAGCTTTAGCTGTTGTAGCTGCTGTCGCTTTAAAGTGAAACTCCGAGCAACCGAGGCTTTATTTGTGATTGAATATGAGTTAAACCTTTGTGTAAATGCATAATTACAAAGAAAGAGGCACTTTTAAGATTTACCGTAGTTTCGTGCGACCTAACAGGCAGGAGGTCCGCCATCACTCTCCTGCCTGTCAGGTCGCACTCGGGGATCGACAATTTTTGTCTGCCATGATGGCGGCGCGCCGGAGATGCTAATGCTAACATGTTGTCCAAAAACCTTCTTCTTTTTAAACTCTGTGTACACAA
Source organism: Sparus aurata (assembly GCF_900880675.1). Classification (NCBI taxonomy): domain Eukaryota; kingdom Metazoa; phylum Chordata; class Actinopteri; order Spariformes; family Sparidae; genus Sparus; species Sparus aurata. The sequence goes on along the minus strand of NC_044206.1, from coordinate 25,036,421 downwards.
ACAATGTTCTCAATGCTCGTGTTCATGTGTAGAGACCCTGGTGATACTACGAGCAAAGTTTCATGTTGTGTCGAGACTTCTTACTGTTTTAAAAATAGAGATTTTGATGCTATCGCTAAAGTGCCCCTGCACCCCATTGAAAATTAGCTTGCCCAAAAACGAAACTATGCTAAATCTTATAAGTGTAATTATGCTTTTACACGAAGGTTTGACTCATATTCAACCACAAATAAATCTTCAATGCCTCTTCTGATTATTTATGTCGTAACGAAAAGGACGACACACTTTATACTGTTGTACTTTGTTTACGTGTGGCGGACCCTGCCACCTGGGGACCTTTATCCCTCTGAGAACAGCTTCTCAAATCAAAATAAATAAATGTTTATAGATTATTTTCTTTATTTCGTACAACCTGGCACCGCGTATGTTAGGGTGTTTATTTAAAGGAGCACTCCGTTGTTTTTATGTAGTTTCATTATCTGATTTTTCTTATTTTTTTTACGCCCAAAGAAACTGAATAAACAAACTCTCTCTTTGTCTTCATGTCGCTGAATAAACGGAATAAACAAACTGACCTTAAAGGACGACAGAATGTATACTGTTTTACTCTGAAGCTAGAGAGGTGGCAGGGTCCGCCACATATAAACAAACAGTGTTCTGGGAGCTTATTTTCCTCTGAGAACAGCTTGTTTATTCAGTCATGGGAAAAATAAATACATCAGAGTTTGTGTTTGTATTATAACCTCATTAATATTCAGCGTTTTCTCCTTAACTACACAGTTTGTAGCTCTGTTGGTTTGGACTTTGGACCTTTTTAACTTTCAAGATCTTTACACACAACACGACAATGTTTACAACATTTATTAAACATTGAAGGTAAAAAAAAAAGCATTATGGCCTTTAAAGAAAATCAACAGTCGTCGCCTCTCGTGTGCGACACATTCTCCATGAACAAAAGCAACGGAAATCAACAATCAGATGCAATTCTCTACCATACGGAGGAAATAAAGAATAATATCGGACTCAGCAGGAATAATTAGGAGCGTCTCTGACACAAGCCTTTATTTCAACGAGTGTTTCCTTTATAAAAAACCTGTAGGCTGATTCCACACAGAGCCGAACCGTCAGAGAGGCAATAATTGTTTCTCATGTAGAGAGCGGCGACCCCTCTGCATTTATTCATACGCTGTGCATGAATATATGTATATGTATGAATGTTCCTGGATATGCAACTGTGAGAAATTACAGCTGTTGGTGTGCTTTCATCTCTCCGCTCTCCCGGTTTTCGCTCGCTCTCCTTGTTTTTCCTCGCTTCTCTCGCTAACCTGCGCGAGGAGAAATCAACTCTGCTGACCTTAATCTAAAAGCGCGACGCGAGGATTAATAACTCGCCTGATATGGAATATGCACAACTCTCTGTCGACCATGAAGAGGCCGCGGATCCGATTTGAAATAACACGAGGTGCTTTTTTTTTTGTTAAATCATCGGGTCAAGAGAAATAAACGTCTGAGGGCTGCAGGTGGATTCAGCCTCCGAACAAATTGAGGAAGAAGACGAGAAACACTTTAACATAATTAAAGCCACCTCTGGTTAAACTTTCTTCTTTTGATCATTTTCAATATAAAGATAAAAGATAAGATAAAGAAAGAGTGTGTGCTCATGATTTCTGACTTTAAGGCTGATGTAATTCATCCTCTTCGCCATGTGGGGGCAGCAGAGCGAGCTGAAGACACTCAAATACACACATTTAACATGTGTTAGCATTAGCATTTATTAGCATTACCTGCTGCTTTAGTCAATGAGTCGAGCTGAAATGATGAGTCGATAAATAAATCGATAAACAGAACATTAATTAGCGTATGTTTTGACGAGAGATGAACCAGTGGCATCATTTTTCATCCTTCCTTCCTCCAACTAAAATAATAATAATAATAATAAAGATATATTTATAGTACTGGTAGTTACTGTTTTCTATTAAAAGTACAATGTGTAAGAATATTAGTTTAAAACCTTCATTAATTGACGCTAATTAACAAAACAGTTTTGACGTTATGTTAAAAACTTCTGTGTTCTGCTGAAGTTAGCATGCTAACCAGTTAGCCCAGTGCCCGTAAACCTCCTTATCCCACGCCTCCCCTGTGGTCCCGCTAGCTGCACAGCTAACTGAGCTAACAAGCTAACGGTAGCTAGGGAACAAAATACAGTTGCAATGCTACATAGAAATTGTTACAAACAAATTACGTCATAATACGTTGAAGTAAACATGTATGTAAGAGAATATGTCTAGAAGTCTTATTTTTTCTCAGCTCTCTTTCATAGTTTTCTAATTATTTTGTGGGTTTTTAACTGTTGGTCCGACCTCGGATTCTATAAAGACGTAATGCACATAAAACTATTAACAGACGAATCAATAATGAACCACTTCAAATGATCCAGAGTCGACTACGAGGCTCTGCAGGGCCCACAGGAGTCTGCAGAGCCGGGTGATTATTCTCTGTCGGTTCAATAAACCAGCCTTTTCATTTGATCCATTGTTAACTTTAAAATAATTAATAAATAAACCTTGATGGTGCTCAGTCCACGATAAAAAAGCTGCCCAATTCCCACCGTGTGGGTTAAAGTGCACGCTGAAATATTCAGAGAAAGAAAAGCATTTTTTTCTTTTTTTTTTTTGCGGCTGCCTTCCAATCAGCAGTTCAGCACCACTTCTGTTGGACAGCTCCTATTAAAGCCCCGAGTGCTCATTCACACGCTCGGATCTGTGGGAGGTTCTGGTGCTTCAGAACCTTTTCTCTCCAACACGCCGACAGTTTTTTTTCCAGCATGAAGCCGTCCTTCAGGCTACGGTGGAGATAAAGGAAGTGAACTTGTCCGGCAACTAAAGTTCAGTTTTTTTAAAACCTCAGCAAAGAAATTTACATTCAGAAACGACTACAGTGGAGAAAATCACAAAGCCCGAAGGTCTCAGACTGATGCGTTTCTGTAAAAAACACACCCGAGCGCTGGTAAAGCTGTAACTTTTAATGTTTCGGTAAATTGAATATAATTGGATTTCTTGGAAAAACTGTATGCAGAGCTGTTCGATTTACTTTCTTAATGTTGTGTTAAGAGCAGCGAGTGTGATCGTTTGGAAGGAGCCGTGTGTTTCTGAGAGGAAGTCGTCTTAAATGTCAAGGATGAAACCGGGTTGTATTCTGTTGAAGACTGTTTTAAAGTTTTCTGCCGCATTGTGTTTGAAGTTTAATAAAAAAACGTAACATATTACTGTGCAGAAGTCTGAACAGCTCAGTTCAGCGCAGCCTGGTGGCAGAAAGCTGCTCTCTTTGTCAGGTTCTGAACGGCCTGACGTGTTTCTAGGTTGTATAAAAGTTCCTCTTTACAGAAGGATATTTAATGTTAATTAGAAAAAGTGACGCTTTGAATGCGGAGAACAAAAACTGCTGCCGGGCGGTTCAACCGGCGACAGAGATCCTTCTGAGCAACAGCTGAAATAAAAACATGTTGAAGCCGGACGGTTTACATTTACACTGCCGCTCACCTTCCAGCACGCCTGACATCTTTTTAAGAATTAGGAACAAAAGGTAGAAAAAGAAAAAGGCAATCAGATGTCTTTCATTTCATTACATATTGGAAACAGCAGGAATAATCAGGATCCATGCCGACACTCGACTTCACCGAGTGTTTCTTCCTGGTGTCTTCTGAACAGCGTGAGGAGAGTCCAACAGGGTAGATGAGTGATTAATGAGGTTTTAATTTTACTTTGTACACATTAATCCTTTTAGAAACCTTCAAGGGAACCCCAGCATTACCTCGTTCATGAGAATGGATCACTTTCACGTCACCGGAGCAACATTATTGTAGCGCTCCCCTCAGTAGTAATATGAGTGAGGGCGGGGCTTTTATCAAATATCTTTAACCCTGATTAACTCAGTTTTAAACGTTATCTTGGATTTATTTTTAAAGTACACACATGAAATGCTTTTGAACCCCATGTGTCTCTCTCAGATGATAACTTCTTTCCAGGTAAGTTATAAAGTAACACAACACAAGGTTTTAGAAAAAATAGGTCTCAATTATTTGCTTAATAGAAAACTCACTTTTTCCAATGAAACAAGAAAAATGAAATAAAAACACGATTGTTCTTTTTATTTTTTTTACCTTCAAAATAAAATGTCCCTTTTCTTCGGGAAAACACTGTAAATGAATTATCCCTCTTTTTTAAGGAAAACACTATTCTATATATAAATGCACAGTGAACTACAGCAGCTAAACCCCTCAAACTGTTTAACTGAGGGAGTCAAACTTTAACTAGAAAATGTCAGTCCACTTGTAATGAACTAACTCAGGCCGAGACTCCCAGGTGGCTAACTTTAGCATTAGCCGTAGCACAAAACATAAACAGCCTCCTCCCGTTTCTCAGTATGCAGCTTGTCCATCTTCTCACTGGTTGTCATGCCGACAATCATAAGACACAAGTTACACACTGGTTTGTGCACTTCTTACTCACAATGTAACCCCGAAAATCTCGGGGTCAGGCTCTCTCCTCAAACACCTGACACCTGACCTCCAGCCAATCGCTATCACCCCCATAAATGCTGGTTTAGAATCTTTTAAATAAAACAATAAACATATAATCATTTTTAAACTGCTTTTATCATTGTTATCATAACCTTTTAAATGAATTCCAACCTTTTTAATCACACTATTTATATGCTTTGATTATCAAATGGTACTACAGCATCACTCATTACCTCAAGCTTTTAACCGGGTTACATCATGTAACTTCTTAAAGGGATATTCCAGTGTAAGTTTAATCCATGGTCTAAATCACCGTGAAACTGTGTTAGACTCCCTCTCGAGAGATCAAGTTAGCAGACCGCTAATTTACGGAGTTTTATCAACCTCAGAAACGACCGCACGACAACAATACACTGCAGTAAATGGATCCAAATATAAACCGCCACCAAAAAGCCACAAATAATGCTCAGAACAGCACCAAACTTCAGCAACAGTACAAACAGGGTCTCAGCACATAGTCCGGGGCATCTAACCTCCGCTAGCTTAGCTGGATTTCTACTGAAAAGCTGACTAAATTTACCACTCTTCTGCAGCATCTTCCTGTTGACGGGAAGTCCCGACGAGTCGATTACCGAGTGCAGTAGAGTTCATACAAGTTTACAACATTGTCATGACGTCCATGACGTTGTTGCACCAAAGCGCCACTTTCGACATAATGATACTTTAATTTTGTGACCTGCGTGTGTTGTTGCTTTATGTCATTTTTAAAATGAGCTTAAATTGATTCTTGAATCATTTTATAATAAAGTTGTCCGTCAACTTTTGTCTGGAAGAAGTAGATGAAAGTAAATATGTGGCCAGATAACATGCGTACGGAGGCTGTTAGCACAGGTGAGCTTTCAGAACCAGACCACTGGTTTCGGGTTGGCACGGCTGGAACTGGATCACAGAACCGCGTCAGTCTAACCACTGAGGCGACTGCAGAAGGATTGAAGGATATTTGAAAGTTTCATTCATTTGTTTTGTTCTGTTTGGATGATCAAGTCACCTTAAAGAAATATAAAAACATCTTTTTCTTCTTGAGGCCAACGAGTGAAAGTAATCAAACATATAAAATCGTTCCATTAGCCACATTAATATTCAGTGTTCATAAAGCATCTGATGAGAGAAAATCACCTTGAGACTAATATACGTAACTCTGGCATTCAGACAGCTTGAAAGAAAAACTTTTCAGCTATAAATGAAGTTACCTGTCACCCACTTGACCTCGTGGTCCTTCTGCAGCCGCCTCTTGTTGTCTCAGTGTTGAATGTTGGAGACAAGATTGTAAAGAAAAGTCAAGGTAATGTTTTCTTAACGAACATCCTGCTGATCTAACGGCATTAACAGTTATTTTAGTGTAATTTTACTCCCAGAATCTGTACAGACTCTTTTTTTTCTTCTTCCTCTCTCCTCGCTGACGTTCAGGATGATCGGGAGTCGAGTGTTTTCTCTCTCTCTCTCCGCCGTTCAAGGAAATGTCAGTCAGCATTAGCATACTCATTTACAGAGCGCTACATCCGTCCATGGCCGCTAACTCGCCGACCCTCGCGCTCTCCGTGCGCCCGGCCGCCCCTTTCAAGGAGGGTTATCACAACGATTATGAAAAATGACTCCTTAAAGAAAAAAAAAAGCCCCTGATGCGACACATTATCTCAATATTAAGAGGAGTTTGAGAGAATAATAACTTCGGCTTATTAATCAAGGTATGAAAAGGGTAAGGAGCTGCGGAGAGGAGTTTAAATGCCACTGTCAATCTCAGCGTGAGTCACGTTTGACTTCAAAAGACATCTCACCTGAGTCGTGTCACAGTTATTTATGGAAACGCCGGGACTCATGGGAGGTTTATCCAGAACTTTGGTAGATAGCACACGAGGATCTTCAACGCCGGCTGAACATAACGAGCCCATTAAATCCGCGTGAGTGGGAACCGAGGCGTGCGGCGAGTTCGGTAACCTCCGGTGCGCGAGCCTCGGTCTTTAACCTGTGTGTGGGCTCGTGTGCATAATAAATGTGAGCACACGTCTTCTGTAAGCACATTTCTAATTTTCGGCCATTAGGGTTTGTCAAACGAGAAGCAGGGGGAGGAAGATAAACCGGAGATACATTATTCTCTATAAGACGGCCGGGAGAAAGAAAAGCTTTGAATTCCCTGCTTCACTTTTCATGAATAAATGATGAGCAGCGTGTGAATGAGTCCATGTCCTTTCTCGGTGTCCTTTTCTAAAGTTCGCTAAATGGCAGACGCGGCGGTAACGGTCCCGTCTACGAGCTCGGTGCCGCTAATCTGATGGTCCGGCTATTCACTGTATCCCGGGCTGTCGATAGCCTTTAGGTCCGGAATCAAGCGGAGCACGGCGAGGACAAGCTGTCGCCGCCGCTCGCTCCTCGTCAGGACGTGATTTGTGGCGCTCGTTCTCTTCAGCTGTTGATTATAAACACAGAAGAAGAAATGTCACGCAGCGTCATCGTCCCGAACAGGAAGAGAGTGATGTAGCCGTCGTCAAGGCACAAAAGGTCACTCGCTCACATTCATCACCGAGCGGGAAATTAATCCTCCTGATTGGGAGTTTCTCATTTACGCAGGGACGGAATGTAACTAAGTACATTTACTCGAGTACTGAAGTACAAGCACCTCACAAGTATTTCAATTTTCTGCTACTTCTGTACTTTTTACTCCACTACACTTACTTAACATTTTTAAATTAGTTTATTTTATTGGCAATCAGATTAAATAACCCTTTTACTTGTACTTTTGATACTGCAGTAAATGTACTTAGTTACTTTCTACTGAGAAATTATGATAATGTAGTCGAGAAAAAATAATCTCCATTACAGAAATAACTTGCTTGTTGAGGCTGTATTACACTTTTTACTTTTAAAACTTTAGTTTACATGCTGCATATTACACTTTTTACTTTAAAACTTTAGTTACTAGTTACTTTACAGATTACATGCTGCATCAGAGCCTAATGTATTATTTACTTTTACTTGTACTTTTGATACTGCAGTACTTTAGTAACTGTACTTAGTTACTTTCTGATAAAAGATGATAGTGTAGTCGAGAAAAAATAATCTCCATTACAGAAAGAACTTGTTGAGGAGACATTTTACTGCACTTAATTTATTTTAAAACTTTAGTTACTAGTAACTTTACAGATTACATGCTGCATAAGAGCCTAATATTTGTATTTTTTACTTTTACTTGTACTTTTGATACTTAAAAGACTCGAGTACTGTTCAGATGGCCGACGTTCACCTTCACCGGAGTAACATTTAACACAACGTCTCTACTTTTACTCGAGTACGTCTTCCGAGTACTTTACACAACATGTGTACGTTGTCGCTCTTTGTGAGCGCGTGACAGCCGCGAACTTAACACGTCTAATTGAATCGGTCGCTGTCGTTAAAGACTTTAAGCAGCTCAGCGGGCAAATAAGCTCGCAAGACGTCTTTCAGAGACGGAAATGAGGACGTATGGGACACGTCCCTGGGCCCGGCAGAACAGAGCGGTGCCAGTCACGGCTCACGGCCCGGCCCGTCACACAAAGTCAGAGCCACGAGCGAGGGAGAGCGAGAAGAGAGAGAAGAGAGGCGACTCCCTCAATGAGAGTCTGGGGCAAAGATAAGAGAAGAATTAGCACTTAATTTGTGGAGAAATTAATCCGTTTTCAGCGTGAATCAGAGCTCGACTCTGTGGCATTGTTCGAGGCGGTGAGCGCTGCCTATCTCGTGTCCCCAGATATTTGCAGGTCACTGCAGAGGAGAGGATTTCAATTTGGTCACTGATGTTGGATCAAGAGAGGAAGAGACACAAAGGAAGTCTTTGTTTCCAGCGGAAGGGGTTCACTAGAAAAATGGCACATATCATCTCGGGAGAGTTTCCACAGCCGCCGCCACCGCCGCTGCTGCGACGTGTGTCTTTTCTAAGTCGCTTGCTTTTCCTCATGAAGGGGAAGCTGAAGGCCACACAACAGCACAAACTGAGCAAATTGTAATTGGAGCAGCCTCTGTTTGATATTGAGCATTTAATCGCAGATCATTAATGCAGTGCCATTTAAAAAGCCCCGCCGTCCACAGAATATAGAGAAGGTGACATTTAAAAAGCCCCCCCAGTTCTCCGCCGACGCCAAATATTTCGCCAGTTGCTCAAATTAATTCGCTGATGACTCGCCGTCGGATACGAGCTGCACGACATAACAATGCAGGAGAGCTTTCTTAAAAATCATTATAATCGTGCGCCAGGCAAGGTTACGTAAAAGCACCATCGGACTCTGTTTTTCCTTCGCTGAAACCAAAGACTGCAAAATGACTCTGCAGCAGCCGGGTTGATCGAGGTGTGTGTGTGTGTGTGTGTGTGTGTGTCCTTGTGGAATGGCTCTCCAACTTGATTGACATTCTCCATACCGGGGCACACGGCTCAGTTTGGACCTCTCACCTACATTAAACAATATATTCAGCGACGCCTCATACATCCTAAGCGTCTCTCACATCTTCACTGTGGGGGAAAGAGCGAATACGAAGACGGCGGTTTCATTTTGAGACGCGCTCCTCGGATGAACCGCTGACCTCTGCCTCTCAACGCCAAAAGCTCAGGGCCGAGAAGACGTCTGAACCCTTAACAAAATGGCACGAGCTGTTTTTTTTACGAGTCGTACTGTATGACTTCCTTCTCTGGTGACAGCTGCTGACAGGAAGAAGAAAGACGCATCGTTTCCAACAGTGGAGGCGAGTTCTCCCGCTCGACCTTTCATCGTCGTCACACCAACGAATGGATTTGAGCGACAGAGTATGTTTTCTGGGGTATTAGAAACGGCGTTTCATTAGGACATGCACAGACCTGCATTTGTTCTGATCCTGTAGATGTAATTCAGGTGAGAAGGTAGAAGCAGATCTAATAATATCTGTCTTTTGTCTTCAGTGTGAAAGCACACAACAGGTGTTCAGTCACGCAGCAGTCGCAGGTATTTGTCGGCTCCTGCAACAGCGAGCAGCGAAAGAAAAACTCGCTAATTTCTCTCCCCTCGCTGGTGCGATGTAACGACATCATTCAGGCCGTGTGAAGATTGGAACAGAGAGATGTGAAAATATGAAAAAGAGTAAAGACGGTAACGATGTCGCCGGCCTCCGTGAGGATTTTTACTGTGAACTTGACAGCAGAGAAAAAACAAAACAACAGAAAGTGAAACTCTGGCGTTTAGAGGAGCTGCATGTTTGTTACTTTTGTCCTAAAATAATTAATAATTCTCCTTAAAAGGACTAAATTGCTGGAGGCCCTCGGCAGCTGGTCAATAGAGCCGCCGCCCTCCTTCATCACGAAGAGGAATCACAGACCGTCATTGATTAAGACTTTAAGTTAGTTTTTGCCCTCCGTCTTTAAACGGGCATCGTAGATTTTCTTGAGTCGATAACGGATCACATTGTTCTTCATGATGATGATGATTCATGAGCCGGAGCACCAGTGTGTGTCTAATTGTTGTGTTTTTTTTAAGAAATCATTTTTGTACACCGTTAGCACCGTAGGGCTCACGGGAAGAAGATACATCAGGTTATCAGGCTCTGGCTCAGCAGCCGATACTTTGCTAGTAGCATCGATTCATTGCTGTTAGCAGAAGACACAGAAGAAGAGAGATAACAAACACACACCTTCATCACGAGCAGCTGCGGCGATGGAAAACAAAAGGGTGTGAATCCATTAACTTCCATTATCAGAGAACTTCTTCCAGTCATCAATTCTCCGCCGATGTCTGGATGAGAATGAGCCATGTTCTCCCCGTTAGCTTTGTCTCATTATGACACGGAACAAAGGCAAAAAAAAACCAAAACACACACAAAAGCCGCGATGAACGAAAAAGGCATTAGGAGTAATTCACGGCACCTGCTTTCCAAAGACGGCGAGGCATCCGAGGATTAAGCAGAATTGATGGCGACACAAAAAAACCACAGCCAAACATCGTACATGCATGCATTCACACACAGTCCACACAGCCCATCTGCTTGATTCACTGGGCCCCCTCGCAGAAAACCTTTCGACAGGGTTTAATTAGCATGCGTTTTACACCGTTTTTCATGTTTAAAAGGTGATGAATTGTATAATTAAAGGGCTCACAATGTAAATCAATGGGGCAGAAAGAGAGAAGGTAATTAAACAGAGCCCTGGCTGGTATCATAATGTTCCGACTTCCATGGGAGACGAGACGCCCCGCCGCCGCCAAAACACTTGTTGACTGTGAATGAAGGAGTTTTGACACCGAATGGCGTCTCTGGAGAGGAAAAGCTAATGAGTGTTTTCTTTTCTTTATCAGGTTAATACAAAGAGCTGTCGTTAGATAATCTCTCAACCCATCATGGAGCGGTTCGCTTCAGTGAAAAGAGGTCTTTACGGACACACTTCCTCCATCGTTTCGGCGCCTTTTTCTTGCATCTCCGCCAGTTAAAGTCTTCAGTGCCGGAGCGGCGTGTTCGCTTCCCCTCGCAGCCCGCGGAGAGCGCCGAGGAATTGCTTTTAAAACAAGTAGTTATTCGAAACAATTCCACTTTGCTCATTCATCATCCCGTGTGATGAGAAAAATGTCAGTGTTCAGCGGCGTCCTGCTGGGCTTCATGTTTCCATCCTTAAAACTGCATCTCCCTTTCAAATCAAGCTCGCCTTCCTCCTTCTCTTCTCTCACAGGATTTATGACATTTTGGAGGTATGAAAAAGCTGCAAATGCTGATGTGACAGACCTCATTTGCAGTCGTAGTCCCAGCGCTCAACAGACTCAAAGCCTTAGGTGTTCTGCTACTTGAGCAGCCAAAGATAAAGCTCCTTTTTTTTTTTTTTGGCCAACCATCCCAGAGTTTCCTGGGATTGCCAGGGCTGGCGGCTCGGGTGCAGATGTGTGGTAATTGAGTTTGGAATAGGCTGTTTGAGGTGGAGCTGCCGCCATGCAGTTCAGTCATAGCCATCCTCCCAATTTTCTCTCTTTAAGGAGTTCTCACCTCGGGGAGTTTTGCGAGCGAGCAGACTGCAGCTGACTGTTGCTGTTGCATGGAGTTACAGATGACACAGGGCCTCGCTCTCCTCCAGACGCTCTCCTCTACTTCCTGTTCTTACATACTGTACCGCCGTCGACTGTGCTAACAAGATTAACCACCGACTTATGTTCAGACATCCTCACAGCTCCCTCCTCTGGCTCTTTAATCTACACCATAATACAAATTATAATTAAAAGCATAGTAAAGATGACGTTTTTTTTCTCTATCTGGGATTTAAAACGTCGCTTTTTCAAATGGGGTTTATTAGAAATTGGGTCGTACTAGCTTTTGACATTGACTTGATTAGCATCAAATGGTTTTAACTGATATATAATGTGCAGGACAAAATAAAACTGAGACATTAGCAGACAGACAGAGAGGACGGTTGTGAGCAGCAGCAGAACGGTTTGTCAGAACATACGTGATGGTCTGCTTGTGTTTTGACCCCAATTAACCTCTTTATGTGGTTCAAACTACAAAAATAACTCATAACTCTTTCAGCCACTGTAACAGTAAAGTCAGCTAAAAACACGTCACAGATATTCACTCCAGAACCACCACAGTTTGTGAACTAGTGACAAAATCCTATTCTGTAGGATTGGCTGTTTTTTATGAAGATATAACCCAAATCATGTTCTTTCTTTAATGTGACTCCTGTAGATTCAGAACGATTTAAAAGTTGTGTTCATGCACACGAATCCTGTATGTTATACGATGTCGAAAAATTTGTGCCATCAAATACTAAATATTCTCAGGAAAAACACCTTTTTTAAGCTAGCTACTTGTGGAAACCAGTAATTATAGTCCCAATGTGACATCACTCATTTGTGCAGCCATGGCCCCTTTTTCTAAACAGGAAATTACCATATTTGGATGAAAGGGGGCGGAGCTGGGGATGACACGCTAATTGGGTCTTGCTGGAAACACGAGATCTCGCTTATTTACAAAACAAACATCAGGCTGCATCAAAAGAAACCCTGAAACTCGTGATGGAGACAAACTGTCCACTGAGGTGATCAATCAAGTGAGAAGTAGGGTCATTTTCTCGTAAGCTTACATACGCTTCTTTTTGAAACCGGCTGTCTGTTTGAAAGAACGCAGGTTTAAGGCGTTATCCTTAATATCTAACAACTAAACAGCATCATATTCGTCAGTGTTGCACACGTCTCATCATGAGGAAGCATCGTGTGTCGCTTCACTGAGATTTGTTCTTCTGTTTTTTTTATAATAATTTGTCTGGAACACTCGGCTGTAAACAGAAAATGTTCCGGTTGTGTTTTTAGACGTATGAGACTCCCATCGCACCATCCACAAAATAATGATGGATATATATAATGCTCTACATCGCACACTGCTCGTTCCCTCTCTGTGGTTTGATGTCCGCGGCCGAGGAGCGTGTGCCGCGTGGGTGGCTGTCACCCCGTGACAGAACACAGCAGCTGGAGCCCACATGGAGCACAAAATCAAAATATAAATGAAGAGAGTGATAAATACATACAGCAGCAGCAGCTCCATTTTAAAAAGGGGGTGAACAGTCTTGAAAAGCTCCTTTTGATACGACACATGTATCACATCATCCGCCACGTCCGTCAGATTCATGCCAATAAAGTTATGTGTTGTTTACATCTTCTATCTTTTCATTTCACATAGCTTTATCCTACGTGTTACGTGACGCGGGGGGCCAAAGGCTGAGCCCATTACCGAACAATAAAAAGATTACACACGGCGGGAAACACAAATTGAAGCCATTACCTATCACGAAGCTGACAGGAGGTGACTGTTCTCCTCTTGTTGAAGGTGCGTCTGAGTGAATCAGGAGAGGACTGTGGGTAATTACTCGCAACCTGACGACATGAAAAGGTAACAGCTCTTTTTTTGAGCTCCCACGAATAAAATGTGTGAGGTTACCTGTGAATATCTAGAGGATTGCACAGAAATATACAGAAAGATGATTTTACTCTAAGTTGTGCACGCACAAAACCTCAGCTTTGACTTTTTATTCTCAAACCACCCACTTTGTTATCTCTCTATACGCTGCCATCTTCACCCAGACACAGGCTGCAGAACAGCTGGAGGAAGATTGCACATTGCAGAGCCGTAAACAGACGACATCAAATGATTCCCGACAGTCGAGTGTAACCAAACAAACTGCTATTTTAAATCAGAAGAAAGGTGAGTGTGTGTTTTGCATTAACAGTTTCTCTTTTTCTTTTTGGCAATCACTCACAAAGTACAAAAAGTAATTGGGTTCAGATTATTCCCCAAAAAGCAAACATAATTCGTCCCGCACACAAAAAAATAAAAAATAAAAATCAACGAGGGCAAAAAGCTCAGAACTGTGTGCAAATTTGATTTCATGTGCTTCAGGGGAATTGAATACGGCTGTTGATGGAAGTGGGCACAGAAGGGAGAGAGAGGGAGAGAGACGGGGATGTGAGCGTTAGCCAGCCGCCGTTTTTTTTTCTTTTTCTTGGAGGGGTTACAATTTAGAGGGCGGAGCAGATGGACGGCCAACAATCAAACAGCTGCTGTAATCAATTCAGCTTGAGAGTTCATCATGAGCCTGTCTGAGAGGAGAGAGTGGAACTGAAAGAAGCCGACTGAAGGCTCGCCGCACACGGATCAGGATACTTTTATTCAAATATATTCGCGCAGGATACCAGTGGATGAAAACGTCTCTTATAAAACACACAGTATCTAAACAGTAGATCTCGTTATGTGGCAGATGAAACACATGGATGATACGTCTGCCGCTGAAACATCTGAGTGAGTAACATATGCTGCATCTTGCATTGAAGATTTGTGCGACTGGCTTTGGTGATTTCGACACTTTTCCTCGAGCACCACAACGTTTCTAATTTCTGGATCCAATTTGTACTGGATGGACTGTAAAGAAATCTGTCCGATGCGTATGCATATGAACAAATAACTGCAACACTACATTCCCATCAGCCTCAGCTGTACTTTGTGTTACCACTGAGTGGTTGTTTCTAGTAGTGCAGCTTACAGCCGATAGGAAGTAGTAGTGGCATCGTGGCAGCAACATGAAGATGTTTCCACAATCCTCTTCAATCTGTCGTGGATGCTGTGACGAATCAAAGGTGAAACCAAGACCCGGAAAAGAACTTAACTTGAACTTAAGAAGTGGGCAGAGTTGGTCGGCTCAGGTCGAAACACCGGTGAACGAGACACGGAGGATCCAAGGTGGAGTGGAGGCTGTTGGCAGGGTGTCTTGAGAAGAAGTCGAGGGGAAACAGAAAGTCATATACTGCGTTGGAGAGGTGAAGACAGTCTGGCATCGAGTGGAGAGCAGAGCAGAGTATTAAAGCCGGTGCTGATGATCCGATGAACTGCAGGTGTGTGAGGCAGGAGATCCAGCCCACCAGGAAAACCACACCCAGCCTCTGAAAACACACAGACAAGACAGAACACGAAGCACAGGAAAACCTAGATATGTCCAGAGTTCATAGTGAATTGTCCGTTTTATCAGTAAAAGGCGTTTGATGCCACTTACTGACACACTGAAGCTAATTTCCTAACCTTAGAATCTATGCTGAGCTCATGCTTACCTGTTAGCATACTTATCTTTTGTTGCTGTCATATGTTGTGCTTGCTGTATACTACTTACCTTTAATACTTACCTTTGTAGCTGTCATTTTGTGCCCGTTATTTACAAAAGAAAACTCCCAAAAGCAACTCCCAGTTCTTCTGGAGGTTATTTAAATATTTTATGAATTTTTACGTAATTGAACAACAGATGGCAATAAGGTCCCAGAACACTGTTTGAGGCTAGAAAGATGGCGGGGTCTGCCTCATAGACACAAAGTAGAACAGTATGTAATGTGTTGTCCTTTCACATCAGGTGGTTTATTCAGTTTATTCAGTCATGAGGACAAGGAGAGTTTGTTTATCTAGTTTTTTTCGGCAGAATATTAAAAAGATAACACACCTTTAAGCTGATAGGACGACTCGGAACAGGGACCTCTAGCTTGGCCGGCGTCCCGACAGCCCAACAGATGAAAATTATGAACATTTATTGTGAACGGCATCACACTTATGTAGTACTCAATCAATAATGGGGAGTTTTGGGTTAAATTTGCCACCTGCACTACCTTCAATGCTAACAATGGTGCCCCGTGTGAGGCTGTACACAGCTTATGGTGCCCCGTGTTAATGATCCAATCATAATTTATAATAATTTTATCAAATTAATTTAAATTATTATCGATAATCATTAATTTTTGATAACCACACATGCCCTACCATCAATTCCGAAAACACATGAATCCTGCAAACGTCATCATGTTTGCATAATAATTATGGATGTTAGCATTTAGCTGAAAGTAGTCTATCGACAGATTTTTGATCACCGTCACCTGAGCTGTGGGGTGCCGTCAGGATTAGAACAGGTCAGAAAGTCATATGAGGGGAGTTTCTCTTTTTCCTAAGGTGTTAACAGGAAGGTAGATGACGAGTATAACATCAGAGCATCACTGATCACTGCCCTGAGGAAAGCATGATCAACAAACATCAGAGGATCATACTTTGGAGGAGGCACCAATAAGACCTGTCATAAAGTATTTATAATCTGTCAGACTGCAGAGAACACAGTCGGTCTTCTCTGCATGCTGCATGTATTAAAGAGATCTGATTCATCATGCAGAGTTTGTAATTCTTCAGAGAATTAACAACTCTCTACCTCAAGAAGAAGAGTTTATCTTCCACACGGAACAAGAGTCCATTTACAGTCAGCTTATCGACAGCGGTATCGATGTTTGAGTCGTGTTTGGTCGCATATAGGTAGAGTCCAGTCACATAGAGAACTCTATCTGCATTCAAATCCAGACATATGTTTATGGAGAGATGCTGATGTGACTATAAAATGATGGCCGGTGCACAGAAGAGAAAATTCTTGGCCTGGATTCTCATCATCATGGCATCTGCTGGCTGCACCGGAGGACCCAAACAAAAACATTTGCAGTTGACCCCAGAGGCTAAATCGTCGCCTTCCAAGACTGATTTCTCCTAATTATCCATAATTCAAAATGCACTAAATATATCTCATGAGATGAAAGTGCAGGCTTTAGCTCAAGCAGGCAATCTGCTGAACCTAATTCAAGGCCAACGTTTGTCACGATCTAGCAACAGCGAACTGAGTCTCCCTCTTCCACCATGATCCTGATAATACGGCCTCTGCTGTGTTAGTTTCCTTCTACAGGCTGTCAGATCTGCCCTTTCACTTTTGATTGACAGCCTGCACATTTTTCTGGACAGACATGTCATGATGATGATCTGCGTACAGACTGTTGATCTTTGGGCTGGAGTCGTTGAACTTTCACCCTTTTTCTTTTTGTGCACACAGCCGAACCTCCCGAGGTCTTCAGCCTCGACAAACACTCTTGTTTGGACGGCTCGGATGGCAATAAAAAAGAGCATACAAAAGCGCCAAATGAGTTTGCATAAGTAGATCACTTGATTAAATAGGCTGAAGGAATCATCTTTGCGGGGGCTGTGTAATTTAAATCTCCCGTTTAAAGACTGTCGCACCTGCTATCTGCTTCACATCTCACTGTAACTTAAACTCTAAGCCTGAATGAGGACGATGGCTGCTGTGTCCTTCCTATCTCCTGCTCTTTATATCTTTTCTGTGCAGCTCAGCGGTCTGAGTGCGCTGACTTTTATTCACCACCTAAAAACCATTGTTCTGCAGGTCCACATCGCTGCTGCGCTATCACATTTTCATCTGCACAGATTTCTATGGGGCTTTTTCCCTGAACGCTCTCCTGTGGACACAGACAAGAACACAAAATACTGTACGATCTACTGTTGAGAGTTTTTTTTTTTTTTTATCACGGGTCAGACAAGAAAAAGAAGTTGTCTGCACCATTCAGACAGTATAACACATTGTCTGCGATCTCCAGGGCACCGCTGACCTTTAGGATGGAGGAGTTAAACAGAGCCACAAAACAATTCCATTACTCTGATTAATTGATTTTGAATGCTTTCAGGGAATTGGCTGGAGGGGAAATGTGGCTTTATGCTGGCAAAAAGCACTCAGATGATTGGAGTTAAAGCTGAGACACTAATGGTTTCCTGCGCATTGATTCAAAATATACGTTTATTATGAAAAAGTACATACATATAATATTTTTGATACATTTTACATACAGTATTAACAGAGCCTTCCTATAACAATACCGGGTAATGCATTTTATTTAGTTGTAAGCCCTAATAACATGCTTATTTACGGTTATGCGACTTTATAAGTGATAATGTATATTTTTATTGTCAGATTTAGGTTCATTCACAAGCGCTTGTTAACAGTTAATAGATGCCAAAGAACATAATAAAAGTGAGTTTCCTAACTATTATTACTATCACAAACACATTTATTGAGTTTACGTAAAACATTTTTAAATACATGTCAGTAATAAATGACTATATACAAGATAATTTATATTCCACATTAACGAAATGTTCATAAACTCTTTCGTGCTGCATGAATTACAGAACCTGTTGTGCATCTTCTGAATCTGTTTGCTCGGTTCAGCCCAACTTTTATTCTTTTATTTTGCAGCTTGCATTGGATGGAAACGACTTGCGCAAAAATAAACACGAGTTATAGATGAAGGTCTAAAATCAACCTCCTGCTAAGAGCTGGTAAACTGAACATAAAACTGCATTAGATGCAATAAAATCAAATAAAAACACGAGTTGAGATGAACCCTGCTGCTCATTGTATTAGCATCAGAAGCAAATCTCTCCCTCTGATTGTGAAGCGCCACTTCACTCTGAGTGAACTTCCACTGTACTCTTCATTTCTCCTTTTAGGTTGAACTACTTCAATCTACTGTTACTGACAAGAGCTTCGGCAGGGATGATGAACTGTTGTTGGCTAACTACGAAGTTACCTTGAGGGGTATTTCAGTTGGATTATTATTGGATTATTGCAGAAAATAAAGTCTGTGGCAAACATAGGTTTACTATAGATACAGGTTTTGTTTGGCAGAATAATTTTCACAGATGAACACCATTTTTATCATCTTTGAAACGAATATGAAATCATCAGATGTTAGGCTGTTAATGAACTACATTGCGGTCACGAATCTAAGTGGTCAGTTAGCTAAACCTTCTTCTGACAGTCAAACCAAATCAGTTCTTTCCAAGTTCCAAGCAGGAAGACAAAACAAAGAACAAAAGTCTGTGGAGTCACGCTGAAATATCTTGAAAGCACTGTTTGTTTTGAGAGCGTGATGATGGATTTCCATTTTCTAACGCGTGTACATGCATGCATCATCAGTGTATGTAGTGATCGACACCTGCGTTGTTACAACAGTAACCCATGCAGGTAGATTTGTGATGTCTGGGGAAAAAAATCTGATGGGATTGCTTGTAGTTTCATTAGGGTTTGTAGTGAAGAAGTCCATTCACGCAGCTAGCAAATAGTGTTCAGAATAGTTATTCAGATCCTGAAAGTTAAAGGACAACATGGATTTCAACCCCGTCTTGCAACCTCAGAGGCAAACAGGCAACAGTGGCGACATATTGTATAGAGCCACATGGTATGACCTCATGCAAAAGGTTTCAGCAAGGGATTTTTTTTCCCACCGAGATCATAGAGAGGGCTCATTAAATCAGTCTTCACTTCGGCAGTGCTGCTCATTAAGATGAAGTCTTGCCGGGCCACCTGTGGAGCCTGGACAACCGAGACCCGTAAAGAATTAGACGGTGGCAGCAAAAGAGAGCAAACAGATTCAACATGATGACAGAGGAGACAAGAACGGCAGGACGGGAGAGACTGGGAGACATCGAAGTAAAGGAATGAACAAACAAGAAGACTGATGTCTTCAGTTACCACGCTTTATAGATGATATTCAAAGCATGGCCGCGCATTTATCACACCACTGCTGCTGTGGCGCTGTCACTGTGACACATCAGGTAATGGTGGCGGGGCTGCGGCAGCACGAGGAGAATGTGGGGTGACAACTGGGAATGGAAAAAAAAGGGGGGGGAGTGTGCGTCCATGTGCAGGCAAATGACAAACAATGAATCGTGGCGACAGAAGGATGTCTCTACAGTAAGGGGAACGAGGATAAATGAGTTGTTCAGCTACCTTTCCTCGCCCCATCCTTCCTTGCAGTGGAAGATTGTGGAGTCTTCCAGCTCACTGATACATGTGAGATTCTATTAATTAACACTCTGGTCTGTCGCAAACTCCATCTGTCTTTTTTCCTCTAGTTCTCTGGAGGGATTTGGGTCAGGAGCCCAGGGACAAGCTCTCTGAAGTGGGAATGAGACAGGCACCTGCCGGGGAAAAGGTGAAAGAAAAAAAAAAGCATCTGGCTGGCTGGGATGACACAGGCGGATCAGCTCGGGGAGACTAACACTACAGAGTGCTTCAGAGGCCGGCTGAGTGTCATGCATAGCCGCTCTCATTATGGTATGGCGATGAGTCATGCTGTTCAAATGGGCTGTCACTCTCGCTGAAGCTCAGGGACTGTGAGACAACAAACAAACACTGGTGATTAGCATTAAAGACGTAGCTGCTTCAGAAGTGTCTAGACTTGCAGCGGAGAGCTAACAGTGTCACGCTGGGCTGACAGGCCTAACTGTCATTTAAGTGAGAGGAGTCACAACCAATAAAACTGCTTTTATGATTTTTCTTTTTGAGCAGGAAAGAAACACTAAATGAACGAAGGTGGAGATGTCGACGTCTCCGAGTCGTGTTAGTGTGATGTGATTTAAAAAATGCTGTAAAAACGCTGGTTTTACGGCACCAAGCTCGCTATACAACCGTCATTAAACAGTCACTTGATTTTATGATTTTTCCTCCGAGCCTTGGAGGTATAACTGAAGCACCATCGATGTGGCATACACTGCCGTCCTGTAAGATGTTAATAAGCTTCCTAGCTTTGGTTTTCTAGCAAGCAAACTACTGTATGTTTGCTTAATTGATCCAATCAACAAGGAAATCTTCAAACAAACTCCAGAGGGCAGCCGCTGACAGTTTAGATCTGATCGACTCGAAGCGCTTCCTCCCAGTGTAATGGAAACGCCGCAGCTTCCACGGGGGGAGTCTCACTGGATTTACAGCCGCAGTCAGACATGTTCTGCAAACATGAGATCGTTGTATGCTGTCACTCAGCTACGCCGCTACGCCGAACTCATACGAAACAGCAGAACGATTCACAGATGACAAACTGTCTGCATTAAGCAGGTTGCAGACCCTCTTTTATTCCCCACTCTGAGGGGCCATGATTGGCTCCCAGCTCTATCATACATGACCAACAGCAATTATTATTCGCTACAGCTTTTGCTCATTCCCACAGTTAAGCCCCCACCACCTCCAAGACGCAACGTATCATTTTCACACCCAAAACAACACAGCATATGCGGAATATATCCATTTTTGCGAGAGCAGCTGCTGCGTGGTTATTTCAGCTGTGACTGTTTGGATATCCATGTGGCTCAGTTTGAATAAGATTGGTCATTAATTTCTTTCTCGCCTTGATAAACTCATACTTGCGATGGTTTACACAGAGCCGTCTAACAAAAAAGCATCCAAACAATGTGTGAACAGGGAAACTCTTCCTACCTATTGTGGCAGGAGGACGAGACACATCCAGGACACAGTTTATAAAAGGTGATTTCTCATACACACCCTTCAAGATTAGCTTGCCGTCTTCACCAGAAAAAAATGACAGCGTCTTATTCCAGCACATATTTAAATTTGTTGTTAAGCAGCGACATCTAGCGGCTGTAGTGATTATTACAGCAGCAAGGAGGATGTGACGAGAAGCAGTACAAAGAGTAAAAACAGTCACATAGGGACGAGGTCGAGGGTGGATGGTCGGGTTAAGAACTGGACTTTTATTCAGGAGACAGCATTACGTTGCATCGTGTGCTTCACGTAACAAATAACAAAGGTAACATAGGGACAAGAAGTCATTTTAACCTGAACCGTGATGCTTTCCTAAACCTAACTTAGTAGTTTTAGTGCCTAAACCCGACCAAACATCGACAAGCGTACCGGAAGAAAAA
The DNA here is from genome assembly GCF_900880675.1 of Sparus aurata. Classification (NCBI taxonomy): domain Eukaryota; kingdom Metazoa; phylum Chordata; class Actinopteri; order Spariformes; family Sparidae; genus Sparus; species Sparus aurata. The sequence continues at coordinate 25,014,805 of NC_044206.1, read as the reverse complement.
AAGTAACAAGATATGTAGCTGTTACAATAAAGATAAATATTGTATTATGTACAGACGTACATACATGACACCTACACTACACTATAAACAAATATTAAAGGTCGTATTGATACATTTCGATGAATAGTGTAAAACAAATAGCTCAGTAATCAGCAGGGTTTTTGTTTATATTTTAAAGTGACTCAGTTATTTCCGCTCAGTGTTCAGACTGTCCTCAAGTTCGCTGGTATGTTAATTACGGAAAAGCTAGCAACAGCTGAACCAACGGAGACAAGGTGACGAGACACAAAAATTTATAAATTATAATATGAGTTAAGAAGGTGGAGCTCGTTTAATCCAGCTGGCAGAAAGAAGCATTGCATGTAAGTATTTTCCAGACTTGCTTTACCTCTTGGATTATTTGTAAATGTTTGCCTCCCCGACTGTTTACATTTAGATATTCATTGCTATTTTTACTGCTTTTATAGCATCTTATAAATCATAGTTCCAGACATATCTTCTTTTTTCATTTTCACACAGTTTGAATATCAAGCAGGGAAAAAAAAACACACTTTCTTGGCTTGAAAAGCAAGCAATCAAGCATAGTTTTTGTTGCATTGCGATGCAGTTCATGCAGTTTTGTGGGGCTTGAATCTGTCTGACAACAACTATCTGTAAGTTTTAGCAACTTTACTTGCAAACTTGTTCACTGTGATGGATTACAGAAGTGAAGCTAATTGATTTGTGCACAGAAATGAATGGAAATCGATTGACGCCTCGAGTGGTTCGAGGAAAAACATTACTAATCCAACAAACTACGATGGCGCCCACTTCACACTCTGATTAGTCTGTGTTTGTTTAAGTTTTGAACTTCTCTCTCAGAATCTGTTTTTTCATTCCTCTTGTTTTTAAAACCAAAACGCCAGAGGAGGAGAGATGGTCCCAAAGTGTACGCCATTATCCTGATTTGTACGAATGATTGCGTCTTGACCTTATCTGTGATTGCAGACTTTCTCGTCACGCCTCTAAGTGTGGCCTTTTGGAACAAGTAAAAATACTTCCGCCTTTAGACGTGACCGGACGACACATTGTACAAACTATTTAACTTTAAGCGCTCCCTCTGGCCATTATAGGATGCACTGCATTGCTCAGGAGTCGGTGTTTCCAAACCTCGTGCTCAACATTGAACCAATGTGTTAAGAAGTTAAGAGTGATTTACATGCCAGCCACATAAAAACACGATGTGTTTCCACCTCCCCAAAATTGCTGGTTTCAATTACTGCCATTTAAATTGCACAGTAACCCAACATCGCTCTTCTTCACCTCAACCTTCAGCTGAAAGAAAATCACATCCCAAACCAAATTGCCTCCAGGTTACTATCTCATCAGCTCTGTAAAGGTTGATCACAAAATGTTTTAGGCTGTGTATTTTCTTCATTATTCCTGAATCTCACAGGTTTATAACAACACTGTCGTCTTGGTAAACAAACGTTATTCCTGACAGACGATCTGTTCCTCAAGGCAAAGGACGGAGGAGATATTCTGAACGCATAAAAAAGTGGCTGAATTCTGAATTGTTGAATTTTGCTTTTTATTCACGGTGCTTACCCTCTGCATAATATGCATTTCTAATGAAGGTGTACCGAGACCCGCACTGTCTGGCTGTGATCAGAAAACAAACCTTCGGGGAACAGCAGCTGACAGCCAGAGAATGAAAAACAATGTTTGGAGTCACATTCAGACTGGGAGATGCATATAGATCACAGCCGAGAGAGAATCAACAACAACGCCACCGTTCTCCTCACCCTATCTAATCCCTTCAGTCGTCTGTAGTTGCACTTCATGCTCAAGATTATTCACACATACCTGGCCGGCATCCATCTCAATATGGCTGCGGTTTATCTTAAACTGTGACCAAGGGGACCAGGAAGAGCAATTACCGCCCTCCTCCCCACCTCCACTCGCCGCCACCTGCGTATTCTGCCAGCTTGCAGGTGGCAAAGTAGTGCGAGCCTGATGGTGAGTTCACAGTCAGATGCAGTGCGAGTGTGCGTCTGCGTGGGAGTCACATAAATTTGCTCCCTCGTCGGACCAGTTGCTGTTACCTTCCCCGCCCCGACAGCTCCATAGGTTAAGCCTTGAGAGAGAAAAAAAGGTCTATTTAGCATTCAACGTAACACGTCCTCACTGAGAGGAGTGGAAGCTGCCCGGTGCCACCAAAGCGGAGAAAATGTGTTCAAGATAAAGCAAATAACCTCTGTGGGCAAAAGTATAAACATATACCCTCTTTGCATAAAAAAGGTAATTTTGGAAGTTGCATTAAAAGAGAAATTGATGTTATTTTACTGGCACTCCCAATGTGATGCTTTTTCAAATAATATGTTTTGCACCAAGTTCTCAGTCAAGGTCATCAAGTATAAAGATGCCGCTTTCCATTCAGTGTCTGCAAAGCCGTCCTGCCAGAAAGGCTTTCTAACATGTGGTTGAAGCAACATTATGTAACTTTTAACCTTAAAATAACAGTTTCAACATAATGTTGATGTTCTGTGTCTTGTAACAGGGTGAATAATGTCTCTGTGTGAGCAACTCCGCCTCCAAACTCTTGATTCTTCTCTCTGTAACGTCACGATCACAGCGTGGTCTCTACTTATCTCAATGGTTTTACATTGGACTTACTTTAAAGGTGCAATACGTAAGAACTGCTGTTGAATTCAAACCCCAAAAACAAATAGCATGCAGCTAGCAGTCCTGTCATAGATACTAAACTCTTCAACGTCTTTGCCAAAACATCAACACTTTAATTTTTACATATTCTGTAATATAAGTAACATTTTAATTCTTTAAGCTTAACTTTAACACCTTCAAAGCTGATAAAGGCGAAACAAAGGGACGTGACGTATGTTTGATATTCGACAAGCTTGGAACGATCAGTTGAACTTTGAGGGAACAATGAAGTCCGAAAACAGAGGAACAAATCAATTAATCCAACTGCAAAATGCGACGAGGGGCGGTACGACTATCTGCAGTTGTGCATCATGTCCAAGAGTGAATCTTTCTTCTCAAGGTTGCATGACTTTAAATGTGATGTTTAATCTCTGCTGTCTATTTAAGGTTAAACATTAATTGAAAGTTTGTTTCCATTTTTTGAAGGTAAATGGGAACTTTTCTTACATCCTTGGCCGTGTGTTCGAAAGGGGTCCACGACCTTTTAACTACGGGAGCTAAAGTGCTTATAAAATGGAATCTGTCGAGAGCCGCTTCCTTTCTTTCCCCTCTTAGTTTTAGCAGAGACGCACTCGATGACCTCACATCAACCTACGCACCCTTCACAAACACTTCCCCTCCGCTCTGGGTGGAAGATGAAAAGCAGCCAGAGGAAGGTCACATCAGAGTTTTAATCAGTATTTAACTTCTTCACTTTTAATCTTTGAAATGTTCACATGAATGCAAAAAAATCTAGCAATTGAGCTCAACATATAAATGATATTTAAAACGAACAGGGTCAGGGGAGGTTAGGGGGAAACAAAGACTTTTTATCACAATGGAGAAAACATACACTGATGTTTAAATCACGTGGTTCATACCATTGAATTAAAGAGAAGGGTGGAGGACAAAGTGGCTGAGTCTAACATACATATTACTATGTTAGAGACAAGATTACAATGTGAAATACTTTGCAGAATGGAAATGATGAGCCGTCTTTCTCGTTAAGGTGAGAGTGCGTTCAGCGGAGGAGACGTTGTTTCCTAAGAGCTGCTCGACCTCAGCGAGGTCTCTTTCAACAGTCTCGAGCAGTTGAAATGTCTCTTACGTTGATATAATATTGTTTAGATATCTACGAGAAGGTGTTTTACCATGAAACGGCACCAATTGTTTTCAGAGGTTGTGATGGTAAAGAGGAGGAGAATGATGTTATGTTCACGTGTAATTTATTTATGGATTTGCAGCTTCTGTTTCTGATGCATGATGTTTTTCTGTGTCCATTATTAAAAGCTGCAAATCCATCAGTGTGCTCCTCTTCGACCCACGGAAGTTGACCAAGGACGTTTATTTGTTTGACCAAACTGTGACCGAAAAATAGAAAAAAAAAAATGGGGAAAAAGTTGGTGAAATCGTTGCAAAAATACTGAATAAACATTATAACAATGTGTGACAAACTGGATACAAACTACGGTCTGAGTGAGTGCTGCAGCGACAGCTCGCTCATTGAAATGATCCTGGAACAACATTAATGATCATGTTCTGTAGCAAACACCGACATGACAATATCAGAGAAACCATGAGTGTCGACATGCAAAACAAGCTGTCACAGTGTAGCATTTACTCAAGTACATAACTAAAACCTCACAACATGATATTTAAAGTTAAACTCTCGCCAAAGTGCAACCAAGGCTTGATTTGTGAATGTACCCGAGTCAAATCTTCAAGTAAAAGCATAATTACAACAAAAGAGACACTTTTAAGATTTACCGTATTTTCGTTTTCAGGTCAAACTCATTTTCAACGGGAGTGCTACGGGCACTTTTACAATAGCATCAAAATCTCTGTTTTTAAAACAGTAAGAAGTCTCGACACAACATGAAACTTTGCTCGTAGTATCACCAGGGTCTCTACACATGAACACGAGCATTGAGAACATTGTTTGTGTACACAGAGTTTACTAAAAAGAAGGTTTTTGAACAACTCACGTTAGCAGTAGCTTGTTCCGCTCGCCGCCGTCCTGCCAGTGGAGAAGTGTCGATCTCAGAATGTGACGTAACCTGGAGGACAGTTAAGGTGGAACTACTGTCTTCCAACAACAACTATCCACGTGAGATCTCACGTGACTTTTCCAGCTTTTGATTTTAGTATTGTTTCTTATATGAGGCTCCTTTTACAACTTCAAGGTCAATATTGTTTTTCACTAACGACAAAACAACAAATTATCCTGCATTTATATGGAACTAAGCTTTAGGAGCGTTCCACCTTAACTGTCCTCCATGACGGTGGCGAGCGGAACAAGCTACTGCTAACGTGAGTTGTTCAAAAACCTTCTTTTTAGTAAACTCTGTGTACACAATGTTCTCAATGCTCGTGTTCATGTGTAGAGACCCTGGTGATACTACCAGCAAAGTTTCATGTTGTGTCGAGCCTTCTTACTGTTTTAAAAATAGAGATTTTAATGCTATCGTAAAAGTGCCCGTAGCACTCCCATTGAAAATGAGTTTGACCCAAAAACGAAAATACGGTAAATATTAAAAGTGCCTCTTTCGTGGTAATTCTGCTTTCACATGGAGGTTTGACTACATTCACAAAAAGACCCTAGGTTGCATTCCCAGCAGTCCCAGAATATGCATCGGCACATTATTGCATCCTGCGTCCACTTCGGCTCTTAAACACTAGTTTTGGTTACATGACGAGTCGGGTTGACTCTGACACGGCGAGGGGCGAAGGAAAACAACACGCCTCTGTTGTAAATGCAGCTGAAGCACATTCATCTCGCTGTGCTCTTTCGTTGTCGCCGCCTGTACGTCTTTAACTTTTGTGTGGCTGAGTGCGGTTTGTCACATATCGTCCTGCACGTCTGGAATCTCATCTACTGTGAACGATGAGGCCTGAGGGACAAAGTACAGAAGGGTAAGGAGGCAGGTTTGCACTCTGTGTGTGTGTTTGTGTGGGTGTACCAATATGTGCAGCCGGTGTGTGTCTGTGTGTGTGTAAGGTGGTAAATTGTGACATTTTCTTTCTCTTCAGAATGGCAGAGCCGGAGCTGCAGCAGCTCTCATCAGAGGCTTGTATATGTGGCAGCGTAATGGGGTCACAGTAGATGTGCAGGACAGGCAGGGGCTCTATTTCACAGGCTGAGAGATGGAATGTGCAAGACGGCAGCAGAAGGGTCTGAATAATGAATTCCCTCTCTCTGACCTGTCTGCTTTGTACCCCTCCTCCTCCTCCTCCTGCTCCTTTCCACAAAACTTGGATATTAAAAGATGTCATTGGCCCTGCAGTGGCCACGATACCGGCAGAGGTGTGCAGGGGCAGATGAAGACTGACAGACTGATATGATAAGCCAAGTGTTTTTTTTTTTTTGTTGTTTTTTTTGAGCGTCCACTTGCCAAACACGCTGAGCTCTGATTTGTGCAATTACGCTTGTTTTTTTTATCCAGATGGGGAATGACAGGACGGTGGCCTTGTTTGCAGAGGACAACGCGTGGGAGGGAGAAAAACTCCGGAGAGTAGTTTGGACGTGAGCCCGACGGAGACGGAGAGGAAACCGTCTGCGTCGACCAGCTGAGTCCACACGGTGACGAACTCCGCTCAGGTGACAACTGAGCAGCGTTACGAAGCAGATTAGATACAGAAACGCTGCTCGCCAACCTTGAGCTCTCACCTGAGCGAGGTTATGTTCAGCGACAGCGACGAAAAAAAAACAAAAAACACTCAGTGCAAGACGCCTGCTGCGATTTACTAGAAGCACTGGATTTTAGTCGGGAGGTGACGGAGCTGTGGCAAACACATTTGTCGTTAAGTGGGCATGAATGAATAATTCCACACAAGCGTGAAAAACAAATTAGGGTCTTGAAAAACAAAAATATGGAGGCGCATTATTTTAATTAAAGTGTTTGCTGAATGATGATAACAAGATCCACGAGTCCTGTGGCCTGCAGGTTCCACGGAGCCCGTCTGAAGAGGAGATATGAGCGTCTGCTCGCTCTTTCTGTTTCATCATCCTGTTTCATTAGAACTTAGATAACTGCTGCATGCGTACAAGTGTGTCGGCTTTGAGTGATAAGGAGGGCCAAGGAGGACGGAGACAGGGAAGGAAAGTGACTTTAAGGCTGTGCCACATCATTAGTCTAGCAGCCGGGCTCACGAGGTAGAGCGCGGCTGGCACCCTGCATTATTAACTGACACAGTGAGACACTGGTGGCGGGTCGGTGTGAACGGGACAGACACTTCAGTACATCACTTCCCATCACTGTACTACAAGGTGACTAGAGGCAGCGCGGCCTGATTACCCATTCAAAGCCGAGACGCCGCGGAGACACAACACACGCAGACGCCGTCCTCGGTTCGCTTGTTCAGCCGGTTTCCCCTCCGCTTGTTTTGCTTTTGTTATGACACGCCGGCAGCCCCTGTAGATGGCGCACGGCCACGGCGCGAGCGCTCCTCTTCACTGACAGAACAAATTAAGCCGAGATGACAGACGAAAAGGCCAAACGGTTTCCCAGAGCAGCGCGACAGAAAGTGCTGTTAATGAAAGTCCCTTGTTGTGAGAACGGGGGTTTCACAGGAAGTGGCAAACAGAAACCTGCCATGAATATGCAACGCCTCATTCAGCCGGAGCTTATTTAGCATACTAACAGGAAGAGGGACGGCTTTTTTTTTTTTTGGAAGCGCACGCCGCCGCGCTCGATAAGGGTAAATGTGTTTCTGGGGAAGTTGAGTGTACGACGGCAGCCTTTCAAGTTTTATACACGGGTGGTGTTACGTGGATTTGCTGCCTCATCCGTGAACTGATGAGAGGTGAGGGGGGAGTTGTGTTTTTTTTTCTTCTTTGCGGAGTGTATTAACCAGCTACTTAAAACGAGAACTGTAATTAAAAGGATGACAGCTTTATTAACACATGCACGAAGAGTGGAGGACTTGATTAGTGGAGAGGAGAAGATTTATAGTCGTGTGTGTGTGGCCATCCTGCTCTTTTAAACGCGGCACACTGGAGGTATTTTTCCCAGGACATGTCGTCAGTATCTGTCAGCAACTGTTGTGGTATTTTCTGCCTGTCTTCCACCCAAAAAAAACCAAACTTTCCTTGTTTATAGAATTGACAGAGCGGCGAGTGGGTGGCCAGAGGTATTTCATTATTGCGCTGGAGCTTGAAAAAAGTGTAACGGGGTGACAGAAACCGTTTATAAGACCTTGTTTACTCTGTTCCTTCGACTTTCTACCCACCGAGAGACAGACAGCATCTGGCACGAAGCGACACTCGGAACTTAGTTTTGCTTTTTCCTTCCCGTCAACGGTGGCAGGCTGTAATCCATGTAATTCACTGTGAAATCTGATTTGTGGCGACAATACCAAACTGAGATAAGATCGTATTGTAATTGTCTTGTGCTGCCAGTCAAGGCAGATTGAGGCAAAACACACACACACACACACCTGCAGAATTAATTATGGCGGCTGTGGGTCTGCATATACGACAACGTGACTATTTTTTCAGGTAGCAACAGTTTTGCCATCATTGCAAGTATGAAACTGCAGTTTTTCACACCGAAGTCAAACTTCCCAGACACAAACAAATACTGTTTAAGTGTACATCGTGCTAACATCGTGAGAACGCTCCGATTGTCATGATTCTATTCATGTGAACCACTTCAAGATAAAACCACGTCAAGAGTCAACCAATAAGCGAACAGATTAGCATGTACAAAGTTTTGCCAAATGTCCATTAGATCCCCAACACAGTATTTCATGACTACAAGGTGACAGGACGGCAAAAAACTGCGGCCGTCATCCGTCATTGGCGATCCTGAGGTGGCAGCCGAGTTGATTGACAGACGTGTGCTTTTAAGCCCGCCCCAGAGCCTGCAACAGCCAATGAGTGATCGTGTTGACAAGTGACCCAGTCTCTCTTACTGTACACGCCAGCCCCCGGATGACTGATGCACCATGTAGCCGATGAGAACTCAAATCCAGTAATATATAGTTTATTACAGTTCTTAAAGCCATACACTTGGAAATTGTGCAAGTTCATGTAGTTTTGTGTATTTTTGCTCTTTGAACAGGCTGTTTTCTTTCACCTACACACTTGTTTTGACTACTTTATATGCACAAAGTTTGTGTAAATGAGGAAATAAAGACCTGTGATGCTCCTGCTTCTCTCAGGCAGAGGTACTGTAAGGTCATTAAAGTGTCATTTTCAGTGATATTGTTAAATAATAAAAAAAAGCTAAAAAACAGCACTTTTCCTCCAAAAAACAAAATAGCGCACCTTTTAACAACTAGATTATATTAACCTGAGTGCATAAAAGGCAGTCAGAAGCACTAAAGTGTTAACTGGGCTTGTAAAACCCTTTAACTGCGAGGATCGATAGATGCAAATCAACAATGTTAGCCTGGGTTTTCCAAAGGCAGTGTCTCAGCCCGGCCTGCCAGCCTCCATCAGCGTATCTTTCCCTGAGACTGCGAGGAGCAGAATCGAAGGCACAAAGGAGTCCGACAGCTACTTTGAGTTCCCTCCTCTCATTAATGTCTAAATTGTACGGCTGATGGGCAGGGGTTTGTGGAGCTTGGCAGGGCCCGGCTCCGTGGGACTCACCAGCATCACTCGGACAGATGGCGGGAGGAAGCAGCTGTGACTCAGGGATCTGCAGAGGAGCCGGAGAGCTAGCTGCAGCCACAGCGCTGTGGCGTTGACACAACCTCAAGATGGGAAGCAAGTAAGACGGTAAACAACACAGAGTTTGCCTTGTAGCCTGACTCAACCAGGCGACAAGCTGCTGTCTGCATCCATGATGTGGAGGAGAAACTCTCCCATCGCACCCAGACTCCACTTCAATCGCTCCCCCTTTCAGTCAAGTCTTCAGAGCCCCCCCTAAACTAATCCAATCACTTCCCCCCCAGAAGAACCACCTTAACTAGCTTCCTCTGATGTCTCCGAGCACCCAAAAAAAATATAGCCCCGGAAAAAAACTTTAGGGGCTCCTTCCTCATCCTGGTTGATGTGCTGTTTGGCAGGAGGGATGCATGAGAATGAGCAGTTAGCAGCGTTTGGAGTCCGACTGGGGGGCCTAGCTTGAGAAATGAGCTGGCATTTGCAGATAGGCAGGCACAGACTGATGGAGTCACTCTGAGGGGTTCAGAGGGAAATTTTCATCGCTTTTTTTCTTGGGGGGGTAAATCAGGCTGTGTGGTGAAAGAGGGCCGAGGGCGCCGAGGCACGAGGCAGCCGTCTGAGCCCGGGACGTCTGCGGAGCGCAGCGCTAGCACATGCCAACATGTGAGTCTGTTATCTGCTGCCCTCGCTTTACTTCTCGTTTGACTTCATATCGAGGCGAGACGATTCTTTTCATCCCGTCAACTTTTCTGTTTATCCTCAGGTATTTTGTTTGATTCGGAGACAAGATGCATGTTCAGCTATTACAGCTTAAACAGAAGGCAAAACACAATTAAGCCACATGTCCCCCGACGCTCTCTCCCAGCTCCCTGAACGACACATATTCCTTTTTTTAAAAAAAATTCCTCTTCCTCTTCAGTCATAAGCACAGCAGATGTTCCCCTCAACAAAACATGTGAGGATCTTCTGGGGGTCTTTTTCAGGAGGACAGCGCGAGTTGTTCTGCTTGACGAGCGGCCATTTGTAATCACACGTGCTTTCCAGATTGGAGGGGTAAAACTGAAATAGGCTCCAAATGGTTGTCATTAAAGGCTCGTGTGGACTTGCAGGTTAAGCCCCCGGCTCTCATTAAACAGAGTCTGACTTAACAACACAGAGGCCGGCGAACATGTGACAGTGTGTGAGCTTTTCTGTATGCATGGATGTGTGTTTTCTGTGTGCGTACGCCTGCCTGGGAGAATCTCATTTACAGTCCACAGGGTCACTTATTGACTGAATCAAACCCCCTGACAGGGCCCAGACCGAATGGAAGCTTAACAAGATTACTGTTATATATAGCCGCGGTAATGGGAACCTCTCTGGAGATCCTGGCGCTGCTGATTTGTGCCCCGCTACCAAGATTTGAGCAGAAAACGCCTCGCATTCAGCACACAGCCTCCCTCCACCGGGAAACTCCTGATGCATTACGGCTGCAACGGATCAATCAATCTACCTGCTCCCAGCACTCCCGAGTCTCCACCTGCTGCCTGCCAGGACGCCGATTCCTCAGAGGAGCTGCTCTGTCGGTGAGTCCGTGCTGCCGGTGCATGCTTGTCCACCTCCAAGTCCAGTTAGAGGAATCACTGCTGGAAAGGAGGCATCTCTCTCTCTGCTGTCCCTATTGTACATACATTCACCGTCTGAATCCAATCGTGCAACAGATTGTCGCTCTCCAGCGTGACGCCAGTCACGTCAGTTTAAGGCAGAGGAGCTAAAGATGGGAGGAGGTGGGAGAGAGGAGGTTGGTATTAGAGAATGCGGCGCCGCCACACTTGTTTTGATTAATGGACCTCTCTCTGCCTGTGAGTGACGAATTATCAGAAGGCCGGATGGCTCGTTCATCACTGTCAGACGAGCCCCCGCTAGCGTGGCGTCTCCAGTCCACCAGCCGGCCCCCGCCACCACCTCGCCCTTATCGCTCCCACCTGGAGCCGCTAGATTTTGCAGGAGAAGAAGAGACGGCGGGGGGAAGGAGGCCTGAGTGAGCACGGCTGAGACGCTCAGTGGCGACGGCGCTCAAGTCACCTTCCTGGCAGTCATTACAGGAATGGACGCCACACTTATCCTGAGATTTACTGTATGTTTACGCAGATAAAACTGACGGCAGATGCCTACGAGCAGCCACCGAACCATTATCACATGATTGAAGTTAATTTGGTGGAAGTGAAAGGAGGCGGGGGGGGCGATAAGAGTCTTCGTGTTGAACAATCGAATGGCAGATTGTGGAATTTTTTGTTTTGTATCTCAGCCCGCGGCTACGCTTGGCCTCTAATTAAGCAGGTAGAGAGCGCTTTAGCAACGGGAATCTTATCTTTGCGTTTGCCAGGCGACAGAGATAGTGTTGGGGAGCATAAACACTAATTAATTACCAAGAGTGTACTTTAATCTGAGAAGGCTTCTCTGCTGGTTCCTGTTGCGACGGGCATTACAGAGATACAGACAGAGACAGGAGCGACACACAAACACACACACGGCACAGAAAATAAGCAAAACTCTCATTTCCATTTTTACGCTCTGTCTCCTTTTTCATATTCTCTCTCTGGCTCGTGCACCCAGTCCCACCTGGACAGCAGAGGGAAGGTAAAGTAGTTGTTGTCCAGGCGAGGTACTATCCCTGTGACACAGACAGCAGGCCAAGCTGAGCCGGTGATGGATGGGAAGTGGACAGCTGTCGACAGGCAGGAGGACGGCGGCCGCGGCGAGCGCCCGGCGGAGACGCACCTAATTCCCAGGTCTTATTTTGTCAATAAACAGCAGCCAGTGGCACTCAATTAGAGGGCTTTATTGACTATGCTGCCTGGCCTGTGTCAGATGTCAGCTGGCGACACAGCGTGATGTCCGACAGTGACACTTTCTCTGAGATTACAGAAAATAGAAAAATCAAAAGAACATTGCAGAGGCAGGGAAAATAAATAAAGGAGGGGACGCAGAGGGAGGATTAAGGTGAGGCGGGGTGAGATTAGGAGCGATAAGAAGTGGACGAGCGAGAGGCCGCGACGGTCCTCAAAGCGTTATTATTTTTCTTCAGGCGCTCAGGTTATGATGTCGTGTCGGCTTCTGAATGTTCGCTTAAACAAAATGTAAAAAAAAAAATGTTTTTCAAATCAGATAAGACAAATAGCAGCAGTAATTGGCAGGTTTCACTTTGTTGTCTTTCATGTGTTTTTGCGCCTCCAGACAAGTCAGGATGAGAAAAATATCCTCCTTCCCATCTCTTTCTTGAGAGTGAACAAATCCTCAAACCGGTGTTTGTTTTCAGCCGTCTCCTCCTGCAGTATGTTGTCTTTTGTTTTCACTTCAAACGCCAGTGCATCATCTGTTTTTTCTCCTGGAGAGGCAGAAACAAACACAAACCACCCAGCTTAGCCGGCTTTTCCAAAGTAATTGGTTTAGAGTCATTCCTTGAAGTGTTGAGGTGTTTTTTTTTCTTTTGACACGGTGATACTTATATTTTTCTCTCCAGTCTTTTAAAAAATTTAAAGGAAAAAGGCAATTTTCTTACCTAAAGATTCACAGGAAAGAGCAGGAAACAAACCTCTGTGGATTTCTGAGCAAATGAGAACACATCTAACCTTTTCTGACACGCTGGTGTTGATCAGAGTTTGTTTGCTGCAGAAAACTTTGAGCGTTAATTCTCACAAGCGTCTTCACAACGTTCACAACACTGAAATGCATTAAGAGGTCTGACATTTGTGTTTACGAGCATGAAATATCTTTTTATATATCCAGTAATATTACAACTTATGAATGCTGGAAGAGAAATCACAGGAGAGGAATCTCAGAACTGTTTTTTTCTTGTTGAAAAAGGAAAGGTAATCTGAAGAAAAGGCCGATGTCAGAAAAGTAGCCGACTGAAAATAAAAGTTATCAATGTACACAACGTGTAACAGAAAGAATACGATCCTGAATCCTTTTGCTGTGAAGTAACACAGTGTTATTTGGCAAAAACATAACAGGTTTGTTGCTAATGAGGTTGACATTTTTAAGCTTGCTTCCCATTAAAACAGGAGGAAAAAAGACCAAAATGAAAAACATGTCACGCGTGGGTTGAGAATAAACTTTAATTTCCAAAATAACTTCAGATTTTCTGTCTCAAAGTCACTCGCTGTAATTATTTAAAAAAATAGACTGCATCAGCGTATATGTGACAGATTGTTATGATGTTTTTAACATTTTAAAAAGGCGTGGACAGTTTTATGAGTGTGGTGTGATTAAGTTACTGCAGCGTGACTGATTTGGACCTAATTAAATGCTTTATTTCTAAATAGAAGAGTGGAATGAAGTGGTAAAAAATGTCCCCTGGTTGAGGTCTTGATTGTCAGCTATCGGCCGTCCTCTGCACCCTCACTGGAACTAATGTTGGAATAGTGTTACTGATACAACAAATATGTATAATGTATAATAATATAAGGTTTCCACGAGATGTCTTGTGAAGTGACAGTTGTGTGTTTCCTTCCAGCTTTTGAGGAACTTGGCTCGGACATCGTTGGTGTTAACAGAAGCCAAAAGCTTTAAATGTGTTAAATACTGGTCCATCGACTCTGCCCGGTCTGACACCTCCCGGTGAGTTTGATGACTAGGGGGATACGGTACCGAGGTGGTTTTCCTGTCCAGGTTTGGCTCCTGGCAGCCCCGTGCTAACTCAGCAAATAGAATCACCAACAAGCTAATGGCAGCTTCATTCAGCAGCAGTTAAAGATCACTTTAACAACAAGACTGGCCGCGTACGTCCATCAGGAAACTCCATAAGTCACCCTGGTAGTGTAACTGGCCTCCATCGTTCATCGAGGCTGTAGGCATCCTCGCTCCAGTGACTGCTAGTTAACAGCAGTTTGTATTTTAAGTAAAGCTGCATGTCCAGAGTTGAGGCAGAGCAGAAAACACTACATCCATAAAAAACCATCCAGTTTCACCCAAATCGGTGGTTAAAGTTCCAAAGTTATGTTTTCCAGTAAGTTGCAAACTCTAAAATAACATTAGTAATATCTTAAAATCAAGTTTTGTTTCCAAGCAAGACATGTGTGATCATTACAAATTGATCATGACTTCAGGACTTGGATGATGGCGCTCATCTGGACGGCACTGATTTGGACACGATCAGGTTATAAAGTGGAGCAATCCCGGATAAACTGTCAATTAATTCAATTCCTAGAAAAACTTGTTGAAACACATGAGGCACCGCTGGTTCTGTTAGTCTTCTTGCACTTCTTTGTGCTGTAACCTTTTCAAAAAGAGACCATCAAAAGAGTGCCAGGTGGGGTTTTGACCTTGACATTATCACTGCCAACTTGCACTGATATCTGTTGGGAAAATTAGCTAAAGTCAACCGTCCATCTCATTGGGTTCATCTGCTCCCATCTCTTGTTTAACAGAACTGTTACCCTTCTTGGTTTGTCTGGATAGAAAATGTTAACCTTTTGGATGCAGCTGTAAGCCCTCCTCTGCCACCCCAAGACCTAAATTGATCACAGTAGGAGAGGCATGATGAACTGCACCTCGCAATCCAATGTTCTACCACTGCAAAATAAAAAACCACCATGAGCTGAGTCAAGTCTTACGGTTTGATCAAAAGCTGACCATTATCCGCCATCTGCTGTTTCCCTCAGCGAAGACGATGCCAACACTTTGTGCCAAAATTTAGATATTTAATTTGTCATGAAAGGCACAATTGTATTGTTTTTTTTATTTAAAAAACGCATCAATCACAATGAATGATGTCGAAGAGATAAAAGCCTGATGAGGTGTCCCAAAAATAATGGATGCTGGAGAGGCGGAACCACTCCACTTCATCATTCCCTCCACTGAGTTCATTATTTTTTCATGTTGAGACTCGGGACGCTGCACTCCTTGCGCTGATTTAATTGCCACTTGCAAAAAACTTGAGATTCTTTTCACTAACTTCATGGACTCAGCCTTTATTATCACTTGCTGAGTCTAACTTTTGAATTCGACCAGGCCTGCTGCTACAGTTAATTGAACTACGCAGGCTGGTGTAGAATGTTCTAAACAGTCGACTGGAACTGGTGCATAAGATTTCCATGATTTTTAAATCTTTAACCTCAGAAATTCTCTCAAAATTGGAGTGTAGAATGTAGTGACACATTTAACAAAACATGCACTGAAATACCACAAGTTAAAGAAGTTCCAGATGTTTTCCACTGAGCTCTACAGGGATCTAGTTGCTTCCGTGATCTAATTATGATCATTAGCACACAGCGTGATGCTAAGCTGCACCTACACTGACACCTGCCAGATGGTTGTGCTCTGGATGCCAACGCTGGGTAGTGGTTCTGAATCCCAGCAGGTGGCCACTCAACCAGCGTCTGATTCACCTGTCTGATACATTAAACACTAAAATACAATAACATGTGGCGTCGTTATTGATGGAGCAACTTTTGAAAATAGTCCATCAATCATAGTTGACACCCTCGGTGGCTGGTTTTCCAAACCGTTAATGTTGTCGTGATGTGGAAACGACAGTGTAGTTTTTAAATTAGTCTTAGGACTGAAATGTTAGAGAGATATAGAAAACTGATTATCATTAAAGCTGCATTAAGCAGTTTTTGGACACTTTGGAAGCATAAAAACTCCACATGAAGCTGAAAACACGTGTCTGGCATATGACTGTATTTAACTTAGCTTGCAACTTACATTTAAATTACACATGAAATACTATAATAACACATTGAGCAGGCATTAAGCAACATTAGCTTTTTCTGCTTTCTTTTTGGTGCTAGCTAGTTACTGTAGCATAAACATCACAAGCAAAATAGCCGTAACAAACGTAACATAGTCCAAAAAGGCCACCTGGCCCGGGATTTACTGTCACTGCTTTGGCCGTGTGCTAATTGTGTTAGCTAACGTCAGCTCAGGGACAGTTGTGAGATCTGTATCCAACTACCTCCTGTCTCATTCACACATAATTAAATATCTAACAATATCATAATGAATGTAAACAACGAACATGGCTAGTGTTAGCACTCACTGCCGTCAAGCTAGCATGATATGACTGCTTTAATTTGCCACTCTTGTGTGACTAGCTTGAGGTGTCTGTTCAGCTCCACATTCTGAGCTATGATTTACCGGTGACAGGATGCTTGTGTTTAAGTGAGTGTGAGACTGTGGCGATGTTTGGGTTTACATGTCAAGGGGCCCCCTGGAGCCATTAATCAGCTCTGTGTGCGCGTCAGAAGTTAGCTAGAGGAAGAGATTCAGAGCTGACTTAATGTATACATTTCCATGTATGTACAGAGAGACCATCCAGTCCACTTTAGGCTGTGAGCTCTAAGACGGGACATCAGTAGAGTTCGGTAATACAAGAAGATGAGGTATTCCATAGGGGGTGGTAGGCAGACCAACCTTTCTTTCTTCTCATTGGATAGAGGGACCCTCAATCCACCAAAGTGACCAAGTGGAAGAAGTAGGTAGGTGGGCAAGGGCTAAAGGGGGTGAGAAAGGGGGCGGTTTCTTGTAGATTTCCTAAGATTGAAGGCTCGAGAGGATTTCTGATAGAGCAGAGGGCAGAGCATTGGGTAGAACTTTGCCATAGATTTATGAATACCAGAATGTGGTCATACTGGTTCGGACACAGGCTTGAGATCTGTTTCAATAAAGACTGCTCTATTATTCCACCCAGTCTTGCCTCCGCAGAATTCTTTTATCATCAAACTACACGCTGACACCTTTGATGAAGATTGCCCAGAAACTACACTTGCTCATAGATTCAGCACCATTGCCTCTAGCCCATCGAGCTAACAATAAATATCTGGATACAGTTTTGACGGATCCAAGAAAAATGCTCAGGGGTGCAGTATCCCAAAAAAGTTCGACTTCCTTTTTTCAGTTCATTTTATTTATTGATTGCCGTCAAGATGTTAACAGATGTTCTCAAATATAACAATAAATGCCTCTAAAATAAATTCCAAACCCTAGCTTTAATGGATAAGTTTGGGTGAAGTGTCTCAAGATCAAGGTTTCTATCGATGCTTGCAGGTATGGCCTGAAGGAGTTGAGATTAAACTGGATCTGGGGATTGTCTCACACCACTTAAAGAGGAAATGTAAATTGGGCCGGGCTTTTTATAGCTGGAGAGAGAGCCTGTGAAGTTTTATTCATTTTATTGGGGATAAAATTCATGGTCGGGCTGAGGTGGTAATTACAGTCACCGGACCTTCTCTGCAAACACTACTGCACACAGACAACTCAGAGCCAACATTTTATTCCCCAAATATTGTCACTGCATCTGAGTTAAGATAGAACAAAGCCCACTGGCTTTTTAAACGGTGTTCCAAACTGGGAGCAGTCCAAATGTACAGGTTGGACTTGCATGGGGAGTAATTCTTTGAGAGTATTAAGGCAAACAATTTAACTGCAAGCCATGTGCCAAAGTCACAAACGAGCATCCCCTGCCGCCAAGTGGACATTCCACTGCCAAGCACAACTAATTATAGGGTGAGTTTGGCCGACGCGTTCATATGATTTATGATAATGAGAACGACAATAAACCTGCTACTGTCAAATGGTAGGTCTGACCGTGGTGTGTCAGTTTCATCTGTGGAACATGATTGCAGCAGATATGTGAAGGTGGAGGATACTTTGCTTTAGCTTTACAGTTCACACTTTAAACACCCACTCGAAAGTTTGTCTATCGAGGCCCTTTTGAATCGAATACAACAGAATGTGACTCATGAGAACTTGTCTCGACCTGAGCGTTAAGCTCATATTCACAGACAACCCCTCCTCCTCCACTGCCTGTCTACCACTCACGATATAAGTGGTAGAAGTACTGACAGAAAAACCCCTTCACATCACCTCCGCCAATTAGACACCAGCTGAAGACTGATATAGAGGTAGGTTCAAGAGAGAGAGTCGAGAGGGAGGCAGAGAAAATGAGACATACCTGCTCTTAACCATGTACAGTTTGTTAGAGTAGCCTGTGTTTGGATGAAATTATGAAAATGATGAAATGAAATGGAGTTAAACATTTTCTGTATTACAATGAAACATAGGATGGCCTTTTTCATGACAAGCTAATTAAACGTGAGACAAGGAGCTTCTGACTGGTTATAAAACAGCCTCCATATGACCTATAAATGCAAACAAGACTCTCAGCAACAAGACTTGACTTTTTCCTGTGTAGTTAGTTAAGGCGTTCATAATGTCTGTGACTAGGTTGGATAATGCAAATTTAAAATATGTATCAATATGAACTACTGAGAATGAATTGAGGACTCTCCCAGTCTGAGGAGCGAAGCTGCTGTAGTCTGGGAGTAAAGCTGCAGATTAACTGGCTTGTAACATTTTATGTTGGCCTGACTACCAAACTATAGTGTTGCTCACTGTTATTAAGACATAATTATTATCTTCAGCTCTTTCTTGCATTCAGGGTGAATGAACAGTGATGTCACTAAAACAAAACATACTTTACTTTCACAATCATCATATCACAGTTATAAATCGTACATGCCGTGTTTATCGTAAAGCATAACTGTTTAGACATAGCTGTGACAGAAATGTGCTTGGTAGCAAACATAAACTAGTAATGAGTAATTGATTACATTTTTTAATTAACAACTGCTGCTGAGCCCTGATGAGAAATCTTTGATGGGCATACTGTTCCTTTGAAAAGAGATAAATAACTTCCGAGCTAGCAGGCTACACGCTTAAAATAGCTAAACTCTAAACTGATGATCGCTAACAATGTGAATCTAAACAAGCTAGCAGATGGTACCTTTTCATTTAAGCTGATAAAATACAAAGACTCACCTCCTCATTCTCCACCAAAGCAACACCCTAAAATCGCAGTTATGCAGGATGGGTTTTTGTTGAATATCTGAAGCTATTCTGTTATGCCTTGTACACACAGTGCATCAGAGTTACAATCTCTAAGAAACCTATTCGGACAGAATTTGAATACAACAACATCTTACTGTGTTGTGTGAAATGCAAGAGTTGGTCATTTGCATAAAAGAGAATCTGCTGTTCTCTCACAGCAGCAAAAGAAAAAAGGGAGATGAGACAGCGAGGGGATAGAAAAGAAGTTTATTACCGAGTCAAAGCTCTAATAAAAGTTGCAGCTGCGGTGTGTTGAGCATCATTCATTTCGAGGGTGCAACATCCCAGAAATCATTTCACAGCGTCCTTCCAGCGTCGGCTGCTCGAGCGCCGAAGTGGAACAAAGGAGGCACGAGATCAGAGCTCCAAGACGGCTCAGGGTCAGCAGAGGTAGTTCATCACGGATTTATTGATATTGGAATTAATTAGTTTCACATTTCACATATTCAAACTCATCTTTCATTATATATCTGCTCTTGTTTACCTTATTTTTGTGAAAAGACTATTAATTATTTGTCCGTATCTGTCTAGCGTGTCTGTGCTGGCGGTGGCCTTGGAGTCCAGGCGTATTCTGCTCAGCTAACCTCATGACATGGCTGTTTCCCCCTCCGACTGCAGAGCTACTGGAACACAATTGCCATGCTTTCCATTCAGCCCACTGCAGCTTGTTTCCGCTTCATTGTCAAGACGATGGGTCAAAGCTGTGTTGCAGATTAACTGTACAAATAAATGAGAAAAGGCGAGCGAGCGGCAGGGAGCCCAGGGTCGGGACAAATCGATAGGGTCAAACGAGGACGGAAACAAACTAGAGCGGAGGGGAAAACAGTAAGACGGAAGTGGAGACCGGTTTTGTAATCAAGTGAGCCATCAACTGCATGTTGAGGCGACAGGAACCGTTTTCCCTCGTGGCAATGATTGTTTGGGAGCAAACCGAGGGCTCATCTCTGACGACTGAAGTCTGCATCGAGTGTCCTGCACACAAGAAGAGGAAGCTCAGCAGTCGTGATTTATTGATTCAGCTGCTCCGATGATTTAGTCCGCTCCTCTTTAGCTCATTTACTTTTAACATTATCTTTATATATTTAACGCTATCCACACAAGGACAGCTGGGCACCATCTCTAGCAAATGAGCGTCAGTGTTTTCTGGCTTTTAAACAGCAGCTTCTGATTGAGCTGAATCAAGTGGAATATGATTTTGTTAGAATGTGAGCGAGTGCTGTCAACCTCGTCCTTCTAAACAGACAACCACATCCTTCCCATATGAAACTAGAGTCATTGGAATCACATGAAATAAAGCCGCAATGCAAAATGATACAGTTACAATGATACAACATATTTGTTTTTATCTGAAAATAATTTCACACTTCTGTGTGGCATGCTACAGCCCGAAAACAAACATCCTACCCTGCACAGCTCAGAGCAGTAGCATAAATTCAATTGAGGCGAAATTCTGTTTGTGGCCAAAAAAAAAAAACAATGAGATGGAGGTTTATTAAGTGAAAATGGGGAAACAGTGAGAGTGGAAAATCTCTTCCAATTGCATTAGGAGCGGATCTGGGAGAGCTGGTGCAATAATGGCATCGTGGGCCGGGTCAGATTACAACAGAACGGTAAAAGGTTTAGTGGACAAGGAAGGCCCAGAGAGAGCAGGACGGAGCTGACTGAGAGGCCAAACAAAAAAATCAGGAAAGATATTAGAAGTATAGAAAATGGAGTGAATGGAAAATCAGGGATGAAGCGGGAGGAAGTTAGAAAAGTTGTCTGAACAATAAAGTCTCCCCTCATCTGTCCTGTCGACATCGAATTATCTAATGAAGGCAGGAAACACACAGTCCTGTTGTTTGTTAAAACCTTTAAAGCATCCTGCTACATTTCCTTGACATCTCATATGGTTGTGTGAATAATGACTGTACTTTAAGTAACAAGGGGGAACAGAAAAATGTTGTTATACTGCTGAGACAAGGTTGGGTGTTCGACAGGAGTTCATGTCCTGCAATGACCCGAAAGATGAAGGCGATACTTCTCTAAGCTTTTTCCCCAACTGAGTACTTTTAGTTGGCTAAACTTCACCATATCTTACCCATAAGGGAGTTGTTCTGGAGGACACTGGGACATGACCTATTTTGTTAATTGGGAATGAGGATGTGTACTGAATGTGGTGAGAAAGTGTGCTTAGTTGTACCCGAAGCCATACGTTACATCGTGTCCTAACAGCAACCGAGCAACTGAGCAACCGAGGATCTCTGGGGATCAGACTTAAGACACAGCTACTCAAGTATATGGGTTTAAACAGAAAACTGATTATACCCTGTTATTTAGATGTTTCTTTATTGGAATTGACATTCAATATTGCCACCATAAAGGTTGTTATCAGACATTGGGTGTTTTCCAGTGCCATCGTCAGGTACAGTAGTATAAAGACAGAGAAAAGTCTAAGTCAATTGGTGGCTGGTTAGGATCAGCGGGTTGGAAGCCACGTACAGTACATAACGTGAAATGTGGTATTTATGTCACTTACCTGTACGTAGTTACTTTAACCCAAAGTATGAACTTTTTCTAAACGCCAACCAATTATTTTATATGCATAAACTTAACCAAACCTCAGCGGATTGACAGCGATGTGTTGCTGGCAGCTGATTATGACATTCTCATAGAAAACAACGCAATCAATCTGATTGTGTCTCTGAAAATTCTTTAGTAAGAACACAGTATAACAATTATGTTGCAGTTTTCTACATGATAAGATGTTAAACTGCAGGTTAGCAAGGTTTTACGTTTGTGTTAAGTCGCAGGAACTCTTCAACAGGGCTGCAATACTTTTTCCAAGAATCTAAAGTGACGTCTCTAAGTTGCATCTTTTATCAAACCAACAGTCCAAAGATACTCTTCATTTGCAATCATAAAAGACTAATAAAAAGCACAATACTTTTCTTTAGTTCACCATTTTGGGATTTTTGTTTGTTTTCTTTAGATCCAATCATCCATTAATCGACTGTTCGACACTTCAAAGAGAAACTACCAGCCAATCATATTTTCTCTGACCTTCAGTGGTTTGACTTCTCACCTTGCTGCAGTGGCGTAGAAGGGTGTGTCAGTACACTGTGAGATCACCGTTGATTATAGGTGCAGCTTAATGCATTTTAATAGATGAAGCAGCGTGTGGTTACAGTGCAATGGTCCTGAAAGTATGACTCAGAGGATTTAGTGGCCAGAAATAAAGAGCAAACTCAAGAGATCCCAGGTTTGTCACAAAGTGAGAAAATTTGATACATGCAGGGAAAAAAACGGTCCAAAGAAAATGTCATACCAAGGGTAAAATAATTCACGGAAATATATTTATTAAATATTCAAGCTAATGACAGGCAGAGAGAGTTTGAGGCAGCTGCTTAGTAATCCAAGGAGACTGCAGTCTCATTAAGCTGCACTATACGAAGGACCTTGAGAGCACAAAATGGCTCCAACAATGAGGTGAATCAGCCTCGACGACGCATCCCTGTAGGATGACTCCGGCTTCTCAATAGCATCCTGATATCTGGCCTCGCTG
Source organism: Sparus aurata (assembly GCF_900880675.1). Lineage (NCBI taxonomy): Eukaryota > Metazoa > Chordata > Actinopteri > Spariformes > Sparidae > Sparus > Sparus aurata. Next base: position 24,992,093 of record NC_044206.1, on the reverse strand, counting down.
CCTGGCTGTCTGCTCTCTGACCGTCCCTGACAGTGGAAGTGTCTGAGTGCCACTCATTCAGTGCCCTTGCGCCTGCCAGGGCGCGACACACACTCATCGATACGGGGAAAGATACTCCCTGTAACGGCGGCGGATAAAATTGAACTGATTTAATCAAGGCGTTCGATACTCACCTCACCTTCTGCCAAATGACAATGTGATCGAGGACATTAAATAGCAATAACAGAGTGGCACTGTGTGAAGATGAACTCCCTGGCAGCTGTTTTTCAAATTGCCGTCTTCATCTCTGAGGAACTGTTGAGGTTGAAAAAAAACACAATGCTTCTCCTTTGTTGTTAATCTGGAGAGCGGAAGTATTTCCGTAGCGTAAGTACAAAGGGCCGAGAATAATGATCTGCGTTTGAGCGGTTTGCTTTCTTAAAACATCTCATACTCACGGTTATTGCTCTGGGAGTTGGTTGTTTTTCCAGACGTGACAAATTCAATTGTCCTTCAGGAAAACAATCTTTATAATTAGACTGTCATTGCAATTAATGACAATGTTTACATCATGGCTTAAAGAGAAAAGTCCTTTCAAGGTTCTCGTTGTTTAGTTTTCTGGTGTTTGGAATGGAGAAGTTTCTAAAAGCGAGCTATCTAAGAAAATATTTCTTCCTATTTTCCCACCTGGCCCACCTGGAGGATCTAAACTTATTCTGCTCCCTCAACAACACTGATTCCTCCCTTTTTCTATTTCGCAACGACTTCCTCTCACGCAGGATGTTGTTTTCTGGGTGGCGGCTATTATAGGTTGTTTGGTGCCAACCCATGGGGTTGCGTGGTCGCTCGCACTCCCAGCTCTTATCCAAAGTGATTCCGACAGGCACATTAAAATGCAAATTCTTGCCTGTGCTCTCCTTGCCATTTTGTCACTTCCTTTCTCCTTGTGTGGCATGTTGAGGGGGAAAGGAATTAGAGCGCTGGCCCTGGGGTTGAATATTCAAATGGCCACCTGATTTCCCAACAGAGCAGCACCAGTCAGGTTTCCATTTACATAGTTCCCCTTCCCCATTTATAGCCCATCAACGCTGACTGAGTCAACGACGACTATCCACCAGACCATTTTGCAGAACTTCAAACTCTGACTGTGAACTTCCTCGCCTCCATCAACGCACATCTCTTCCATCAACCATTTCATCCTACAGATTCACAAAACTTCAGATGGCAGAAGGGGGGATGAAGAGAGTCATCATTAGAATAATGGTGCAGAAAATGGCAGCTCATTACCATCACTGGGTCTATATGCGTGTTGGTAGAGGTCAGTGCTTTCATGTAGCACTGGAGGGGTCGACTGGCCAATTAGATATAATTAGTATATAATGCTGAATATGAGCACAATAGCATAAAAAAGGTAATCAAGCCTTCAGTGGACTGGAGCTGGCTGTTGGCCCTGTGCTCACCGGGAGAATGAAGCCCATCAACCTGCAGAACTTCTCTCTCCTTGAAAAGTACAGAAAAGATTTCTATCAGCATTTTTTTTTTTTTTTTATCTCATTGATTTTTACTTGGTACGGTAAGCATGGGCTGCAGAACATTGTGAACTGAAGCATTGTAGCGAGGCACTGCCAGGAGTATCCCATGAGCCGAGATCATATAGTATACACAAGGAATATATAAGTGCGTAAACAGTGATGCAAGTCTCTTTAAAGTGGGAACTGCAAAGAGCTTGAGAGGAAAGAGTTGAGCAGACGGACGAGACAGTTTGCAGAGGTCACGGAAGTAGTCATCACATTTGGAAGTTATCAAAAGAAACCAGGCTTTTGTTAAAACATGTGCACTGATTTGGCTTCTCTGAAATATCGATGGACACCTTTTCTAAAGTCGAGGAGCAACAAAAGCACAATGTTTATTAGTTTTCAGCCTTGATCCTATTGTGCAGCATAGAGGAGTAAATTAACACTGCAGAGGAGCCGGCGGAGGTTAAATCCTCTCCAAAGCTAGCAACTAATCTGGCCAATGATGAGCCGGCACTGGTGACTGAGCGGCTGAAAGTGGGAAATGAGACGCCGGCTAGTCATTTAGCTCGAATCTAACCCAGCAACCCACTGGATTAGCTAGTGGCTCAGCCGGACGTCAGCCTTCCTCAGTTAGCAACCCACTATATTAGTCACTGACATGGTTTGACATTAGCTTTCTTCCACTTCTACTAGCATGCCTCAGTTAGCAACCCACTGGATTAGCTACTGGCTTGGCCTGACGTTAGCATTCTTTGGATGGTAACTAGCATTCCTCGGCTAGCTACTCATCGGGCTTTCTTATTCTCCTTTTTTATTTTTATGTATGACAGTGTAAATATCTGACAGTCAGGAGATGGAGCTCCACTGTAGGGAAGCTAAATGTTTATGAAATGAATGTCTTTATTTTGTTTGGTTCCTCTTACAGCCTGTCTGGACCAATTAGAGCCACAAAGTTCAGTCAAGGGAAACTTCATTTCTCATTCACTGCTCTCATCAATGCTGAATTGTAATTTCCTGCATTGTCTGGTGCTGAAACTAAAACATCATCCTGCTGCTTCCTTTTTTAAAGATGATTCTCTCTCTGCCTTTATTCTGTTCACTCTGATGTTGTGCCCGGCTCTCCACCTCGCCTTCGCTGCCCGGTCTTTGCAGAACCACCAGCTCCATTATTGCATCAGTCTCAGCGGGGTCATCAGCCGCCGCTGCTGCACTTCTCGTTTTGCAAAAACCTCCCAAAGACTATTTGACAAAACCTAATTGTTACCGGTGTAATAAACAATCATCTTTAATTCATTCCCTTGTCTGTCCTGATTAAACAGCGAAAACAAAGTCATTATGGAATTCAGTTTCTCTCGTCGGCCATTTAGCTCAGACCTGATGTATCCGTCGGAGGTAAAAGCAGAGCTAGCAGAGCAGAATATGACGATAAGAAGTGTGCAAAAATAATGTCTTCACAGCGAGCCTGTCTTCATTATTCCTGTCTCTGTCAATGACTGCCCTCTCCTCCCGCGTACCCAGGCTGAATGGCTAATTACCTGGATAAGGTGCACGGGGAGCAGCCGACCACAGCAGCCACCTGTCGGCTGGAGCGCCTCCAAATGACAAACGCCCGCGGGGCTGCGCTGCCCAGGTTGAGTCTGTGTTTTCCACTCTGTCGCCTTGCACCGCACCTCAGCGTGGCAGCATCAACCTGGGGAGCAACTGTTGTCTTTACTAATTTACCCAAAATAGCTGCCTGCCTCGGGCTCTTCCGTGCTGCCAGTGCCGGTGAAGAGCATCTGTTTTGAACTGCAGGGGCAGGCGTAATCACACTGTGTGGTGGCTCTGGGCAGTAGCCGGGCTCCCAGCTAATAATACTGCATGTCTGGCTGATGCTGACATATTCACTTCCTGTAAAGACTCCTCACAACACATCGAAAAATCAAGAAAAAGGTCTGGACGGATGAAATCTGTACAAACTGCTGCTTTACAAAATGAAACAGGACAGAACCCTTTAACCTGTCTCTTTGTACTTTGGGCCGGGTATTTATGGTCATCCATAAATAATGATGCGGTTAAAGTATTGATTGCCCTGAGGTCAAGAAATATGAAACATTATGAAGCCCCGAATTAAACTTTAGTTGGCGTACACCTGCTGTAAATGGAAATAGACTCTTTTATGTGTGTGAATCCGAGCGTATGCATGAATGTGAGGTTATGTGTGAGTGTTTTTTTTAGTCAAGTGGAGGAAAACTCTACAAAGGTCAAGGAGAGCATCTGAGACATAGAACAGGGAGTGAATAAAAACTTCTGGAGAAGCTGTTTGGGTTGATGTGTGACTGGCTGCTAAACAGGAGGAAATCAATATCCCTCCACAGTCTGTGTGCCGGGCTCTCCTGCCTATTGCGATTGCCAGTCAGAGTATGACTCAAATACAATAATTAGCATCCACAGAGAGAGAAATATGTTTCTTTGGCTTTCAAACAGCTCTCTTCATTCACCTCTTTGCTGAAAGGGCTATAGAGCCGTTCAAGGGTATCCTTTCTGAAGTCTTCACAGGTTCAGCTCGAAAAGCCTGATATAGTCACAGCGGTGGATGTTTTCAGAATATGTGGTCAAGTTTCACAGCTGCGGTCAAGCATCTGGATATGACCCTTCTCCACTTCCACCAGACAGATGCAAGCATTTTAGTGAAGAGATAAAGGTGATTTAAGGAGGGTATTGCAGCGAAAATGCTGTTTTTGTACAGCCAAGAGGGAAAAAAAAACAGTTTTCAAATTTGTCTCCTGAAAGTGCTATGATGTTAGGAAAGTACAGCTTTATTGTTTTGTACTAAAAAACCTAATTGTGTAATGTGAGGTAGCTCTCTCGTGGAACGCAGCAGCAGTGAAACTAAATTACCCCGCCATTATCTCCAAAGCACACACGGATCATTGCGGTCTAGATGGGATGTGGGAAAACATCAGGACTTCTGAGAGGCAGAAGTGTTTTCAACAGCCTCTGTAAGTGTTTAAGTGTAAACATGGGCACACGTGTTCAGTGTGAGGCTGGCGGCCTGTCGAGACCTCCATCTCATTGGTTTACACGCACACACAAACACAGATACAGTCCAGTGTGAGTCTAGCTGAGAGGCCACTACAGAGTGACAGTGGAAGGATTTTGGAAGCAGGTTGATGGCGGGGGGAGCGCTGCTTAATGTGGCATCTGTCGCACAACAGTGTGTTCCAGCTGGAGCGGAGGGCTCCGGGCCACTGGGGCCTGCTGTAAAATATACTGTGGAGAAGGTCACTTTCCACAGCTCTGCTGAAGCCGGCCGCCATCCAGTCCGCCGCGAGTAATGGCTTCCAGTGATGCGCCCACAAACACAAATAACAACATGCTAAGTCTCGGGAGGTAATAATCCACAGCAGCCAATTCGAGGAATAAGGCCAAAAATAGAGCGAGAGAGATGTTTGGGAAGACACGAAAACGCACTGGGAGGTGATGTACAGTGTGCAGCGCTGCATGGATTAACACCGCGGGCGAGGCAGGTTTTTGAGATGTGTTCGGACTGAGATGGCGAACGAAGTCGATAGGCTGTCAGAGCGGAGAAAGCATAGCTGCAGTTAATAACGTGCACTGATTCAAGTGTCAGGTGTTCATGTTCTGTAATGTGATGGAGGGGAAATATATTTTACTCCATGAAGGTCCAGAGAGGAAAGGGAGGACCTGAGAGTCGGTGATGAGCGCTACATAGCTGTGTGCAGTTGTTTTCCAATGTTAGCTTACAGCTAATGTACAGAGAAGCAATCTAGCTGTTCTGGGTGGATAAACACTGTGACGGCAGCCTGAATAATTACGAGTTATTGCTTTGCCTGCAGTGAATACACCATAAAACAACCACCACCGCTGATAAGAATCTACCTGACGACTCAGGAACAAATGTTCACAGACGAGATGATGTTGTAAAGTTTTATATACGTCCGACTTCCCCGAAAAACAGGTTAACTTGACTTAACTTGTGGATTTATCTGGGTTTGAATGTTATTGGACACAACGCAAAGATTCTTCCTGACGTATGAAGTGCGGCGGTCACAAACGAGGCTGCAGCACCTGGGGGAAAGGATGCCATCATTAATCCACGCGGTCTCTTTAAGGACAGTTTTATTAGCGCTTAGCTGATAGTTAGACGATTAGATCATCATCATTGTCACAAAGATCAGGCACCTAACAGCTCGGAAACGCATCTCCACAGAGAACTAATTGCTCAGAAGTAATTTCCCTCCTTTTCTTGAGAAATGCCCAGTGGCTTGAATCTCTCTTCATCAGTGATTTTTATCACAGTAGCAACATCTTTTTACTATCTGTGTTTTTAGGCAGAATATGCGTAACGCTCATATCTCTCGTCCTCAGTGCAACTTCCCCGTTGGATTAATTCGCTTGTGATTACTTCCCTGCGTCTGACCTCGGCTGTGAACACATTTTTGAGAAGCTCCAAATTTGACTGCTAATAGGATATCTAATCTTCCATTATTAATGCTTCCGCCGCTGAATGCAAAACAGTCGTCTGAGCTATCTTCAGACTCCGGTCATTGATTTCATCTGCCGAGTAATCGAGCTCAGGGTTTCCAACTTTTTCAGGTGTGCACGTCTCTGCGTCTGTCGCATCACACGGTCGCTCATATCACCGTCGCTGGCAAGACTGAACTTCTGCCAATCGAGCGAGCAGAGACAGAGAAAGAAACTGCAAATTGAATAAGTGGAATCTGGCTTCACAAATGAACCAAGCTGTGCATTTACTCGTTAATCCACTCATCCATCTTTCATACCACTTATCCTGTTCAGGGTCGCGGTATGAGAATACATGAGAGAGAGAAAAGAAGGAAAATGTTTTTTTTATTATATTTAGACAGACAGAAGGATTTAAGGTCATTTGAGGAACATTCTTGCAATCGAGTGAATATCCTCCTATTAACTTATCGAACCAATTAATCTTTTTACCAGACGAGGCGACGAGCACGTTATTGGAACGAAGCCACTTAAACTGCCAAAGGACAAGGTTTTTGTGCTTTATAAACCATCGAATATTATTCCTTTGTCGTTAAATTGTGCGATCAACATTTACTCAACAATGATACGTTAACCACATAATGGTTCTATAGAACCTGCTTTCCTGAAGCTATTTTGCCCACCGTCGTCACAAAGTCTCATGGGAAAATGAAGGCTGACTGGCACCATTTCTACCTTCTTTTACATCTCCATCATGATATTAAATGAATTAATATAACGTTACTTTTGCTGTTTGTAGTTGCCACTTTGAGGAAAACAGAAAGCGATGTGCTTGGACTCGACCTACTTTCTTTTTTCCATCAGAAGGAGGTGATCCACGGACATAAAAATGAATGAAATATATAAAATTGTGAAGGTTTTATTTTGTGTTCTGGCACATTTAAGAGCAGAAATCACCACATTTGAGTTGAGTCCAATCTCCACCGTAAGGACCCTTTAAAAGCTGTCTACAAAAGTTGAGTTTCAAAATGCAAAGGTTAACTTTAAATACAGCAGTTGACAAAACACTCAACTTGATGTCCTTTTAGTAGCTGTTCTGGAGCTTTCGATGGTAACACATAATATATTTTTTCAGCAGACATTTGACGCAAGATTTTTAATATGAAACTGTATCAAAAATAGATTTTATGTCCGTATTTTAAAAACCCCACCATGTCGAAGTAGATGTGTTACCCCTGAATGCCACCAGGTCCGTGTTTGGTCCGTGTCAGATCCCCCACGGCAGCAGAGCTGATAGGTTTCACTCTTGTCTCTGTTACGTTGCGTATGTACAACAGCAGTCAGGACCCATTTCAATTAAGCCAAATTCAGTACAGAGTAGACAGGAAGTCAGTTGAGGCTGGCACAAACATCTAAAAAAGAAACAAATCCAAGCACTTCTTCTACTTCCTCGGCTGTCCATCAGTGATGGATGGAAAAAAAACTGTGGTGGAGCTGTTCCGCAACGTACGTACAACCAGTGGAACTCCCAGATTACAGAGTTGAAAGCTGCAGAGCAGCTACTAAATGACCCTTTAGGTGATTTGTTGTAATTGTATGAATTTAGTTTTGTAGTTTAGTCTTAAATGACACGAGACAGGCAGCAAGCGAACGACACTGCACTGATGAGAGTTTCTTTCATGGATGTTTTTCCAGCAGATACAGAGATAAAACCTTCATCACCAGGAATCAAAGCAGCTTTTAAAAAATGTAGGTAAGAAAAAAAATAAAAACGTGCTGAAGAATGTGAAACTCATCTGATAATTTGCTGGAGAGCTTTTAGTGTGTCACATCAGATTTAATGGCCTGTGATGGTTACACTTATTTGGGCCTCTTCTTTATTTTTAGCCTCACAGTTACATAATGCCATTAAATTGCCATACCACGAGACCGCCACAATAGCAAGTAACAAATGATGCCTCCGAAGAAGCAATAACCTCGGTTGCGGTTATAACTATTCCCCAGTGATGTCATTCTTTCAACGGGGCTGAGGCTGCTGGAGAAAATGGGAAAAACAGAGAAGAAGAAGAAGAGTTCACAAACTCCTTCAGAACACTTCAGAAGAGCACAGTCTGTAAAATATCCTGGCAATGTTTTACATCAAAGAGAAACCGTCTTGCCCCCTAAAATTATATGAAATTACCCATTTTTACGACTGTAATTCCTACCCCTGTCTGCTTTGAATAAGAAGAAAGACGGGACAAACACAGAACGTCGCAGGCAGATTTACACAAAGCAAAAAGAAAGCTAACAAGCAATATCGAGCGTGTTGTTTTGCTTTGAGACTCTGAAACTGCATTTAATCAAATTTCACCTCAAGTGGAATTCGTCTTCAATTTTAAGTGTGTGTTGGACGTACACACACACACACACACACGTCTGATGGGAATCACTCGGATTTTACTTGGCAATCTCCACCTGATGAGCTGGCTTCTATATCAAAAGAACAAGTGATCTTGAAGGAGGTGCAGACGCCATGTTGGTGCAGTCTAAACAGCTCTTTTGATTCACACAATATTTATAAGACGTGGTCGGCTTCTGATGCATCTCGAAGTCTTTCAGGAGGGAGGCAGGAGAAAGCTGCCCGGCTATATCCCAGAAGACACCGAGCAACCGACAGGACCTGGATCTGTTCTGTTCGATGAGGTTCTGCTCATATTGTTGTCTTTATGTATTCAGGGCTGCATCGAGGCTTGTCTTTGATGTGTGGTGTGTGAGCAGTGAGATCAGACGGTGATATGTTACTTTATTGTTCTGGTTCTGTACTGCAGCACATTAGATTTGAAAGATAAACCTCATGCTGCACTCGCCTGGATTCAGAGGATGGTAGAAAGGTGGAGAAGGGTATTATAGCGGGAACGACTACAGAAGCATCTTTGTGTACTTGTACAGATGTTTTATATGACTGTCAGTCTGTCTTTTGGTCTATTAGTTGACCAAAAGATCAACAAACTCCTGTCTTACTTGCAAAAATACAAGAATTTGCAGCATTTCAGTACAAGACCTTCATTCACAAAGGTGCAAGATGCAGCCAGGGCGAGTTCAGAGACCGGTGTAGTCTCATGATCCTGTCTTTTGTTGTTCTTGTATTTCCTGTTTTATTTTGAAATTTCCCCGCCTCACTCAATGTAGTAGCCGTAGCCGTAGTGTAATGGCCTCACCTGTACACCTACATGTACGTATATGTGGTTTGTCTGCAACACTATCCCAATAATTAGAATTTTTCCAGGTGCTATTCATAAAAATATTTGATTTTTGAGTCTCACTCCCGACTTGGGACGCTGGCCGACACATCCTACAATCCCAAAGTGACCAAGAGTTTTTGACGAGTTGGGAATGAGACTCAAGAAACCTGTCTCACAAACAGGACCTTTAAAATGTCAGAACAAGCAAGAGTTGTATTATGTTATCTTCGAGGCACTTTGCCCTGCCAGTCACAGATTTTTAATGACTGACTTTCACGGACGGCTGCGATCAACTGCCATCAATGACAGCCAACTATTTCCACGAACAAAGACTGAACGCGAGAGAGGAGGTGAGGTTTTTATTTTTCCTACTGTAGAAATGTCATACAGTGCCACAACCAAGAGATGCTTTCAGGACTTCACGGTCCTTCTTTGTCTCCTCCAGAGGAAGATTGAGTAAAAGCACTTCTTGTCTTCCAGAGTTTGCCTCGGGTGCCCTTTTATATTGCCTGCCCTAATGGCAGTGAATTATGCTGACAAAGTAAGTGCTGTTAAGGCTGTCAGCCAAAAGACGAGACTTGTTGAAGTTCCCATAAAAATTCAGGAGAAAACAGAGGAGAGTGCATTGAATTCTCCTTCCACGTCCCCCTGGGTGAGGAACAAAAGCCGGGTGTTAAAGTTGGTCTTGGCTGTGAAAATGCAGTGAAAGCAGGCCGGCTAATCCTGTGGAGAGCCATTGTGACGCTAATGATACGCCGTGTGTATTTTCCTCCGTCTGGTCTTACTGACCCCGGCTCGCTCTGATCAGGCTTTAAGGAAGCCGAGGATTACATCAGCTTTGTTTGTTTGCTGGGAGGGGAAAAGGCAAGGCGCAGAGACCTTGTTCTTGGAGCGAAGGCAGACAAGGGCATCTTCTGGAGCTATCTGCCAAACAGACAGAAAACCGGCTACTCTCTGCGGTGGAATATAGATTTTTCATCACCTGTCCACTTTGTTGGTCCATCCGTCCTAAAGCAATGCATTACATTAGAGTCGACGTGCCGATTTTGTAACAAAATGCTCAACCCATGCTGTATTGTATCACTCTCTTGTGAAACTGAAGGAAATCGGCAATGTTTCACTTTTCAAACATCATGTTTCACCCTGAGGTCGGTCGTGGTGCACTGGTGCAATCTGCTGAAAACATCCCAGCACAGTTATTTTTAACTCTAGTGTCATTTTTACATGTAATCATTATACATTTTTTTGCATATGATCATAAGACATTTATTAGCTTGACATTGTTTGTGGCAACAAAACAGAAATGTTTGATGGGAAGTTGGGAAATTTCTTGCCATGTTTGTGGAAAAAGAACAAGGTGGTTTTACTGAGACCTTGAGTACACTTCCAGTCGTGTTTGTTTTTTAATGTGACGTGAGTTCATCTTGAGCCGTTTTAGTGTCGACACAACCAGATGTTTTTGACAGGAAGTTGGTAGATCTCCAGCCATGTTTGTCATAACTAAACCACGTTTTTGTGGTGACAAAAAACACATTTTTGACTGGAAGTTGGGGCAATTCTTTAGCTAGATTTGTGCCAACAAATGTCAAACATTTGTGACGGGAAGCCGGGACATCACAAGCCCCGATTGTGGTTACAGAAGAAGCTTATAGCGGGACCTCGAAACGTCTCCAGCCGTGTCTGTTCAAATACTTTTGATGCCAAGTCTGGCAATCTCAAGACGTATCCGTGGCTTTCAAGAAGACCTTGGGACAATTTTCTGCCATGTTTGTGGCAACTAAAAAACTGATATTCTTGACAGGAAGTCAGAACATCTTCAGCGCTGTCTGAAGCGACAGAACTGGATGTTTTAAACAAGATGCCAGGAGATCTCCAACACTAACCAAGTGTTTTTTGTGCCTAAATCTTATCAGAGCCATTACATTGCCAAAATGTAAGAAGCATCAGCCGGAGTCCTGCACCACTCCAGTTTTTCGAGGTCCTGCCAGCTGCACACCTGCAAAGCCCAGCACTGGAACGGATCCTTTACCAACAATTATCTCTCAATCAATTCCAGAGCAGAACTACCCATTAATGGAACAGTTTGACATCATGGGGGATACATTTATTCGCTTTCCTGCCAAATGTAAGACTAAAAGATCGATAGCACTCTTAAATGTGAGAGTGGAATCGATCTTCTCTGACTCTTGGCAAGAAAGCAAACTGAATATTTCCCAAAATACCAAACTATTCCTTTAAAACAGGACCAGACACTGAACTCCTGTAGTTGTGATAAAGAAGGCTGAGCTGAACACCAGGACACCGTGGAGGTGCACAAAGGCCCGAGGAAATAAATTAATAATTAAAGATCATTAAAAATAACATAATGATAGGTGCAGACTGCAGATCCAGGCATACGCTCCCATCATGTTTTTCAATGGATTATGTTCTCTCTGCTCAGACCAACTGTTTGGCTGAGACGCACAGTCAGAGCTCTCTGAAATTGTGTATACCTTATGGACAGTTGGCTCAGCGCGGATCTCTTCATTACTTATTCAAATCTCACATCACGACAGCAGGATTGAAGGGTACATCTATAAACACTTTCACATTGAGCTGTAAATGAACAGATAATTGCTTTTTCTCTTTGACCAAGGATTGAATAAACTGTTAATTACTGAAATAAAGTAAATAATGTCTGGTGCATTCATTTTATATTCTAGGATCTCTTGCTCCTCATTATTTTTACACAAAGCCTGCCCAAGTCTAATTTATCTTTACCTATATACACTCAAAAATTAAATAATTAGTCATTAACTCATTATCTACTCAACCCCATGCCAATGGAAAGTCGGTTTCACAGCTTATCAGATAAATTCAGATTTGTTTAGAAACTTAAAATACATAAATAGATAAATAAGAATAAAAGAATAGAATGAAAAACAAAACAAGGCATAAAATGGCTTCCATAAAGAAACCGGAAAAAAAAAACGAGGAATGCAAAACTAAGACAACAAACCAGAAAGCCAAAGGTGACAAAAAATAAAGAAAACACACAAAGACAGGAAGTGAAAAATACAAAGTGACAACTTCCAAAATAAGACCGGAAATAACTGAACTGACAACCCAAAATCATGACAGACATCCCAAGTTTATTTTGGGAAGACGTTATTAAGTCCAGCATGTGCACGCTAACGCTCTTAGCTTAGCTGCTACAGTAAAGAATTGTTCTTAAAAACAGTGTATATGACGTCCTTCCAAATCAAAATGGAAACCTCAGGGCTTCCGTAGTTTTGGATTACACCTGACAAGCTGTAGGGAGCCATTTCATGTTTGTTGTAGTTGTTTTTATAGATTTCAAAACAAGTTCCTGTCCACGTCAGCTGTTTAGGAGAATGCTAATATTTGTTTGGCATAAGGGGGAGTAGAAATAACTACTTTTATTTGGGGTGAACTTATCCTTTAAAGCTGCACGTAACTGCAGTAAAAAGCTTGTTCCTGCAAATAACAGGTAGCACAACAACCTTGAACAAGTGGTCAAAGTCTTCACTCTCCTTGAGACTGTGATTAGGCCCAACACCGGCTGAGAGGCTTCCATCCACAATCTCTCTAAGTGTGTCACAGTCATGTTTGAGATGCATCGGAGCTTCCCATCCATCCCAGTTTTAAGATGTCTCGATGGAGATGATTGACGACAGTAAAAGGCCGCTCTGGAGAGAGAGGCCCCGGGTGAACAGATGAGATCGCAAATCTCATCTCGTCCTCTGTCTCGGTCCCCCTCCCTCTCCGTCTCGACAACACAAACACAAACACAAACATCGGTGCGACACACACAAACAGCGCCTATACGGACATTTTCATCACTTTCTTTCCCCGCTCATCTTCATGGTGGCAATAAAAACTGTGGAGAAAATAAACGCTGAAAAGGGTGAAAGAAAAATACAAGAAAGAAAGTTTTCAAGGTTCTTGGCAAGATCTGAATTGTCACCGTCGGATGAATCAAGAGTCCTGACATCCTTTAAATGGAGGGCAGAGTGCACCTCCTTTGTTCCTCTGCCTCAGTGGGAACAAACCATTAAAAAGACCTCGATATCAAGTAATTTGTGTTTCTTTCTCTGAGAGGTCGACCTCCACACAAACAGATGTTAATGTTGGCTTTCATGGGAAGGTGAACTCGGAATCAGTCCAATAATGGTTGGTTCAGTTGTTGCGTGGAGAGACATAACACATACAGAGATAGAGAAACTGCCACAGGCCACTTCCACCAACAACTTCCAGGAATTTCAATGATTTAGCTTCTCTAAAACATTTCAGAGTCTTGGCGCCGAACCATGACCAGAAGCTATGGAGAACCTTGACTCCACCACGGTATCATGTCCCTCCGTCATGTCATTTCATTAGTGTAATGACCCATCGATTTAGCATTTATGCAACAAATTGTATTGAGGCTGGCCTCGGGCCAAGTCAATCACAGGCAGGGCCGGCTGTGCATCTTGGCAAAAGAAGGTGATTAAACCGACTTGGAAGAGCAAAGGAGGATTTCTGTTTCCCCACCCTGACAAACAGGATCCAGCCTGCAAGCAGCACACCTGACCGGGCTGCCTCCATTCTTTCCACATCTCCCTGAGGCTTGGGAGGAGGCAGGTGGGTGCGCTTCACCCAGGCTTGGCACATTCTTTGCCCTGCGAGGGATGTGGACGGCCCGGAGCGGGAGCACCAGATGGACTTGGCAACGTGAATAAAAGGCCGGAGCGTGTTCACAACGGGAACAGCTTGAAATCCTGGTCAACCTCAATGTGCGTTTCCTCTTGTTGAAGTTAATTTGGTTTGTTCCTTCAACACAGTTCATGCTCTCCCACAGAGGGTCACCTGTATACAACAATACATTAATATGTCCCTTTGCCCCCCCTTTTTCTTTCCCTCTCTCAGTATTCACAGCTTGGCTTCTCTTGCCAATTTCATATTTGTATTTAGCAAATTGGCGAGCCCGGACAGATTTGCATATGATGTGCGCGTTTTGCCCTTCAAACACATTGGCCGTTTAACCTGCAGCTGTTGGAGAGAGTCAGCTTGAACTGAACAATGCTGGACTATAAAACTAGGGATGAGCACACCATTATCTCCAGTCCTTCATCTGTCTGACCTTACTGGAACGTTACTGGAACAGACTGGTCTTAAACTGGACATGAGTGATGCTGTCGAGCTTCAGATCAATGCTTTTGATTACAAGAGTAAGAGATCTGATTGAATAAACTTCGGTCAAAGTGAAACACTGCTGTAACCCATTAGAGTAATTCGATTACCTTTGTCAGTTACAGGTCGAGTGTTATTTACCTTCCAATTAATAATACCAATAACACTCAATCACTTCGATATTACAGACGGGTGAATTAGTTGAGGATGGATGGGGTGGTAATCTATCTTTGCACGTTCAATAAATTGGACTGGTTAGCTTAGCGTGTGAGCTGCTGTTGTGGGAGGGCAGCTAGTAACATCTGTTTGATGGTCTTCATCCTCTTAGCTTACAGCTGGTGTGCCTCCATTTAGGAACCACCTGTTCAGAGCTGGAGGGTCTTGGAGGAATCTGTGGCTTCAGTGCCAGAACGAGCTACGTTAGCGGCGATGGTCATTAAATACCTCCAACTGAAGGATTGTTTAAAGTTCCCAGGAAACAGTTAGCGGAGTGCTATTTGCTGCAGCATTGCTACGTCATGTTCTTGTAAAAACAGGCAGCTAGGGAGGGACTTGTCGCGGATACTGATTGGCTAGCAGTCCGCTGAATCTCTGAATGGCAGCTCCCGGTGAACACAGGCAGTGTGGTACGACACGTCCCCTGAGTGTGTCAGCCCTATGTTCCCACATTTCTAAGATTTTCTTGAAATTAGGCCCTGTGTTCCCACATTTCTAAGATTTTCTTGAAATTAGGCCCTATGTTCCCACATTTCTAAGATTTTCTTGAAATTAGGCCCTATGTTCCCACATTTCTAGGATTTTCTTGAAATTAGGCCCTATGTTCCCACATTTCTAGGATTTTCTTGAAATTAGGCCCTATGTTCCCACATTTCTAAGATTTTCTTGAAATTAGGCCCTATGTTCCCACATTTCTAGGATTTTTCTTGAAATTAGGCCCTATGTTCCCACATTTCTAAGATTTTTCTTGAAATTAGGCCCTATGTTCCCACATTTCTAAGATTTTTCTTGAAATTAGGCCCTATGTTCCCACATTTCTAGGATTTTTCTTGAAATTAGGCCCTATGTTCCCACATTTCTAAGATTTTTCTTGAAATTAGGCCCTATGTTCCCACATTTCTAGGATTTTTCTTGAAATTAGGCCCTATGTTCCCACATTTCTAGGATTTTTCTTGAAATTAGGCCCTATGTTCCCACATTTCCAAGATTTTTCTTGAAATTAGGCCCTATGTTCCCACATTTCTAAGATTTTTCTTGAAATTAGGCCCTATGTTCCCACATTTCTAGGATTTTTCTTGAAATTAGGCCCTATGTTCCCACATTTTTAGGATATTTTCAAAAGTAGGACTTGTGTTCCCTTAAACTTCCCTTCAATTTAAGGGTTAGGGTGAGGCTAGTCCAAACCCTAACCCTAAGGAAATGTGGCAACACAGGGCCTATATTTTGGAAAAAAAATCTTAGAAATGTGGGATCATAGGCCTCCTTGGCAAAATACAATGCCAAGGAGGTTTTTCTTGGTCAGGGCTTCGTCAGCAAATGAAAACGTTAAATTAGCTGCACAAGCTAACCACCTAATGACAGCTTTATTTAGTAGCAGTTTGTTAGCAGTAGCTTTTGCAACAAAGCATCGGGAAACTCACCTCGGTTCTGTAACTGGCCTCACATTAAATTTTTATATCATTGTTTTACACACCCATTTCTCGTCCACCCTTCCATTCCCTCCCTTGCAGAGGTCACTGCCATTGTTGTAGGTTAAGAAAGATATAAGTCGATATAATAAATCTAATCTAATCAAAATTTCTCCACGAGGAACGTTTTGACCTTCGCACAATGTGCTGTCCGTCACCGCATCAGATAACAATGGCAGGTAGCCGCCGTGGAGCCCGTTTCAGCGCCGCTGCAGCGACGAGGCTCCTCAAAGACGCTCGTTTGTCCCCATTCATCTCACACGCTGCTCCCACTTTAACATATTGGCATTTTTGAGGTGCTTGGCGGTAATTGTCAGCCACATGGCGGCTCCTCGTTTGTTTCACTGACATTTTGCCTTTGGTTGATTGTGTATTTAACAGGGGGGAAGGAAAGCAAAATTAATTGGAGAGAAGCCCTAATCTGTCTGCTTGAAATGTCACCCCTGTATTGTGATGCCTACAGTGCCACACAGGAGGCAGTGACGGAGGAGGAGGAGGAGGAGGAGGGTGGAGGATTAGAGGAATGCAGAGGAAGGGAGAGCGAGGGAAAGGAAAAAGAAGTAAGGCATTAAATGAAAAATGCAAAAGAGGGAGATGGGTGACCTATAAATCATTCTCAGAAATCAGTAGTGCTTAAAGATTTTCACCTCAGCGTTACGCTATTTTTAATGTTTGGAGGTTTTTAGTTGTGTCTCTCAGCTCTGATGAATAAAAATCTTGTAGGGTTTTTTCTCAAAGCTTCAGACGCGGGAGATGAACAGGATTTGTCTTTCTGCTCTGGTTGGATGTCTAGATCAGTGTTTAAGTTTACGTGCAAGGCAGTTAAGTGAATGTACAAGATGATCAAAGCGTGATTATCCTGAATTCTTGGGAGTTCCCAGTCAGGCTTTATCCACCTCGACGTTTCTGAAATGTCACTGCCAGCCCCAGGGAGCCTCTGAAGAACACAGACGACCAAGACAGAAAGCTTTATATATATATATATATATTTTTTTTTTTTTCTACACTTCCATACTCACTTTCCTGCTTGCTTATCTATGACAAGGTTATATGATTCTGCCTTGTTCAGCTGTCGACTGGAAAGATTAAGCAAAGCTGTGCTACAAAGCCCAGTGATAACAGTCTTGGGCTGAAAAGAAAGAAAAGGTACGACCTGAAAACTTTGAGTTAAAAGAATGTTTTATCTTTTTTTTGTTACCAACAAATTTGAAAATTATGCCAAAGGAATGTACGATTTAAGGGTGGTAGGTAAAATTAACGTCTACGCTAACCCACGACTGCTAGCCTCACTCCTTCTCAATGACAATGAAGCGATGGCCAGCAACAGGAAGTATTATGGTGCAGAATCAGAACTGGAACGCCCCCTGAAGTCGGATAACCCAATCGGAAAAGTCAAGAACTCCTTTCCCTTGACTTTGGCCTTTTGGTTTTCTTTCTGGTGCGTCAAGTTCAACATGCCAGATATAAAGCCACTGACAAAGACACAACGGTTACTTTTTAAAATACCCTTTTCCTTCAGTCTCTCTTTTTAAACTCTTACAGTTTTTCTCAATTGCTAAAACACTAAACCCTGTTGTCTCAACCAATTTCTCTGTTGCCTGAACCCACTGATTGAATCAATCACTCTTTTGGCAAAACCATGAGCACTTTTCACCTGTTTAGACACAACTTCCCAACACATTTTCATTGTGATGCACCTGTGCTGCATAATGGTGAGCACAGGTGGCAAAAGTCAAACACAATATAAGCACGGGTGTCACCACTTGAACACAACAACTCAAAATTGATCACACTTGTGGCTAATGATGTGAGGGAATATATAAGGCCAGTTCAGAGAGCACTGGTTTGTGAGGCACTACAATGGATAGAAATCTGAGAGGAAGAGTTCGTGTGAGAGGAGGTCGAGGTGGTCGAGGTGGTCTCCTCCAAGCCATGGAATTAGCCTGTGGTGACATAGGTGTGGAGGCATGCCAAGCCTGGATACGGCATGCCAGGGGTTTTTTCCCCCGTTGCCTGGCCAGGCAAAATGTGGCATGTGATGTGGATGAGGTCCTGTGGCCTGACCCAGTACGGAGACATGATGCTGTGGCTGAGAAATGCACTTATGTGTATATTTTTGTACTTTATTTTTTACATGGGCTTACTGTACACAAGTGGCAAATGCATTCGATTTCTGTTTGTTTTGTACAAGTGCTACGTGTACTGTAAATGCACAAGATTTCTGTTTTTTGTCTTTTTGTACAAGTGCTAAATGCACAGGTTTTTTGTTTTGCAACATGCATTCAGCTTCATGTCCTGAGCATTGTGTTTTCTATTTTTCTATGTAGTGTTTAGTGACTGCTCAGTAGTGTTTTTAATTTTGATTGACTTGGGGCACGATTTGACAACAAAGTTCAGTTTTGGGCACAGATTGAACTGTTTTGAGGTGAAAGTTTGGTTTTGCAAGAAGAGTCTGAGGTTTTGTGAATGTAGCTTGAAAATTGGGGTTTGTGTTCACAGTTTAGAGAAAAGGAGAGAAGCTTTCAAGAAATGTGTCTTAGCAATCGAGAAAAACTGTAAGCTAATTCAAGTCCAACGTCTGAAACTGCATCTCGCCAGGAAAAGTAGCATGTCAACTCGAATGTCATCTTTCCATCGCTGCCAATAAATATTTGTGACTACTGCAGACCCGGGAATGAACGCCAGTTTTACTCTTTCCCACCTCAAGCCAGATACTAGTGGATGTTTTTGTCCAGCTGTCTTTAGCTACTGCAGTCTGGTTCTTCTTCTCGCCTGCTCTTGTTCCCATTGACCTGTCTTTCCGTTCACGGTGACTGTCGCCCTGACCTGAGCTCCGTCTCCTCCTCCATGAGTCGTCCATCCTGCATTGTTCTCCACACCCTCGCTGGCTCTGAACAACAATCACTCACAAGCGTCATCAACTATGATTGCTCTGTGCGTCATATCCACTTATACGTGCTGAAGATGCCTTGTCTTTTCTGAATGCCTGAACATCCGAGGACAGAAACACAATGCTCGTCACTGCACGGTAAACCAAGTTGTGGCCTCTGCAGAATAAACTGTCCTTCTTCCCCGCACCGCATCTTACCAAGCTACTGTTTCATTCTTTGGCGAGGACACAGAAACCGCGACAGGAGTTGCGTGTGCGTCGAAGATGTATGCGTTGATCTCGAGCGGCATGCAATGGTGATTTTTTTCCTCAAATTTATAGGCACAAACTCTCTTCCAATCTCGCGCCGTGCCCTCCCACAGTGGGGTCGACCTCAGCTGTCCACCCACGCTCCATCTCGCCGGGCCGACAGGATCGACACCCCGAGACCTCCGAGATGTCGCTCACGTCGCCTGACCAAATGTCTCCTGATTTTCAAGCTTTTTGTCCCTCGCTGCTTCACGTCCTCCGTGTCTGATATTTTGTGTTTTTTGTCCCGTAACATCACATTGAAAACTGCTCTCTGACATCCTCCGTTAGCTTGTGCGTTGTGTGTGCACAGAGCAACTTTTAATTGACCTTGGCTGAGAGTGTTGACAGCGGAGGATGTCATTTTGTTACATCATGCTTGTCAAAGCGTTTTAATTAAAATACGAGTCTCTATCATTAAGGAGAATTGAATTGAATGCACGTTGTCCTTGTTGCTGAAAGCTTTATTAAAGTTTTTCATTACATCAAATGTGTCACGTTGTTTTTTTTCTCCGCCCTACCATCTGGTCATCTCGCTCATATTTCAGGGGAGGATGAAGTTCCTCCTCCGCACATCCGTAAATCACAAGTTATTATTATTTTATTAAAAATCAGAATATTACAGTTATATTACAGCATTCAAAACCTGTCATCTATAAATATATAACATATGGTTTGACCATTTACTGAAGCATCATGAGACATTACATTTGCGGATGATACAAATGTATTTTGTTCAGGACCTGACATCAAAGAATTGTTGACACCAGTAGAAAAGGAGTTGATCATGTTAAAAGAATGGTTTGATATTAATAAGTTATCATAAAATCAAAATAAAACAAAATTAAAGATGTTTGGTGGTGTTAGGGCTAATTGTGAAATTACATTATTCCTAAATGGAGTAAAAATTGAAAGAGTATATGAAACTAAATTCTTGGGAGTAATTTTAGATCATAAATTCAGTTGGAAGCCACATAAAGAATATATTAAAAATAAATAATCTTAATCTATTGGTATTATTTACAAAGTAGGGGATTTGTTGAACAAGAAATGTCTGTGTATATTATACTCCCCACTTATTTTTTTTTTTTTTTTTTTTTTTTTTTTTTATTTATTTTTTTTTAGCACAAAATAAACAATACAACCACAAACAACCACAATAAAATAAATCAAACAAAAAGATATGACAAAGACATGCTACATATACAAGCACATACATATACCACTTATAATGTCATATATGTCATATTGTGTTGAGGTTTGGAGAAATACATGCAGGACAGATATAGACCGTATAATTAAACTCCAGAAAAGAGTTATCAGAATAGTTAATAAAGCTTCATATTGTGAAACCACTAATGAATTATTTATAAAGTCTGGCATCTTCAAATGAAATATACTATTTTGAGTAAAGAATAAAAGTCTTCCCACAAGTATTCAACATTTTTTTTTAAATGGAGATAAAAAAATTATAATTTAAGAGGGTTGTGTGTCTTTGAAATGTCTAAAGTGAGAACTAATGTTAAATATAGATGCGTTTCATTTTTTGGAGTTAAATTATGGAATGGATTTAGTGATGAGTTAAAATTGTGTAGATCACTGCTGAGTCACAATACATATAACATATAACTATTCTGATCCAAGTTCAAAAGTATCCAATACGACCCATAAAGCAACAGCAGAAGAAGAAAAATAAGACACAATAAAACAGATGAAGAAGAAGACACCGACCGTCTGACGGCCTGTTTCTATCCAATCAGCTGTGTGGGAACGTTTCAGAGAGCGAGTGGTGAAACAGACAAAAAAAAAGAAGTCTCAACAGTTTAAATTATACCAAAAAACAGATTCTCCTCGCAGTTTTTAAAGCAGCCTCTGGATTTTGGGAATTAACATTTACATCAAATTTAATGCAAGACGTGCCGAGCCAAATATCTCAGGTTGAACCAGGTGTAACAAAATCACCAGATTCTGGAGAACATCCTGGAAAAGCCGGTCCTGATGTCCGAGGTCTGGTCCTGTGATAAACACAAAGAACACAATATTATCAAAATAATGCACTTATAGTATGCACAGTATGTTCCTGTTTTTGATATTATTATTCATATTGTGATATATTTTATTTTTGATATACTTGATATTTTATCCTACTCTGAGCCCCCGAAACAAAATTGTGTTCCTTGTTCACTTGTTGAACACTGAATGGCGTCTAAAGTCTAAGTCTTGCATGTGATTAACAATCATGAAAACTAACATTTATGTGAAACTCCACGTGTGAAAAGTATATTCTACATGTCAGAAAAGCCAACAATCCACATTGTACATTTTCATTCACGTGAATAAAAAATGTGAAATTGTGATTTCTAATGGAGAGAAACTTGTTTTGTGGTTGTCATGTTTAAACACAGATGTCAGGGTTATATACGGTATATTACATATTTGCATAGATCCATATTCATCTAAGCAGGGAATCGTTTTCCCTCCCGAGCAGCTGATGATCCGGGCCGAGCCGTTCTATAAACATCTCGCCGGTGAGGTCGACACTTACACACAAACATTTGCAGGGTCATTCCGTACAGCAGCACCACATATCGGCAATGCACTCGCAGCACACCATACAGATGCACATCCCACAGCACTCACACAAACTCTCCACACAATCTAGCAAGCAGCACTTGCTTCTGTCCGACTCGTCTCCTCTCTCGGGCTGAGTTTGAATCGTGTCGGGGTGCTGTTCATCCCACTCCTCGCTTGCATATTCTTCCATGATGCTTTGGATTGTTTGACGTAGTGGAGTATAACGGCTTGAGGACGGATGGATGAGATCTGTGAAGAGAAAAATACCATGAATGTTGTGTTTGTGCAACAACAACGTACAGCATCCAGCAACTCGATGCTCTGATTCTGCTTTGTTTGTCGAGAGCCAGCGTGACATCAGTAACACTCTGATTCTTCCTCCTCCTGATGAGAGGTAATCTGTTTTCACCTGCACACCTCTGGAACTTCAATGTCAGGAATGTTTGTGGTTTATACACATATATTTTAGGGTTATATACAGTATATTACATATTACCAGAGGTGGGAGTAGGTCACATATGTGCAGGTCATCAGCAAGTCTCAAGTCTGAACCTTTAAAGTCTCAAGCAAGTCCCAAGTTACTGTGATGAAAATCAAGCAATTCAAGTCGAGCCATAAGGTCAAACACAAAGTCACAGGAGGTTTGTATGAATGTGTTCTTCATATCTGTAGACACATTAAACAGAAGAGGGTGGTCAGTCAGTAATATGATGTAATTGCATAGTTGATCAGTTTTAGAATTTTTTTTCAAACCAATGAATTTATTTATTTCTTTATTTTCTTTTGGACGTGTTTGTTGTATGTTTGCTACTTGCTGTGAAACAAATTGCCCCTCTGGGATAATAAAGACTATTGAACCTTGAACCTACAAGAATAAGATTAGATGAATATTAACCCTGGAACTGCACCATACTGCACAACCTGACAGCTGAGAATATGACTCTCAGGTGTTCCTCCTCCTCCACTCTCTATAAAAGGAAGCTGAAAATCACAGGAAATGTCTGTTCTGTCCTGAAATGTGTGTTTCTCTTCTATAAATCACATTCTACATCTCGGAGGCGACGTCTTGACACATGCGGGCCTCCTTCTCCTTCCAAACGGGGCAGAGCTCCGTGAGAAACAGCAGGAGAGACACACACAACACCTGAGGGAGAAGCAGGTCCGTCGCGGACGTGCACGAAAAAAAAGTGCGTCGCACTGAATGTGTGCAGATACGATGTCGTGTTGGGTTGTGAGCGCGCATAATGCGCGCCTACATTTAAAGTAATAATGGCTCTGTGCGCACTGAGGACGCTATATCTGAAACACACACGCGCTTTGACCAAGACGGTGGCCAAAATCACCCAGACATCATATAATCTTTGAATCCAAATGTGATGATTTTCGGAGGTCCCTCCATGCTGCCTCTCCTCTGACCTCTGCCAGGCTGGCACGCACTGCGTCATACAGTGTCAAAGATCAAAGTATGAAAGTAGGAAAGTAAGACTTTTGAGTCATCTGTGTCAAGTCAAAGTCAAGTCCAGTCTTTCATCAGTGTTAGTCAAGTAAGTCTGGAGCCCCCACCTCTGCACATTACATGTTTTCACCTGCACATCTGGAACTTAAGTGTCAGGAATGTTTGAACTGTGCAGGTAATATTCCTGCCCTGAACACACTTCCGGTATACTTCAGGTTTTTTTTTTTTTTTACAGTGGTTCATATAAAGTACATATAATCGGTCTGTTTCCTACCGTAACTGCCGATCAGTGCAGCCTCAGTTTGGAGAAGCCAGATCCAAAAGCGAATTTTAACCACCTAAAACAAGGCCCACCTAAAAAAACAATCTATATCAGTTCAAGTGTACCTTGTATAGAGAAAATCCACACCGCTTCACATCGCGATCGGACCGCCCTTTCTTTTGGCACTACATTCTCTCAACCGCAGAACCTCTTTATCCCTACGCACTAGCGCAACAGGTGATCTGCGAGCGGCGAGAGGTTTATGTACGCGCCTCTGCTCACTTTCGATAAAAACGAAACTAAATAATTTCAGACACAGACCATAGAACCTACGTATCCCTACGCATTAGCGCAACTGCGTAGGGATACGCAGTGAACATAGTTGCGTATATAAACCTCTCGCCGCTGGCAGATCACCTGTTGCGCTAATGCGTAGGGATATATGGAGTTAGATATGTGTCTTTATTACATGCGAGAAAATAAATGATCTGAGAGAAAAAAAAAATGTTTGAGAGAAAAAGTTTTCACATCAGTAGCAAAAATAGTAATTTTTGAGACTACAACAGTTTTGAGAGAAAGTATTTTCTCATAGAACATAGAAAAAAATAAAAAGAAATGACATTTTTAAAGTTATTTCTGAGAAAAAAATCTCTCAAAATACTTTTTTAAACTCTAAAATATATATTTTTTGCTATCAGTGTGAAAATATTTTCTCTCAAAAAAATGTGTTTCTCTCAAAACGTTTTTCTTCTCTCTCTGAAAAGTCTTTGCTCTCGATGCAGTTTCTTGCTCTCGTGTCAGGATGTTTGCTCTCACTGTGGGTAAAAAATATATATTTGAGAGTTAAAAAAAAGTCTTCTGAGAATTTTAAACATTTCAAATGTATATTTTTTATGTTCTATGAGAAAATACTTTATCTCAAACCGTTTTTTAGTGTCAAATATTATTATTTTTTGCTATTGGTATGAAAACTTTTTCTCTCGAACATTTTTTTCTCTCAGATCATTTATTTTCTCGCATGTAATAAAAACTCAAATCTAACTCCATAGTAGTTCTACGGTTGAGAGAATGTAGTGCCAAAAGAAAGTGCAGTCTGATGGCGATGTGAAGCAGTGTGAATTTTCTCTATACAACGTACACTTGAACTGATACAGATTTCTTTTAGGTGGACCTTGTTTTAAGTGGTTAAAATTCGCTTTGCATCTGGACTCTGTTCACTGCAGTACAAATCTGAGGGTTTTGGCCTGTCGGAGCAGGAGACCTGGTGGAAGTTAACATACACACTAAAGTGAAACCTTTCAGCTCCGCTGCCGTGGCAGAGCTGTAACACAGGACAAGTATCTGGTGGATGAGTGCCAGGGCTGCGTTAAACGCTTTGGGGGAGGGACTGAATTACGTGAGCACGTCTCTTTCAGAAAATCTCTCTACTGTACAACGAAAAATACCCAGATTGATTATATTAGTCTGGATATCGTTTGACCCAAAAATTGAAATTATGATCAAAATTCGAATAGTTGCACAGCCCTAATCTGTGCCATCCAGTGACGGCCCGTTTATTACCACCGACAGGGAATTAGATTCCTGGCATCTGGAGGATATACTGGCATGTTTTTGGGCGCACCTTTTCCATCTCATTCAGCTTTCAAAACTCCATCGCTTTTCAATCATAAGTAATGAAATTCCATCAGGCGACTTGGCCATGAAAGCAACTTGGAACAAGGAGGTGAGAGAGAGAGACGACCATTAAGAGCAGAGAAACACGAGTGGTGGTCTTACCCTTTGCTTTCAGAGCTGCCTCTCCTGTCGGTTTGAATCTCCCTCTCTTTCTCTGTAGAGAAGACTTTCTTTAGAGGACAGGTGTGAACACACACCTCCGCCCTGAAAAGACACCTGCACGCTGTTATGAACAACACGGCCTCGGTTTACAGCCACAGAGCAGGTGTGGATTCAGGATGCAGGTGCATTAAGTCATGCTTATAACGTGAAAACAGAAGATTTTACATATGAAAAATATCTAAAACTTGTATTGTAACAGTAATAGTGTTATAGTAAGCAAGTCTTTGATAAAAATGTTGAATATTCAACAGGATGTAAAGGAATAACAGGTGATGTCATGATTTCTGTGCAGAGTGCTGTGGGGATGTTGTGTTTTTGTATGCTAACCTGGATGTTAGCATTGTCCTGGTGCCCACACTGAAAAGCCTGTGTGATTTTTAAAATGGATTTTGGTGGCAAACTGAAGTTTATGATTCATACGCACAAATGAACACAACATGTGTAATTTTCAAAGCGACATATCATTAAGGAGAATTGAATTGAATGCACATTATCCTTGTTATTGAAAGCTTTATTAAAGTTTTTCATTACTTCAGATGTGTCACAATGTTTTTTTCTCCATCCCACCATCTGGTCATCTCGCTCATATTTCAGGAGAGGATGAAGTTCTTTCTCTGCACATTCGTAAATCACAAGTATTACTAGAAATCAAAATATTACAGTTATTTTACAGCATTCAAAACCTGTCAACTATAAATTTATAACATATGGTTTGACTAATTACTGAAGCATCATGAGCAGTGGAGGTGTAATGGAACAGGAGCAGTCGTCCAAACAATACATATAACATATAACATTCTGATCCAAGCTCGAAAGTATCCAATACGACCCATAAAGCAACAGCAGAAGAAGAAAAATAAGACACAATAAAACAGATGAAGAAGAAGACACCGACCGTCTGACGGCCTGTTTCTATCCAATCAGCTGTGTGGGAACGTTTCAGAGAGCGAGTGGTGAAACAGACAAAAAAAGAAGAAGTCTCAACAGTTTAAATTATAACAAAAAACAGATTCTCCTCGCAGTTTTTAAAGCAGCCTCTTGATTTGGGAATTAACATTTACATCAAATTTAATGCAAGACGTGCCGAGCCAAATATCTCAGGTTGAATCAGGTGTAACAAAATATTACTTCCATTAATGTTGGTTGGAAAAAACACAAAACTCAGTGGTGGACTCAGGATGTTTGAGGGCCCCACGTGTGAGCAGGGGCCCATGAGCGTGAAGGAAGTCCTGATGGATTTATATCGAAGAGAGGGCACTTCACCAGATTCTGGAGAACATCCTGGAAAAGCCGGTCCTGATGTCCGAGGTCTGGTCCTGTGATAAACACAAAGAACACAATATTATCAAAATAATGCACTTTTAGTATGCACAGTATGTTCCTGTTTTTGATATTATTATTCATATTGTGATATATTTTATTTTTGATATACTTGATATTTTATCCTACGCTGAGCCCCCGAAACGAAATTTCCTTCCTTGTTCACTTGTTGAACACTGAATGGCAATAAAGTCTAAGTCTCACATGTGATTAACAATCATGAAAACTAACATTTATGTGAAACTCCACGTGTGAAAAGTATATTCTACATGTCAAAAAATCCAACAATCCCACATTGTACATTTTTCACGTGACATTATTTTGTTTTTACACGTCAAAATTTCAGTTCGCATGACGTGAAAATATTCAAACTCACGTGTGAAATTGTGATTTCTAATGGGTAGAAACTCGGTTTGAGGTTGTCGTGTTTAAACACAGATGTGAGAGTTATATCCTGTATATTATATATTTGCATAGATCCATATTCATCTAAGCAGGGAATCGTTTTCCCTCCCAAGCAGCTGATAATCCGGGCTGAGCCGTTCTGTAAACATCTCGCCGGTGAGGTCGACACTTACACACAAACATTTGCAGGGTCATTCCGCACCGCAGGACCCCAAAAGGACAATGCAATCCCAGCACACCATACAGATGGCCATGCACTTGCACGCAGTCCCCACACAGTCTAGCGAGCAACACGTCCTTTTGTCCAACTCTTCTCCTCTCTTGGGCTGAGTTTGAACCGCGCAGTTTTGCTGTTCACCCCACTGCTCACTTGCAAATCTGTCCATGATGCTTGTTTGACGAAGTGGAGTATAACAGCTTGAGGACGGATGGATGAGATCTGTAATGAGAAAAATACCATAAATGTTGTGTTGTTTTTGTGCCACAACGAGCCCACTCTCAGCCTCTCAGGTGTCACAACAACAACCAGGGCCGGAGTGGGGCCACTTTTCAGCCCGGGAGTTTCAGGCCCAAGACCGGCCCACTTTTTTCATGGTTGAAATTGATAAAATGAGGCAACAGTTCAGCTCTTACTATCATGTAGTTTTTAGTCATAACATGTTTGAAATGTATAGAGGTTAAATATTATGGGCTCTATCTTAACGATCTGAAACGCAAGTATCAAACGCAAAACGCAAGTAGCTTTGTGGGCGGATCTTGACGCAAATCTAAAATGTGTTGGTCTAAAGTAGCTACATTAGTCATAGGTGTGGTTTGGGCATAACGTGCAATAAACCAATCAGAGCGTCATCTCACATTCCCTTTAAAAGCAGGCGCGCTTGTTCCTTGGCGGATTGCTATTATAATGGCGAATTTGCCGGGTGCACGCCAGGAGCGGTTCACGGCCGAGGAGACCGACGTTTTCGTCAGGGCTGTAAAAGACCGCGAAGTGGCATTGTATGGGGATGGGAGAAATCCATCCAAATTAGCTTTGGTTAAACGGGCGTAGGAGGAAATTGCCACAATTGTTTCTAAGGCTGGCATCCCCAGGACATCGCACCGGGCCTCGGGAGCAGTGCACGGGCAGAGCAGTGCGCAACGGCCAGCTGAGGAGGGAGCAGGACAAACACCAGGGTGCCGAGGATCCAGACCCACTACACGCTGTGGCAGCATTGTCAGACCGGACCGCACTGTCCGGGATGCAGCAAGGTATTAATGCCCGTCTTGACCGGGTGGCGATGTTGCTGCGGCCTCTCAGGCGCATCGCCTCAAGTCTGCAAACGCACCACCTGCTCCTGTTGTGCCCCTTCCTCCTCCTCCCCCAACTCCAACTCCGACCACTCGCTCCACTAGGAGCACATCGCGCATTGCCACGGCTACGGCGGGCGCGTCGCATATCAGTGGGAAAAATAATTAGTTCTTCTGTTTAAATCTTTTCAACTTTTTTTTGTATGGTTTGCAAAAACGGGAACTGCTTCATTGTAGATGAGAGAAGCAAAGTGTATGCACGTTGAGCACACGCTACATTATGGCCAAGCATGCGCCCTTAAAATAGCATCTGAATAAGCGCCACTGAATTTAGACTAGGTTTTTCCTGGTCTGTTGCGGAATTGTTTTCTGAAACAGCAATATAGCACCAGTGAACGTTTGCGCTGGAACACGCCTCCTCTTTTTGCTGAACCGCCCCCAAGAGCGCAAGTTCATTCCCTAATTTAAGGACGTGCGTCTGTGGAGGGAAAATTCCAATGTGCGCCGAATGCAAAATAGGAATTATACAAGCACCAGTGTACAAAGTCAATTGCGCTGAGTGCAAGATAGAGCCCTATGTCACCAAGTTAACAAAAAACAGTAGCCCATTTCACATAAAACGATATGCCCGCTTAAAATTTAAACATTTGAAATAAAAAGTTGTATAATCATTCTTCCTTACAGAGAGGCATATTGCACAGTTGTTTTGGTCTATACTTGCAAACTGCAAATAGCACCAACAGTATCTACAGCATCAATAGCCGCCTAAGCAATGCACTGGTTTCTGCAACTTTGTCTATCACTTTGTCATTGTCTATAGACATAAGGATTTCCTTCTCTGTGCACATTAGCATGAAAGCCTCCATGTGGTCCTGTGTCATTGAGCTTCGTAGCCTATTTTTGACAAACGTTAAGGTTGAGAAGCTTCTCTCACAGGCAACCTGAGTGATGGAAAGTGTCAACAGAAACTTATATGCCAGCCCAATCACATGGTAAGCATCTCTGAGGAGGTTATACTGTGAGAGGATTTGATGTACACAAATGGCACAGTTTTTGCAGGAAGAACAGGTCCTGCTCTCAAGTTCCATCTCTGGTTCCATATGTGACCGTCCACCAATATCCTCCTGACCATTCTCCATCTTACAACCTGTCCTGACAGTGTAACTTTCAGGCAGGGACTTCTTCAGTCTCTCCCACTGGGATGCCAGGCTAGAAAGCTCAGCATGTAATGTGCTAACAGTAGCTCTGTCATCAAGCTAAGCAGACATTTGCTGATTTCCTGAAGCGCTAAGTTGGGGAGCCCACTTGCCTTTATTTCAGGAAAGTTTTTAGACAAGCAAAATCTGAGGCAAGTTTTGCATTTGCTGAAAACCTCCTATTGATGCCACCTGCCAGTGTCCAGAATGACATTATGGACATTCACCTCAAAGGCAGCATCAGGTGAGGCTACTGTGTCATCATCTGAAAGCTCTCCTGGCATTCTTTTCTTTTTTCGGACACGCTTCTCTGGAAGTGCAGTCTGCACAGCTAGCTCACAGTTTGCTCACTTGCAGCTTTTCATTGGCCCAATTCACAAACTCATCAGCTGCTCCTTTCACTCCCTCAAAGTCCCTGACATATTTTTTGAGGTTATCCTCTGTCCCCTTAACCAGATGCTGAGCTGTCACGATATCCATACCGTGTGTCTGTAGGTACTTGGAGAGGGGGGACGTATGTTGGATAATGCGGAGGAAGGTTTGAGCAGTGCGGGTAATCTCATATTTCTGAAGATTTCCAATGTATCCCTTTGCTTTGACCCTCACTGTTGGCTTCATACTCCCATCTCCCCAAACAGATGCTAGGGTCAGCAGCAGGTCAACATATAATGCATCCTGGGGATTACCAAAACACCCAAAGACTTCAATGAGAGCCTGATCCTTAGCCCACCACCTTGTTTCCCCTATTGGGCACAGTCTCCTGTGACGTTTGTCCTCACTTGTCTCTTCCCACCTCTGCATATGCTTATATGACTCTTTGAGGAGAACTCCCACTTCATTAAGCAATGAAAAGAGAGATGCATTTCTGTAACACTGCTCCCTAAAACATGCTGGGTTATTTCATCAACCCAACTGCTGGGCTATGAAATGTGTAACCCATTTTGGGTCATTATATGGGTTTTGAGTTACTATTAGGGTTATTTTGTGCAACCCATGCATTGGGTTAAATACAGTTGGGTTATATACAGTCTATGGTTAAAATCCATCAACCCAACAAACATCAGTTGACCCAGCACTTGGATGTTTATGCTTTGAACGTCAACACATCACATGTCATCACGCCGACTTCTCCCGTCCTCCACCACGAAGCACCGAGCGGCAACCCGACAGATCATCCTCGCCGCTGCGAGCCAAGTTGAAGGTTTGTGCACACTACATATCTAATTCACATTGTCTGTCTTGCGTTACGTATTAAAGTAGTATCTTTATATTGTCGTTGTCATGAAAGCACATACGGATGCAGTTCATCTGTTTGGTTTTAGCCACTCACCAAATGAATTAGTGAAACGCCCATAATGCCCGCAGGCTTTTGGTCATGTTTATTGAGTTAGCCAGCTAGCTCGCTGGTTCGCTAGCCTGGCAGCCGGCAGCTAGCGGGCTAATTATCCGGCTGGTTTGCTCGCCAGCCCAGTACTTCACCAACTAGCCGATTTGCTGGGTGCGCGCAAGCTAACTAACAGGCTAGTTCATCGGTAGTTGCATTGCTAGAATACATGTAAGTTGCAGCAGGTGCAAATGCCAAACACACAGAACAATACAGTGATTGTGATTTTTCACTGTATGTCACCCACTTGTGGTTGGTACCATGCTTGAGCACTGTGAAAAACTTTAGCCAGTAGAGGGTGTTTTGTGGGCTGCTGAGGATGGTAACTGAAAAACATCTCTAGATCCTGTGGTTGAGGATGAGCAAAAAAATCTAAATGATCAGCCTCTTCATCTACACTAGCATCTGCCTGAGTAGGGATGGGTACCGAATTCCCCCCGAAGTACCGAGTATCGATTCACGTGAAGTCAACCTGAACGCACCTTCACGGGCGTCAGTTAGAGTGGAAGTCGCGGCGACGGCAGTGGACGCAGAAGAGCGTGATTACGTGATTACTTCCACTCCGTCTGAGAGAGTATTCTCACATACCTGCAAACTTGTCGCTTTTCTGCGACAATCGCCGTTTTCTTCGTCAATTGAGTCATTCACGTGAATCGCGTAGAACCAGAGGTATGGACGGGACATGGACTGAACGTAAAGTACGTTGCATTCTCTGTCAGAAAGACAACGAATTTGTCTTCAAAATAAGAGCTTTACATTGCACCCCATTGGAGTTTGGAACTGGGTTCTTAGCGGGGGGCTTTTAATTTGAAAGTAGCGACCGGTAGTAGCTTGCCGCTACAACAACAATCGGACAACGAAGACAGCTACAGAGACCGAGGAGACGCTAGCATGTCCTGGATCTCAGCAGCTGTCCAGTTGCTCATCTTGACGTCCGCGGATGAAGTGATGGACTGACTGCTGTGATCAGCTGTTTCCTGGTTTTGAAACTCCCTGGCTGTGGGTCGCACCAGAGACATATATACATAGACGCCTCATTGAGCGCTGGACCGTACGTCGACGTCGCCGCCATATTAAAGGAGGCAGCTCAGCCTCGTGAACTGATATGTCCCGAGAGTCAATGAAGTGAACTTTAGAAAGCTCACTTCTACAAAGTTCCATAAGTTAATGCCTCTCATTTACACATTCACACACGTACGGATATATTCAGGAAACAGATACGAACCAAAACAACATAACGCTCTCTGATGATTATAAACATTAACTACTTCTTATATGTTCAGTCTACAGGTCCGCACCAAACCACAATATGTATTTTTATAATGTTTTTACAAGTGTTTATAGCTGCTAATGTATGTAACGCCGTTACTGTGATGATACATGACAGTTAAATATTTAATCTGTGTCTATAATAACCAGATCCTGACATGTAAATGTGACATCTTTCTACCATACTGTCAACTTGTTTAATTAAATTTAAGTTTAAATAACTGACTTCATAATATATGAATCAGAATCAGAAATACTTAATTGATGTCCGACGAGAAACTGCAGAGTTACAGATGCTCCCATTCAAAGTCAAGAATATGCAGAAAAATACTACTACTAATAATAATAATAATAATTATTATAATAATTAAAACTATATATGGTGCATATCTATAATAGTAGCCCACTGCAACTTTACTCTTTTTTTACTATGATTAAATGTTATTTTATACATTATTATATGTTATAATGTTCTTTCATGGAGTATATCTCTATTCTGCTGAAAAAAAGAAAGCAGGTTCACTGCTGCTGCAGTTTCTTATCTTGATTTGCAGACTTTGTTAATTTTTTGTGGTTTGGTTCTTGAATGGGTGGTTTGTTTTAGTTTCTAATGTGAAAAATGTTATAGTTATTTATTTTCACTATTTATTTTCAAGTTATTTACTTTCCCCCACACACATTTTTCTCAAGTAAAGTTGAGAAAGTTGAGAAAGTTTTACGTTGGAGTTCCTTGATGTTATTGAGAAATAAATATTCAAAATTCATAAGTTTTGACTATTTTTCAAATATATAAAATAACTTTAATTACCACACATATATACGCAAAAAAGTACCGAAAACAGGTACCAATATATACCAGTACCGATTTGCAGGCACCGAGTATCGGTACCGTATCGGTCACATATGAAAGGTACCCATCCCTATGCCTGAGCCTCTGGGATCTTCTGCTGGGCTTCTGCTGTCTCCCTGGGTATGATCTCACTATCTCTCTCTCAGCATCTGACTCATCTGTGTTGCATGGCAATTTAAAGGCAGAAGGGCACAGACACTGTGATGTCATGACTGCATTTATGCTGCACAATGAACTCTGTTTAGTCTAGCATACCTCATATTCATATTTGTACATGGGCATTTATATGTCTAATTAGCAAAAGAAAGTGACCTTGATGAGAGGAAGCAGTAAGAACGTTTGGGGCAACGCTCAGCCCGAGCAGCTCAGGTGGTGGTGGTTTACATTTAAAATGGAAATTAGATAGATAGAATTACTTTAGATAGAATTACTCTAATGATCCCAGACTGGGAAATTATTTAATAATCCATTTTTATTTAAGAAGACTTTTCAGCATATTTTGGAGCTGTTAAAGCATGTCATTTTATTGTGAAGGGCAAGTAGTACGGTCCTGAATGTGTTGATCAAACTAGAGGTGGATTTCATCGTTCGATGTCGAGATTCAGTTCCCGTCGGTCAGTTCGGCAGGATGACTCGTTCATGTAGTTCGTTCGTTCGTTCGTTCAGTCGCACTTCCGGTACGACGTTTAGCGGTGAATTATGTAATGCACAGTTCTCAGCTCCTTATTCTCAAACGATCGTGCTAACGGTCAACATAACACTGTAGTTCAAGGCAAATAGAAAGCTGCAACTTCATGATCATGTGCACTCCTAGACAACACAACAGTTAGCAGCTAACAGCTAAAGCTGGCGAGCCAAGAATGAGTGACTGACTGAACGAGAATGACAGGAGAGGAATCAGTGAATGAAAGAGAACGAGAGCTCCTAGACCCAGCATACGATTGGCTGGCTCTCAGTCCTCCTCACCAATCTGATAACTAAACAGTGAAAAACACAGCGACTGGTCTGTGAGAACGAATGAACGAACGAACGAACGAGAGAGAAGTGAAACGGGGAATCAGGTCAGTTCGTTCGCGTTAAAGAGTCGTTCGTTCGAACTGATTCGTTCGCGACCGAGCCATCACGAGGTCAAACTGGTCCAGTAATGGGCCGCTGCGGATGCAGAGATTTCATTTTAACCAAGCAAGAACACACCTGACTCGACATATTCAATCAACTGAATTGTCATCACACAGTTGATTTGTTGGATCAGGTGTGTTCTTGCTTGGTTGGAACGAAAACCTGCAGCCACAGCGGCCCTTTACTGGATCAGTTTGACCGGGGTGTCTGACTAGGGCCAACAGTAGCACGCAGCTAATTCACCGGTGTTCGCGTCCTTTTGACAACTCTTTTCAACACAAAGATACATTAGGCCGTTAAAACCATTTATACCATGGTCTGGAGGAATACTCGATTCTGATTGGCTGCAGGGTGTCCATTAACTCCTGTTTATGGACACCTCGTCGGGCATTATCCCTTACATATATGTTACAAAGATAAGAAGGTAGACTTTAGTTTTGCCCCATTAAATTAACTCAAAACATTACACCATCATTTATATTAGGTTCAACAGAAAGTTTGATCAAATTTAGCCAAAACTGTCCGACTGGTGACACAGATCCATTCTTTGATCTCTGTTTACCAGCGGCCACTTGTGTCTGTCCTCTCCTAAAAATATCTGTGAGCTTGGCACATTTGGCAGCACCCTCCTCCAACGCCTTCCTTTTCCTCAATCTGGCCTTTTCAGCCCCTCCTGGCCTCTTCCTACCTTCCATAGTTACTAATGCTTATAGCGACGGCAGCTTGGATATCGGTAGCTGATTGCCGGTAAAACTATTTGGAAAACAACGGCTTTATGGACCCAACCAACTCTATTTGAGACGGGGGGGTCACCCTCAGATGGTACAACCCATCTATTGCCATGCAGAGGTTGCGCTGTCGGGTAGAGGCTGCGGTGTCACTGCACTTTAAGAGAAGATTAAAATAAAAAAATATACATTTTTTTTCCCCTGACCGGCCTAGAAGTGAAGTGAAAGGGAAGCGGCCCACCTGGAATTCTCCCGAATCTCCCGATTACCCACCCCGGCCCTGACAGCAACGTACAGCATCCAGTTACTCGATGCGTGGGGTACTTCAGCGTCAGGAATGTTTGTGGTTTATACACAGATATCAGGGTTATATACAGTCAGTGTTGGGAAGATTACTTTGGAAATGTAGTTGGTTACAATTACAAGTTACCCTGTTGAAAATGTAATAGTAGTGTAACTATTTCAATTACTTTCTCAAAGTAATGTAACTAATTACATTTAATTACATTATGATTACTTTTCTTAATTTTGAATGAAATCTCTCAACTGCTAACCATTTTCACATTTTAAGACCTATAGTGTTATAAACCTTTCAGTTCAAAGGTTTAACCATATATTATGAGTCTGACCTTCGGCCTGTACTGAAGGAGGCTCACTTCCTCACTAAATGGAGCGACAACGGGCTGAATTCAGCCAAGAGGAGCAGGTTGTTTTAATGGAGAGAGTATGAGCGATACAAAAAAGCCTGATCACGGCCTGAAGCAACAGTGTTGCTGCAAATATGACAAGAGGAGGCTGATTTTAATTTCTGACAGCTCTACATTGAGCTGCTTTTAAATATGAAGCTTTAGAGCAACAACAACTGTTGTTTTAAACTGTGTTTTAGATTGTTTTCATATATTTCACTGATCGCAATTATAAAATGCCAGTGTGTGTTTTATTGAAAGCGAGGCTGGTGTGCGTATGAAAATAGGTTACAGTGGGTTTTTTAGGTGCTGTAGCTACAAGCACATCTCATGTTGTCTCTGTACAAAGACCTTTTTAAATGTGAGAAAACAGAGTAGACCTACTCAAGATTTGTGTTTGGGCAACACATAACAGGTAAAACAATTAATATATTCATGGCCACATTAAGTTAAAGTATCTGTCCTGCTGCGAGCACACAACTTCTTTCAGTGGTGACTGTATATAAAGTAAATAGGCGACAGCCTAATAAATGACCTCCTGACGCGAGTCGGATCAACAGCTGAGCAGCGTATCCCCTCAGCTGAACATCTGTAGAGACGCTCAGAGAGAAAGTAACCAGCAGCGGATCAGCGCGATCTCTCCCTCCGTACAAATGTTCCCTTCTGATCCAGCTCCACTGGACTTTCAAAGTAAAGGTGACGCCAGCTGTAAATGAGTTAAATAGTGAAACAGTTGATTTTATGATTAAACTCTGAACAGAACCTGGTCGGGACCAGGTTATGAGCTAAGCATAAGTTACCGTGGTGATGTAGTCGGGTTAAAAGAGAGCCACCTTTGTAATACAGGGAAGCCTGGCTTCTGTCTGTAGGAAGTGTTTTTAGTATTTCCAGCCCAGGAACATCTTGTGCGCCGCCGACACTGTTGCTGCTGACTCTGACTGCCGCCGTACGGTTTGTCGGTTGAGTCGAATGGCACATGACCAGAGAGAGCCAATCACAAGCGTCAGTTTTGGAAGGAGCATGTTGATATGAAAAAAACTAAAAACAAACATGAATCCAGGGGGGCGAAAAACTATTTGATAAATCCGAGCTTTTGCGGCGATTTTTCAAATGTAACTTAAGTTGTAATCATTGACATTTCCAAAAGCAACTGTAATTTAATTACATATTTTCTCCCAGTAATGTAACGGATTACAATTACGTAAATTTTGTAATTAAATTACGTAACGTCGTTACATGTAATTCGTTACTCCCCAACACTGTATACAGTATATTACATATAGTAAGTCACATACGTGCAGGTCATCAGCAAGTATCAAGTCTTAACCTTTAAGTTCAAACAAGTCACAGGAAGTTTGTATGAATGTATTCTTCATATCTGTAGACACATTAAACAGAAGAGGGTGGTCAGTCAGTACTATGATGTAATTGCATAATTTTTTTCTTTTGGACGTGTTTGTTGTATGTTTGCTAGTTGCTGTGAAACAAATTGCCCCTATAGGGTGATAATAACGACTCCTGAACCTTGAACCTACAAGATGAGATTAGATTAATATGAACCTTGGAACTGCACCATACTGTACTGTAACACATTCTCGGAACACACTGCCAGCTCATGTCAAAAACTGATTAAGCCAACCTTTAAAAAGATCCTTAAACAGTGGTTTCTACCTTTTGTATGGATTTTAACCTTTATGTGAATCGGGATTTATTTTGTGTAAAATTTCTACATGTTTTCTTTTTCTCTCTCCCTCGTTTTTTTTTTTTTTTTTTTTTTAGGGTCGTGGTGTATTGTTTGTATGTTTTGTAATACCTGCCTTAGGACGACAGATGAAATTTAGCAGTTATGCTAACTCTGGCATATTAACATTGATGCTCTTTGGTATGTTAATTAATATGCATTGTCCTAATCAAATAAATAAATAAATAAACCTGACAGCTGAGAATATGACTCTCAGGTGTTCCTCCTCCTCCCCTCTTTATAAAAGGAAGCTGAAAATCACAGGACATGTCTGTTCTGTCCTGAAATGTGTGTTTCTCTTCTATAAAACACATTCTACATCTCGGAGGTGACGTCTTTACACATGCGGGCCTCCTTCTCCTTCCAAACGGGGCAGAGCTCCGTGAGAAACAGCAGGAGAGACACACACACATTTAAAATAATGGCTCTGTGCGCACTGAAGATGCTATATCTGAAACACACACACGCTTTAACCAAGACGGCGGCCAAAATCACCCAGACATCATATAATTTTTGAATCCAAATGTGATGATTTTCGGAGCTCCCTCCATGCTGCCTCTCCTCTGACCTATATATATATATATATATATATATATATATATATATATATATATATATATATATATATATATATATAGTGTGAAAGAAAGAAAGAAAATCCAAGACTTTTGAGTCATCTGTGTCAAGTCCAAGTCAAGTGCCAAGACAAAGTCAAGTCCAGTCTTTCATCAGTGTTAGTCAGTCTCAGTACGTCTGGAGCCCCCACCTCTGCACATTACATATTTCCACCTGCACATCTGGAACTTAAGCGTTATGAATGTTATGAGCGTTTGAACTGCGCAGGAAACATTCCTGCCCTGAACACAATTCTTTAAAAGGATACTTCAGGTTTTTTACAGTGGTTCATATAAAGTACATATTTATACTCGGTCTTACCGTAATTGCCGATCCTTGCAGCCTCAGTTTGGAGAAGCCAGATGCAAAAGCGAATTTTAACCACCCAAAACAAGGCCCACCTAAAAAAAAATCTATAGGCCTGTCAGTTCAAGTGTACCTTGTATAGAGAAAATTCACACTGCTTCACGTCGCCATCGGACCGCCCTTTCTTTTGGCACTACATTCTCTCAACCGCAGAACCTCTTTATCCCTACGCATTAGCGCAACAGGTGATCAGCGAGCGGCGAGAGGTTTATGCACGCACCTCTGCTGACTTTAGATAAAAACGACACTTAATAATTAATAGATCGTAGAACTTCCGTATCCCTACGCAGTTGCGCTGATGTGTAGGGATACGTAGGTTCTATGGTCTATTAATTATTAAGTTTTATTTTTATGGAAAGTGATCAGAGGTGCGCACATAAACCTCTCGCCGCTCGCAGATCACCTGTTGCGCTAATGCTTAGAGATAAAGAGGTTCAACATGGAGTTAGATATGTGTCTTTATTACATGCAAGAAAATAAATGATCTGAGAGAAAACTAAAATGTTTGAGAGTAAAAGTGTCCATACCAATAGCAAAAACTAAACTAAAACAGTTTTGAGAAGAAGTATCTTCTCATAGAACATAAAAAATATATATAAATTTGACATTTTTAAAGTTATTTCTGAGAAAAAAAGAAAAATCTCTCAAAATACTTTTTTTTTAAACTCTCAAATATATATATTTTTTTGCTATCAGTGTGAAAATATTTTCTCTCAAAACGTTTTTCTTCTCTCTCTGAAAAGTCTTTGCTCTCGATGCAGTTTCTTGCTCTCGTGTCAGGATGTTTGCTCTCACTGTGGGTAAAAAATATATATTTGAGAGTTAAAAAAAAGTCTTCTGTGAATTTTAAACATTTCAAATGTATATTTTTT
Organism: Sparus aurata; assembly: GCF_900880675.1. Taxonomy (NCBI): domain Eukaryota; kingdom Metazoa; phylum Chordata; class Actinopteri; order Spariformes; family Sparidae; genus Sparus; species Sparus aurata. Next base: position 24,952,905 of record NC_044206.1, on the reverse strand, counting down.
ATGTTCTATGAGAAAATACTTTATCTCAAAACTTTTTTTAGTCTCAAATATTATTATTTTAGCTATCAGTGTGATAACTTTTTCTCTCAAACATTTTTTTTTCTCTCAGATCATTTATTTTCTCACATGTAATAGAAACTCAAATCTAACTCCATAGTAGTTCTACGGTTGAGAGAATGTAGTGCCAAAAGAAAGTGCAGTCTGACGGCGATGTGAAGCAGTGTGAATTTTCTCTACAAAACGCACACTTGAAATTATACAGAGTTTTTTAGGTGGACCTTGTTTTAGGTGGTTAAAATTCGCTTTGCATCTGGACTCCGTTCACTGCAGTACAAATCTGAGGGTTTCGGCCTGTTGGAGCAGATACGCAGCGCAGGAGACCTGGTGGAAGTTAACATACACACTAAAGTGAAACCTTTCAGCTCCGCTGCCGTGGCAGAGCTGTAACACAGGACAAGTATCTGGTGGATGAGTGCCAGGGCCGCGTTAAACGCTTTGGGGGAGGGACTGAATTGTGTGAGCACGTCTCTTTCAGAAAATCTCTCTACTGTTCAACGAAAAATGCCAAATTCAAATGGTTGCACAGCCCTAATCTGTGCCATTTGCTGACTGCCCATTTATTACCACCGACAGGGAATTAGATTTCTGGCATCTGGAGGATATACTGGCATGTTTTTGGGCGCACCTTTTCCATCTCATTCAGCTTTCAAAACTCCATCGCTTTTCAATCATAAGTAATGAAATTCCATCAGGCGACTTGGCCATGAAAGCAACTTGGAACAAGGAGGTGAGAGAGAGAGACGGCCATTAAGAGCAGAGAAACACGAGTGGTGGTCTTACCCTTTGCTTTCAGAGCTGCCTCTCCTGTCGGTTTGAATCTCCCTCTCTTTCTCTGTAGAGAAGACTTTCTTTAGAGGACAGGTGTGAACACACACCTCCGCCCTGAAAAGACACCTGCACGCTGTTATGAACAACACACTGTCGGCCTCAGCTACAGCCACAGAGCAGGTGTGGATTCAGGATGCAGGTGCATTAAGTCATGCTTATTACGTGAAAACAGAAGGTTTTGTAGGTTTGTATTGTAACAGTAATAGTGTTATAGTAAGCAACACTTTGATAAAAATGTTGAATATTCAACAGGATGTAAAGGAATAACAGGTGATGTCATGATTTCTGTGCAGAGTGCTGTGGGGATGTTGTGTTTTTGTATGCTAACCTGGATGTTAGCATTGTCCTGGTGCCCACATTGAAAAGCCTGTGTGATTTTTTTTTATCAGATTTTGGTGGCAAACTGAAGTTTATGATTCACAGGTACAGATGAACACCACATGTGTGATTTTCAAAGCAACATATCATTTAGGAGAATTGAATTGAATGCACATTGTCCTCGATACTGAAAGCTTTCTTAAAGTTTTTCATTACTTCAGATGTGTCACAATGTTTTTTTCTCCATCCCACCATCTGGTCATCTCGCTCATATTTCAGTATCCAATACGATCCATAAAGCAACAGCAGAAGAAGAAAAACAAGACACAATAAAACAGATGAAGAAGAAGACACCGACCGTCTGACAGCCTGTTTCTATCCAATCAGCTGTGTGGGAAAGTTTCAGAGAGCGAGTGGTGAAACAGACAAAAAAAAAAGAAGTCTCAACAGTTTAAATTATAACAAAAAAAGTTTCTCCTAGCATTTAGTGCAAAAATTTAGTAGTGGATAAAAAATAAAAAGGGCACGAGTGTGAAGGAAGTCATGATGTATTTATATTGAAGAGAGGGCACTTCACTAGGTTCTGCTCACTGGAGGGGCTACTAGAGTCCACCAGTGCCAGAACCAAGTCCTTGAAACCGAGCTACAAACCAAACCACGACTCCTGTGTTCCGTTACACCCCCAATAAGAAATTATTAATCAGAAAGGCTTCATTCAGGTCACAGTGACAGTCATCAGGATTGTCTTTCTAGATATATAATCAAAATATTGCACTTATAACATACGCACAGTATGTTTCTGTTTTTGATATTATTATTCATATTGTGGTATTTTCTTTTTTTTATATATATATATATATATATATACTTTCATATTTTATCCAATGCTGAGCCCGTGAAACGAAATTTTGTTTCTAATCTGGGTCTGCCGTACAGCAGAACACCAAAACTGCAATGCACTGGTAGCACATCAAACAGATGTCAAAGCACTCACACACACACTCCACACATTCTAGACATTCTGGCGAGCAGCACTCAGGACAACTCTTCCCCGAGCAGCAGCTTCTGTCCGACTCTTCTCGTCTCTTGGGCTGAGTTTGAATCGTGTCGGGGTGTAGTTCATCCAACTCTTTGCTTGCACCTCCTTCCATGATGCTTTGGCTCGTTTGACGGAGTGGAGTATAACGGCTTGAGGATGGATGGATGGATCTGTGAAGAGAAAAATACCATGAATGTTGTATTGTGTTTGTGCAACAACAACGTACAGCATCCAGCGACTCGATGCCCTGATTGTGCTTTGTTTGTCGAGACTCTGCAGCCAGCGTGACATCAGTAAACGCTCTGATTCTTCCTCCTCCTGACGAGGGCGCGTTCTGTTTTCACCTGCACATCGCTGGAACTTCAGTGTCAGGAATGTTTGCAACTGCACAGGTAACATGTCTGTCCTGAAAGCTTCCTTAAGGACATTGTGTAACCTCGATTTTGCTCCGCCATCCGGCAACCCCCACCGGTTACGCTTTGAGTCGCCACGGTGCAGCACTGACAACTGGCGTCGTGAGACCAAGGAGTTCCCGCGATAATCACATAATCACTCGCGACCGCAGTTGTATGTGTTATGAACATTACAACACAAAGTGCATAGAGTTAGATTTGAGTCTTTATTACATGCAAGAAAATAGCAAAAAATAATAATATTTGAGACTAAAAAAAGTTTTGAGATAAAGTATTTTCTCATAGAACATAAAAAAATATAAATTTGAAATGTTTAAAATTCTCCGAAGACTTTTTTTTAACTCTCAAATATATATGTTTTTGCTATCAGTGTGAAAACATTTTCTCTCAAAAAAAGTCTTTGCTCTCGATGCAGTTTCTTGCTCTCGAGTCAGGATTTTGCTCTCGCTGTGAAAATAGCATGTCAGCTAGCTACACATCAAGTTGTGTGTGTCATCATCTTACCCAAACATTGGAGTCTTGGAATACTTTCTCTCAAAACTGTTTAGTCTCAAATATTATTATTTTTGCTATTGGTATGAAAACTTTTTCTGTTTTCATTTTTTTTTTCTCTCAGATGATTTATTATCTTGCATGTAATAAAGACACTTATCTAACTCCATAAAAGTGTTTCTGACCGAAGGATTAGTAGAAGAGCTTGTGTTTGTCTCTTTTTTTTTTGTGCTTTATTTTGAAAAGTGACCCAATGTTATGTTGTGGTTTCGTGCATGACTTCCTGTCTGCTCTGTGCTAAACGGCCCGTTTATTAGCACAAAAATTCCTGTACCGTCCAACTCCTGGTACAATAACTCCCACGCCCGCTCCCATTTTTTCTTCTTCTTCTAGTCTTTAGGCAATACATTGAATTTGATTTGATCTTCTCCCCATTCTTTTTAGATTACTTTGTGTTCTGCAGTGATATTTCAAAAGATATGGCAACAGGAACAGTTCATCTGTCGCAGGGACGTGCACATGATTATAGAGGGGCAGGAGCTCAAAGTCAGAAAAGGGCAGTACGTGCATTTGTTTTTCCAGGCCTTGTAGATTAATTAATGTAAAATTAATAAACAAAGTACTTATAGAAAGCTAATTTCTTAGCTGTGTATCCTGTGTAGCTGTGAGTGATACGAAATCGCCATTTCTTTTGTGTCAAATGATTGTCAACATGAGTTTATTCACATTATCATAATACTTAGGTTTGGAACACATGCAGTTCAGCTGCAGTTCTTAAAAAGCAATGAAACACTGGTTTACTATTAGGCTATTTATTGGAGGGCAAGTGCAAACTAGAAATACATGCAACACATCTAAAAATGTGACAAAACCAAGAAATGACTACTGGGACTGTTAGTAGTGAAATCAGTGTTTACAACAGCAAAGTCACAGTAAACTCAATATCTGGAAGAAGTTTAAGATTTGTGGCAGATAAACAAGTAAGGTCAACTCATTAGGCATGAGACATGGTTCACAGGTTAGTACACTTTATTATTTAATATTAGAACAACGCAGCATCCACACAAATTATAAAAGAGACTATTCAAAGCTGAGGCTCGTTGGTGTAGAGAAACTAATGAGGGAAGGGGTCCAAACAAAATATCATAAGTCACCTGGGCACGTGACAATCACACACTCACACACACCAAAATATCCCAGGGAAGCACAGAACACAGGGAGGGAAGGGACACCGCCACCCGGGTCACCAGCGCCGCCGCCGCCACCGGCCTCTGCAAAGAAAACAACAACAAGAGAATAGTCACACACAGTGAAACAAAACTAGTTTAAAATGTAAACTGGGTTTCAGTTTGGGTCATCATACTTCCCTACGTAGGGAATATCACCTGGCCTAAACAAATGAATTACACTAGTTAATTAAATCAAATTAACCAAAAGGATATCAAAAGTCAAGACAGGTGGGGTAAAGAAAAGAAATGAACAAAATAAAGCATGTTGAGGTGTCAAAATGAAACTAAACACATGGCCATGAAGGCACACTGAAGATAACAGTGACTTAGCAGTGAAACAGGTGCAGAGCAGGTCACGCAGCAGCCAAAGCAGCAGAGAGAGCAGCAGCGGTCAGCTGATCTTGACTTTTCTTATGTCACACGGACCCAGATACAAAGCATTCTGCTGCTGCATGTTAATGATAAATAACTCACAAGTCGCTCCACTGTCACGTCTCATCTACGTGTGTGGTGGATCGATGAGGCATCGGCTTCAGGCTCAACACACACGCACAACCAGGGTCGGACACCGAAGTCATGTCCTTAAGTTTAGTTTCCTAAAACCGAAAGTAAACTGAGACGTGACTGCAGGTCTATTTTTAGAATTGAATGAATCAGTGCAAAGATGCAACATAGTGGTGAGAGGCTGCATCAATTCAAGTTATCATTTGTTGCAGCAAGAAAGGCAGAGGATGACCAGGCAAAGAGGAGGAAAGGTGAGAATTGTAATGAGCTAAGAGAATGAGAAAAATGGTGAACTAGCCTACAGATGCAACAGATAGCCAATAGAGGAAAGAGAGAAGCTTCTTCTTTGGTGGTACAGAGAGGACCTGCCCCAACCTGAGGCTGCAGAGCAGGAGATACATAGATGGAAGCATCTTTTCACTCATTACCCTGGGCACTCCCCAGGTACAGCAAAGGAAACATTGCAGGAAATGGATATGCAATTTTATCCTAATATTAAATGCATCCTTTGCATTTACCTGGTCATCAACTTCGGGAGGGACAGATCCAGACCAGTTCTGTTAGGAGCAGAGGAGGTGGAGGTCGTGGAGACCTGTAAATATCTTGGGCTGTGGCTGGACAACAAGCTGGACTGGACGAGCAACACAAAGCAGCTTTACAAGAAGGCTCAGAGCAGGATGTACTTCCTGAGGAGGCGACAATCCTTCAACATCTCCAGGAAGCTCCTGTGGCCCTGGTACAACAGGTGGTGCTGTACCCATTTCAACTAGTGGTAACAGAGCCACCTCCAGCTGACCTCTTTACATCACCAGCAACAACAAACTCTGCCTCGGCATTCGAGAAAGATGGCGTACGAAGAGCGAGACGAAGCTACATCTTCCGGGGAAAAAATCTCTAGCCTAGGCAGAACACAAAATCCAAATCCCAACTGATGTAACGTATACATGCACGAGAAATGCAACTATCAATCGAATAATCTAGGTGTTTGAATTCGACTAGACAAATCCGATCCGGCCTCAGCTTACTGGCACAGAGCAGGTTTGTATTCAGGCTGAACAGGTTCGGTCAAGTGGACCGCCCTGATAGTCTTAAAGGTGCAATAAGTGATGCTTATTAGTAAACAACTCTTTGTTATAGATGTTGACTATTATTGTCAACAGAATGTAAAGTAATAACAGGGGATGTCATGATTTCTTTGTGGAGTGCTGTGGGGATGTTGTGTTTTTGTATGCCAGCATTGTCCTGGTGCCCGTATAGAAAAGCCTGTGGCTACACTGGCTCATGATAGTTGAATATTTATATAAAAATCTACCATCTAGGATGCCAAAAAACTGCAAAAATCTCTATAAATTAATAAATGATTCCCATCTCTTGCAGGAATTATGATCATCCATCCACTTCGGCTTCATAGAGACGACTACTCTGGAGTGTTTACATAGACTCAGAGTGCTACGCCGACAAGACCCAGTTGCTTTGGACGCTCCTAGCATCACAATCCACGATAAAATGACCGAGCGGGGTCAGCAGATGCTGAGGTGCATAGTTTGCAGAGGTCGCCAACTTCATGCAGAGTCAATCGCTACAGACCTCCAAACTTCATGTGGCCTTCAGATTAGCTCAAGAACAGTGCGAAGAGAGCTTCATGGAATGGGTTTCCATGGCCAAGGAGCTGCATCCAAGCCATACATCAGCAAGTGCAATGCAAAGCGTCAGTGTAAAGCATGCCGCCATTGGACTAGAGTAGTGGAGATGCGTTCTCTGGAGTGACGAATTGCGCTTCTTCATCTGGCAATCTGATGGACGAGTCTGGGTTTGGCGGTTGCCAGGAGAACGGTACTTGTCTGGCTGCACTGTGCCAAGTGTAAAGTTTGGTGGAGGGGGAATTATGATGTGGGGTTGTTTTTCAGGAGCTGGGCTTGGCCCCTTTGTTCCAGTCAAAGGAACTCTGGATGCTTCAGCATACCAAAAGATGTTGGACAATTCCAGCTACCAACTTTGTGGGAACAGTTTGGGGATGGCCCCTTCCTGTTCCAACATGGCTGTGCACCAGTGCACAAAGCAAGGTCCATAAAGACATGGATGAGAGAGTTTGGTGTGGAAGAACTTGACTGGCTTGCACAGAGTCCTGACCTCAACAGGATAGAACACCTTCGGGATGAAGGCCTTCCCGTACCATAATTAATTATAATTCCCATAAACACACTCCTAAACCTTGTGGAAAGCCTTACCAGAAGAGTTGAGGCTGTTATAGCTGCAAAGGGTGGACTGATGTCATATTAAACCCTATGGACTAAGAATGGGATGTCACTTAACTTCAAATGCGAGTCAAGGCAGGTGAGCGAATACTTTTGGCTGGACCCTGACAACATAGCTGGACGGATGCTCAGGGAATGTGCAGATCAGCTGGCTTGTGTCCTAACGGACATTTTTAATAACTCACTGGATCAAGCCAAAGTCCCATCTTGTTTCAAAACTGCCACCATCATCCCAATGCCAAAGAAACCTCAAATCACATCACTCAGTGACTACCGGCCCATCGCACTCACTTCGAGTAAGATGAAGTGAAGTTTGAAAGGCTGGTAAAGGAACACGTCACCTCCAGACTCCCTGCCACATTTGACCTCTTCCAGTTTGCCTACCGGCCAAACCGCTCCACTGAGGATGCAATCTCCACTGCTCTTCACTTGAGCTTTGCACTCATGTTCGGATGCTGTTCCTGAACTTCAGTTCAGCTTTTAATACTATCATTCCACAGCACCTGGTAGACAAACTGGGACCCCTGGGCTTCAGCACCCCCCTGTGCAACTGGCTGCTAGACTTCCTCATTGAAAGACCACAGTCAGTGCGGGTCGATCAGAATGCCTCCAGTGTCATCATCCTCAGCACAGCCCTCACCGCTGTGTCCTGAGCCCCCTGCTGTTCACTGTGATGACGCACGACTGCGTCCCAAGGGCTACCACCAACCACTGTGTGAAGTTTGCGGATGACACAACAGTGGTGGGCCTCATCAGGGATGACAACGACCTGACTTACAGGGAGGCAGTGGAGCAGCTGGTGGGCTGGTGTAGCAAAAACAACTTGATCCTGAACGTGGACAAAACCAAAGAGATCATTGTCGACTTCAGTAAGAAGCAGCCTAGACAAGCTCCACTTATCATCAACGACACGGTTTTGGATGTGGTCAGCAGCACCGAGTTCCTGGGGGTGCACATCATAGACAACCTCACCTGGTCTGTGAACACTGCGGCACTGGTCAAGAAGGGACAGCAGCGTCTGCACTTCCTGTGAAGGATGAGGAGAGCCCTCCTGCCCCCGGGTTATATACGGTATATTACATGTTAGCATAGCTCCATATTCATCTAAGCAGGGAATCTTTTTTCCATCCTGAGCAGCTGATTTTCCGGGCCGAGCTGTTCTATAAACATGTTGCCGGTGATGTTGACACTTACACTCAAACATAACACCACATCGACAATGCACTTGCACAAGCGCATGCCCCTGGGAAGCCACTTGCACGTGTTCGTCAGACAGATTAGCGAGCAGCACTTGGGACAACTCTTCCCCGAGCAGCAGCTTCTGTCTGAGTCCGACTCTTCTCCGGTCTTGGGCTGAGTTTGCCTCGTGTCTGGGTGCTGTTCATTGCACTCCTCATTTGCACCTCCTTCCACGCTGCTTTGGGTTGTTTGACGAAGTGAAGTGTAACGTTTGAGGACAGATGGATGAGATCTGTGAAGAGAAAATACCACAAACATTGTTTTGTGTTTGTGCCACAGCTTCACTAGAGCTGGATCTTCACGGGGAATAATACAAGCCCACTCTCAGCCTCTCAGGTGTCACAACAACAACGTACAGTATCTAGTAACTCGATGCCCTGATTCTGCTTTGTTTGATGAGACTCGGCAGCCAGCACAACATCAGTAAACGCTCTGATTCATCCTCGTCCTGATAAGGGCGTGTTCTGTTTTCACCTGCACATCACTGGAACTTAAGTATCAGGAATGTTTCCAACTATTTAGGTAACATTCCTGCCCTGAAAGCTTCCTTCAGGATATTGCGTTACCTTGACAGGCAGCAACACCCAAACAGGCCGTTAAGTACGATCTGAAATGTTGAATCAATTTGACTAGACAGCCTAAACGTTTGCCTCCGACCCACAGCTGCAGTCTTTTTTCTTTAAAGCAGTGGAGCGCCGACAAATTACCTTCACTCTCATTAAGTGAAAGTGAAACCCATATACTATATAGATTCATTACACATAGAGTGAAATAGTTTGATGATTATGGCTTACAGATAATGAAAGCCCAAAATTCAGTACCTCAGAAAATTAGAATATTGTGAAAAAGTTAAATATTGGAAAGTAATGGTGTCACACCCTAATCAGCTAATAAACTCAACACACCTACAAAGGTTTCCTGAGCCTTTGAATGGTCTCAGTCTGGGTCAGTAGGCTACACATTCATGAGGAACACTGCTGACTTGACAGATGTCCAGAAGACAGTCATTGACACCCTCCACAAGAAGGGTAAGCCACAAAAGGTCATTGCTAAGGAAGCTGGTTGTTCACAGAGTGCTGTATCTAGCAGTTTGATAGAAAGTTGAGTGGAAGGAAAAAGTGTGGAAGGAAAAGGTGCACCAGTAAAATGGATAACCGCAGCCTTGAGAGGATTGTCAAGCAAAATCCATTCAAGAATTTGGGGGAGCGTCAAAGAGAGAGGACTGAGGCTGGAGACAAATCTCCAGACGAATCCTACATATGGACTACAAATGTTGCAGAAATGTTGCATTCCTTGTGTCCAGCCACTCCTGAACCAGAGACAACTTCAGAAGTGTCTTATCTGGGCTGTGGAAGAAAAGAACTTGACTGTTGCTCAGTGGTCCAAAGTTCTCCTTTCGGATGAAAGTAAATTTTGTATGTCAATTGGAAATCAAGGTCCATGAGTCTGGAGGAAGAGTGGAGAGGCACAGAATCACCGTTGCTTAAAGTCCAGTGTGAAGTTTCCACAGTCAGTGATGATTTAGGCAGCCATGTCATCTGCTGGTGTTGGTCCACTGTGTTTTCTAAAGTCCACAATATACGCACCCATCTACCAGGACATTTTAGAGCACATGCTTCCTTCTGCTGACGAGTTTTATGGAGATGCTGACTTCATTTTCTAGCAGGACTTGGCACCTGCCCACGCTGCCAAAAGTGCCAAAAGCTGGTTTAATGACCATGGTGTTACTGTGCTTGATTGGCCAGCAGACTCGCCTGACCTGAACCCCATAGAGAATCTATGGGGTATTGTCAAGAGGAAGATGAGAGACACCAGACCCAACAATGCAGATGACCTGAAGACCGCTATCAAAGCAATCAGGGCTTCCATTACACCTGAGCAGTGCCACAGGCTGGTCACCTCCATGCCACATTGCACTGATGCTGTAATTCATGCAAAAAGAGGCCCAACCAAGTATTTAGTGCATAGAAGTGAACACCCTTTTCAGAAGCCTAACATTTATTTAAAATATCCTTTTTTTATGAATCTGAACCCAAGACACTGAATCTTTGGTTTTCATTATCTGTAAGCCATAATCATCAAAAATGCAAGAAATAAAGGCTTGAAATATTCCACAATGTGTAATGAATCTATATGGGATTCACTTTCTGAAATGAGTGACAAAAAATATTGAACTTTTTTACATTAAGGAGAATTGAATTGAATGCACATTGTCCTTGTTATTGAAAGCTTTATTAAAGTTTTTCATTACTTCAGATGTGTCACAATGTTTTTTTTCTCCACCCTACCATCTGGTCATCTTGCTCATATTTTAGGAGAGGATGAAGTTCTTCCTCTGCACATTCGTAAATCACAAGTATTACTACAAATCATAATATTACAGTTATTTTACAGCATTCAAAACCTGTCAACTATAAATTTATAACATATGGTTTGACTAATTACTGAAGCATCATGAGCAGTGGAGGTGTAATGGAACAGGAGCAGGAGTACAAAGAAAACATATAACATATAACTTTTCTGATCCAAGCTCAAAAGTATCCAATACGATCCATAAAGCAACAGCAGAAGAAGAAAAATAAGACAATAAAACAGATGAAGGAGAAGACACCGACCGTCTGACGGCCTGTTTCTATCCAATCAGCTGTGTGGGAACGTTTCAGAGAGCGAGTGGTGAAACAGACAAAAAAAGAAGTCCTAACAGTTTAAATTATAACAAAAAAAGTTTCTCCTAGCATTTAGTGCAAGTTGTGCCGTGAAAATATCTCAGGTTGAACCAGGTGGAACAAAATATTACTTTCATTATTGCGGTTGAAAAAACCACAAAACACCGTGGTGGATAAAAAAATAAAAAGGGCACGAGTGTGAAGGAAGTCATGATGTATTTATATTGAAGAGAGGGCACTTCACTAGGTTCTGCTCACTGGAGGGGCTACTAGAGTCCACCAGTGCCAGAACCAAGTCCTTGAAACCGAGCTACAAACCAAACCATGACTCCTGTGTTCCGTTACACCCCCAATAAGAAATTATTAATCAGAAAGGCTTCATGCAGGTCACAGTGACAGTCATCAGGATTGTCTTTCTAGATATATAATCAAAATAATGCACTTATAACATATGCACAGTATGTTTCTGTTTTTGATATTATTATTCATATTGTGTTTTTTTTTTATTTTTTTTTATATACTTTCATACTTTATCCAATGCTGAGCCCCTGAAACGAAATTTCGTTTCTAGTCTTAGTCTCACATGTGATTAACAATCATGAAAAGTAACATTTATGTGAAACTCCACGTGTGAAAAGTATATCCTACATGCAGGGTTCGTACACATTTTTCAAGGTCAAATTCAAGCACTTTTCAAGCACTTTTAAGGGCCTTTCACAAAATTTTCCAGCACCTTATCGTTGGGGTAAAACACATATCTACAAGAATATATATACTCATGATTATGTTTTTCACTTTTTATCACAATTATGTACATTGTATTATGCTGTAAACATCTAAAATGATGTTTCATGATAGCAAAAACTTTAGATATTAAAGGAGAACACAAAGTTTTATCCAAAAAAAGGGGAGCCACTTGGCGTTCTTCAGGTACACTTGCACCGGGACAAAGAGAGACCCGAGAGCAGCCTGTAATTTTCTTTTTTGACAAACTTTTATAAGCTTTTCGCTTATTCATCAAAGTTTATTAATATCAAACGTGTCATCAGTCCAAATTGCATCAAATTCACCTTCTCCTAAGCTATCCTTCTCTATTGCTACCAGGCTGCGTGTGTGACGACACACACACTGATTTTCTTTCTCCTTGTAATAAGAAAACTATCCAGTCTGATCCCAATGTTGCCAAGACACAGTTATAAGCACTTTCAAGCACTTAAACTAAAATCCAAGCACTTTTCAGACCTTGAAAACACAACATTGAAATTCAAGCACTTTCAAGGATTTCAAGCACCCGTACGAACCCTGTACATGTCAGAAAAGCCAACAATCCACATTGTAAATTTTTTCACGTGACATTTTGTTTTTACACGTCAAAATTTCAGTTCGCATGACGTGAAAATATTCAAAATCACGTGTGAAATTGTGATTTCTAATGGAGAGAAACTCGGTTTGAGGTTGTCGTGTTTAAACACAGATGTCAGGGTTATATACGGTATATTACATATTTGCATAGATCCATATTCATCTAAGCAGGGAATCGTTTTCCCTCCCGAGCAGCTGATAATCCGGGCCGAGCCGCTCTATAAACATCTCGCCGGTGAGGTCGACACTTAAACACAAACATTTGCAGGGTCAGTCCGTACAGCAGGACGCCACATCGGCAATGCACTCGCAGCACACCATACAGATGGACAAGCACTCACAGACACTCCCCACACATTCTTGCTCCCCATTCCCCGAGCAGCAGCTTCTGTCCGACTCTTCTCGTCTCTTGGGCTGAGTTTGAATTGTGTCGGGGTGCAGTTCATCCAACTCCTCGCAGGTAACTTTCCTGCCCTGACACTTCCTTAAGGAACCGCAGTTGTGTGTGTTATAAACATAACACAAAGTGTTTCTGACAGAAGGATTAGTAGAAGAGCTTGTGTTTGCCTCTTTTTTTGTGCTTATTTTGAAAAGTGACCCGATGTTATGTTGTGGTTTCGGTGCGTGACTTCCTGTCTGCTCTGAGCTAAATTTGGGTGATTGCTGCGTCGTGGCTCCGATCTGCTAGAAATAGAAGTCGTGCGTATCTCCTCCTGAGGTCTTCGGTCTGTCGGAACAGATACGCAGCGCAGGAGACCTGGTGGAAGTTAACACACACACACTAAAGTGAAACCTATCAGCTCCGCTGCCGTGGCGGAGCTGTAACGCAGGACACATATCTGGTGGATAACAAAACTTAAAATCATGATCAAAATTCGATTAGTTGCACAGCCCTAATCTGTGCCATCCGGTGACGGCCCGTTTATTACCACAAAAATTCCTGTACCATCCCACTCCTGGTAAAATGACTCCCACTTTTTCTTCCTCTAGTCTTTAGGCAATACATTGAATTTGATTTGATCTTCTCCCCATTCTTTTTAGATTACTTTGTGTTCTGCAGTGAGATTTCAAAAGATATAACAACAGGACCAGGGGAGGTGCATATGATTATAGAGGGGCAGGAGCTCAAAGTCAGAAAAGGGCAGTAAATGCATTTTTTTTTCAGGCCTTGTAGATTAATTATTGTAAAGTTAGTAAACAAAGTACTTATAGAAAGCCAACTTCTTAGCTGTGTATCCTGTGTAGCTGTGAGTGATACGCAAATGCCATTTCTTTTGTGTCAGCAAATGTTTGTCAACATGAGTTTATTCACATTATAATACTGAGGTTTAAGATTTGTGGCAGATAAACAGCCGACACAGACAGCCGTCATATCAGATTATTCTTAACTCTCATTAACAAGCACAAATGGGCGTTTTTCTGAAATATGACTCATATTTAAGCACGTTGAATACATGTAAGGCGACTCGTTAGCTCCCACAAGGAGGTCGAGTTTCTGGCGAGCGTATGGAGGACACCAGACACAGCAATGTCAAATTGCCTGTGTTCAGGAGGGTAGTAGGACTGACGGGTCACACTCGTAGCCTACTGACTGCACACAACGCCACCTTGGGACTTTCACCCAAAGATTTAATTCTATCGGTTGGTCTATGACACGCAAGTAAGGTCAACTCATTAGGCATAAGACGTGGTTCACAGTTCAGTACACTTTATTATTTAATATTAGAACAATGCAGCATCCACACAAATTATAAAAGAGACTATTCAAAGCTGAGGCTCGTTGTTGTGGAGAAACTAGTGAGGGAAAGGGGTCCAAACAAAATATCATAAGTCACCTGGGCACGTGACGATCACACACTCACACACACTTTGAATAAGCAAAATATCCCAGGGAAGCACAGCACACAGGGAGGGAAGGGACACCGCCACCCGGGTCACCAGCGCCGCCGCCGCCACCGGCCTCTGCAAAGAAAACAACAACAAGAGAATAGTCACACACAGTGAAACAAAACTAGTATAAAAAGAAAATGTCAAGGAAACCGGGCAAATTATAGTCAAACCAAACAAAACATCTATTGCCCAGAATAAACCAACTAAAGAAAAGAAAAGAAAGCAAATAGCACAAATTGTATGCAAACTGAAGTAAACACCACCTGCCTTAAACAAATGAATTACACTAGTTAAATCTAAGTAACCAAAAGGATATCAGAAGTCAAAACAGGTGGGGTAAAGAAAACAAATTAACTAAATAAACTAAGTTAAGTTGTCAAAATGAAACTAAACACATGGCCATGAAGGCACACTGAAGAGAACAGTGACTTAGCAGCCAAACAGGTGCAAAGCAGGTGTTGATGCAGCGGCCAAAGCAGCAGACAGAGCAGCAGAGGTCAGCTGGTCGTGACTTGTCTTGTGTCACACGGATCGTTCGGCTGTATCTCATCTAAAAAGAACAAAATTAACACTATTAAAACGAGCCTACTGTACCGGTTTCAAGCGCCGCAGTAAAACTACAACATACCTTTTGGCCGGCTCGGACACACACACGGTGGTGAGAGGGAGACACACACGCGGCTACCGGTATTTACCTGCAACCATGCTAACTTTAGCTTAAAACCTGGCAGCGTGGAAAGTTTCGTACAGTCCTACCTGCCGAGAGCCAAAACTTTCAAACCAGAAGTGACGCGTCACACAGGAGCGCAGAGAGAAAGCGCCGGGGAGAGCTGCCGCATTTATACTCCGTTCCGCCTACAATGAGTGGCTTCCTCTCTCTCTCCTCTGTGAGAGACAGAGATGCGGCTTTAGGCTCAACCATCACAACCACCATCGAAGTCATGTACTTAAGTTTAGTTTCCTTAAAACCGAAAGTAAACTGAGACGTGACTGCAGGTCTATTTTTAGAACGGCAATTGAATGAATCAGAGCAAAGATGCAACATAGTGGTGAGAGGCTGCATCAATCCAAGTTATCATTTGTTGCAGCAAGAAAGGCAGAGGATGACCAGGCAAAGAGGAGGAAAGGTGAGAATTGTAAGAAGCTAAGAGAAAGAGAAAAATAGTGAACTAGCCTACAGATGCAACAGATAGCCAATAGAGGAAATAGAGAAGCTTCTTCTTTCGTGGTACAGAGAGGACCTGCCTCAACCTGAGGCTGCAGAGCAGGAGATACATAGATGGAAGCATCTTTTCACTCATTAGCAAAGGACACATTGCAGGAAATGGATATGCAATTTTATCCTAATATTAAATGCATCCCTTGCGTTTAACTGGTCATCAACTTAGGGAGGGACAGACCCAGACCAGACCAGAGGAGGTGGAGGTCGTGGAGACCTGTAAATATCTTGGGCTGTGGCTTGACAACAAGCTGGACTGGACGAGCAACACAAAGCAGCTTTCCAAGAAGGCTCAGAGCAGGATGTACTTCGATCCTTCAACATCTGCAGGAAGCTCCTGTGGATGTTCTATCACTCTGTCGTCGCCAGCGTTCTTTCCTACGCTGTGGTGTGCTGGGGCGGGAGCACATCATAGGCAGAACTTTCCAGGTTGGAAAAGCAGGTCAGGCGGGCCGGCTCGGTGGTCGGCATGAAGCTGGACCCTCTGGTGACAGTGGCAGAGAGGAGAGCCCTCAAAAAACTGCAGGGCATCGTGGATAAATGCCAACCACTGCGTTTACATGCACAGCTTAGTCAGATTACAGCCATAGTTCGACTATGCTACTCAGTTGGACAACTGCAATTGTCCGAGTATACATGCCATTGAGAAAATCAAATTATTCGGCCGAAGCATGTCATACCCCGGTACGATAGGAGGCGCTGTACCTATTTCAACGAGTGGTAACAGAAACACCTCCAGCTGACCTCTTTTCGTCACCGGCAACAACAAACTCTGCCTCGGCATTCGAGAAAGATGGCGTACGAAGAGCTAGATGAAGCTACATCTTCGTACATTTCATATGTGGTGTACATGATAATTACACAAACTAGATGCACAATGGCGCTCTTGCTTGCAGTGATTTCGGAGGAAAGATTCATCACGTTGTTGCCGGAAATATAAAACAACACGATGAATCTTTGCTCTTCCTAATCATCTCCTAATACTTCCGGCTCACGGCCCCGGGGAAAAAATCTCGAGCCTGCGCAGAACGCAAAATCCGAATCCAATCTATCAATCGAATAATCTAGGTGTTTTAATTCGACTAGAGAAATCCGATCCGGTCGGACTAAGGTGTATACATGCATCTTAAAAATCCCATCATAGTCGGACTAACCCAGTAATTCAGTTTTCTTGAGTGTCATGTAAACGCACTGAATGACCATGTGCAATAACATAACAATATCAGATACTGTGTATCTGTGTACAGTTTATATATATTATATACACACGTATATATTTATTTCTATTTCTACAGTGTTTTCTTTTTATATTTATTTACTTATATGTATATCTGTTTTACTGTATATGTGTGTAACAGTGCTGTGTGTGTGACAGGGAACCTCCCAAAAGGATCAATAAAGTTGTCTAAGTCTAATAAAGTAGACAATCTGGAAATATATACAGTGAAATAGTTAGCGTTATAAATGAAATGATGCAATAAGGTGCAATAAGTGATGCTTATTAGTAAGCAACTCTTTGGTATAAATGTAAAGGATGTCATGATTTCTATGCAGAGTGATGTGGGGATGTTGTGTTTTTGTATGCTAACCTGGATGTTAGCATACGAAAAGCCTGTGGGATTTTTTTATTGGATTTTGGTGGCAAACACAATTCTATGATTCATGCGCACAGATGAACATGTGTGATTTTCAAAGCGAAATATCATTAAGGAGAATTGAATAGAATGCATGTTGTCCTTGTTACTGAAAGCTTTATTAAAGTTTTTCATCACTTCAGATGTGTCACGTTTTTTTTTTTCCTCCATCCCACCATCTGGTCATCTCGCTCATAATTCAGGAGAGGATGAAGTTCTTCCTCTGCACATCCGTAAATCAAGTATTACTACAAATCATATTATTACAATTATTTAACAGCATTCAAAACCTGTCAACTATTAGTATATAACATATGGTTTGACTAATTACTGAAGCATCATGAGCAGTGGGGGTGTAATAGAACAGGAGCAGGAGTACAAAGAAAACATATAACGTATAACTTTTCTGATCCAAGCTCTTATCCAGTTTTGGTGAAACAGACGAGGACAGACAAACAAAAAAATTTGAATTATTCCAAAAAAAGTTTATCCTTGCAGTTTTTAAAATAGCCTCTAGATGTGAAAGCAGACAGGCCCAGATACTTCACAGAGGGAATTAACATTTACATCAAATTTGGTTCAAAATATGCTGTGCCAACTATCTCAGGTTGAACCAGGTGGAACAAAATATTACTTTCATTAGTGTTAGTTGAAAAAAAAACACAAAACACGGTGGTGGACACAGGATGTTTGAAAAAATGTATAATAATGAAAAGGGCACGAGCGATAAGGAAGTCATGATGTATTTATATTGAAGAGAGGACACTTCACTAGGTTCTGCTCACTGGAGGGGCTACTAGAGTCCACCAGTGCCAGAACCAAGTCCTTGAACCGAGCTACAAACCAAACCATGACTCCTGTGTTCCGTTACACCCCCAATAAAAAATCATTATCAACATAGGCTTCCAAATAAAAACCCTTTACAGAGACATGCAGGTCACAGTGAGAGTCAATCATGAAGATTATCTTTCTAGATTGTTTGATATACAAATTATAGGTGCATGTGTTTATGTTGAATACAAAGATCGTAGATTTGTTTTAATGTAGATTAAATAAGGTGCATTGCTGTCAAGAGAGTCACCAGGAGATGCAGAGAAGATCCTGGAAAAGCTGGTCCTGATGTCCTAGATCAGGTCCTGTAATAAACACAGATAACACAATATTATCAAAACACTGTTAAATAAGCTCAATAACATTTATTCAAGATTTCTGTTAAAAATGGGGGCTGGGAAACGTATATAGTAAGAATACATCATCTTATATTTTTAGATATGAGAGAGTTGTGTGTTCTCTGTCTGTGTTTTTTATTGTATTTTTATTTTCTCTGTGTTTTATCTGATCTTATGTTTGCCTTTTATATGCTTTTAATTAATTCATTTATTGTATTTTAACTTTAACTTTCTTTATTTTACTGTTTTGTATCTGTTGTGCAGCACTTTGGTAACTTTATTGTTTTTAAAATGTGCTATACAAATAAAGTGGATTGGATTGGATATTGTATCATCATAAAATGTTAATTTCTTATGCTGAATTGTTCAATTGTGTGAAAAAAGTCAGTCATATGTAACTTTTTTTTTTTACCTGTTACATTCATACATGAAAAAAACAAACATTGACAGCGCCCTGTCCGGGGCTGTGCTGGCTCATTATAGTTTAGAATATTCATATCAAAATCTGCCGCCAAAGCTCACCCCTATAATCAGGTGTTCCAATCACTTCCATGGCCACAGATGTATAAAAGCAAGCACCTAGGCATGCAGATTATTTCTACAAACATTTATGAAAGAATGGGTTGCTCTCAGGTGCTCAGAGAATTTGTCAGATGCAGTTGTGTATAGCATGCCGCTATTGGACTAGAGCAGTGGAGACGCGTTCTCTGGAGTGACGAATTGCGCTTCTCCATCTGGCAATCTGATGGACGAGTCTGGGTTTGGCAGTTGCCAGGAGAACAGTACTTGTCTGGCTGCATTGTGCCAAGTGTACAGTTTGGTAGAGGGGGATTATGGTGTGGGGTTGTTTTTCAGGAGCTGGGCTTGGCCCCTTTGTTCCAGTGAAAGGAACTCTGAATGCTTCAGCATACCAAGAGATGTTGGACAATTCCATGCTCCCAACTTTGTGGGAACAGTTTGGGGATGGCCCCTTCCTGTTCCAGCATGACTGTGCACCAGTGCGCAAAGCAAGGTCCACAAAAAACATGGATGAGAGAGTTTGGTGTGGATGAACTTGACTGGCTTGCACAGAGTCCTGACCTCAACCCGATAGAACACCTCTGGGATGAATTAGAGCGGAGACTGAGAGCAAGGCCTTCCTGTCCCATAATTAATTTATAACTCCCATAAACACACTCCTAAACCTTGTGGAAAGCCTTCCCAGAAGAGTTGAAGAATCGGATGTCACTCAAGTTCATATGCGAGTCAATGCAGGTGACCGAATACTTTTGACAATAAAGTGTAGCTGAAGTGCAAAGGTCTCTGAGGATTGTCAACTCATGGAAGGCTCCTGGCCCTGACAACATACCTGGGCGGGTGCTCAGGGAATGTGCAGATCAGCTGGCTTGTGTCCTAATTGACATTTTTAATATCTCACTGGATCAAGCCAAAGTCCCATCATGTTTCAAAACTGCCACCATCATCCCAGTGCCAAAGAAATCTTAAATCACATCACTCAGTGACTACCGGCCCATCGCACTCAGTTGTAGTATGATGAAGTGCTTTAAAAGGCTGGTAAAGGAGCACATCACCTCCAGACTCCCTGCCACGTTTTACCCCTTCCAGTTTGCCTACCGGCGATACCACTCCACTGAGGATGCCATCTCTACCGCTCCTCACTTGAGCCTTGCACACCTGGAGGAGAAGTACACTCATGTTAAGAAGCTGTTCCTGGACTTCAGTTCAGCGTTTAATACTATCATTCCACAACACCTGGTAGACAAACTGGGACTCCTGGGCTTCAGCACCCCCCCGGTGCAACTGGCTGCTAGATTTCCTCACTGAAAGACCACAGTCAGTGCGGGTCGATCAGAAGGCCTCCAGTGTCATCACCCTCAGCACAGGCTCCCCTCAAGGCCACCTGTTCACTCTGATGACTCACGACAGCGTCCCAAGGTCTACCATCAACCACATAGTGAAGTTTGTGGACAACACAACAGTGGTGGGCCTCATCAGGGATGACCACGACCTGACTTACAGGGAAGAGGTGGACAAACTGGTGGGCTGGTGTAGCAAAAACAACATGATCCTGAACGTGGACAAAATCAAAGAGATCATTGTCGTCTTCAGGAAGAAGCAGCCCAGCCACGCTCCACTTCTCATCAACAACTAAGCTGTGGAGGTAGTCAGCAGCACTAAGTCCCTGGGGGTCTGAAAGCCTCTGACTGGAGGAATGTGAGGAGAGTGGTGAGGACAGAGGAGAAGATCATTGAGACTTCTTTCCCCTCCATTCAGGACATTGCTCCCAAGTGCTGCATGTCCCGAGCTGGGAATATTATCAGAGACTTCTCCCACTCTCACCATGGACTGTTATCCATGCTGGCCTCTGGAAAGAAGTTCTGCAGCATTCGTTTCAGGGCCGCCAGGCGCTTTTTCCCCAATGTCATCAGACAGCTGAACTCTAAGTGACAATTGTAGTTTATTCTGGATACCTTGTTTCCTCAAAATATTTGCACTACCTCATTCAACAATGTCACTTTCACTAATTTGCATGTCAAAATTTCAGTTCGCATGGCGTGAACATATTCAAAATCACGTGTTAAATTGGGATTTCTAATGGAGAAGAACTCGGTTTGTGGTTGTCGTGTTTATACACAGATGTCAGGGTTATATACGGTATATTACATATTTGCATAGATCCATATTCATCTAAGCAGGGAATCGTTTTCCCTCTCGAGCAGCTGATCATCCAGGCCAAGCCGTTATACATCTCGCCGTTATACATTTCGCCGGTGAGGTCGACACTTACACACAAACATTCGGAGGGTCATTCCACTCAGTTGGACAATGCCTCGGCAAAGCCCCCGCAGGCGTCTGCACACTCGCCCAAGCTCTCACACACACTCCTCACACATTCTTGTGTGCACCACTCGGGACAACTCTTCCCCGAGCAGCAGCTTCTGTCCGACTCTTCTCCTCTCTGGGGCTGAGTTTGAATCGTGCTGGGGTGCTGTTCATTGGACTCGTCACTTGCACCTATTCCCATGATATTCTGGCTTGTTTGACAAAGTGGAGTATAACCGTTTGAGGACAGATGGATGAGATCTGTGAAGAAAAAAATACCATGAATGTTGTATTGTGTTTGTGCCACAACAAGCCCACTCTCAGCCTCTCAGGCATCACAACAACAACGTACAGCATCCAGTGACTCGATGCCCTGATTCTACTTTGTTTGTCGAGACTCTGCAGCCAGGGCAACTTTAGTAAATACTCTGATTCATCCTCCTCCTGATGAAGGCGTGTTCTGTTTTCACCTGCACCTCGCTGGAACTTAAGTGTCAGGAATGTTTGCAACTGCGCAGGTAACATTCCTGCCCTGAACACTTCCCAACCAGTTGCGTTATGAGTCCACCATGGTGCAGTACTGACAACTGGTGTCACAAGACCAAGTAGTTCCTGCGATAATCACATAATCACTCGCAACTGCAGCTATAGGTATTTGTCATAAACACAACAACACAAAATGTTTCCGACCGAAGGATTAGTAGAAGTAGCTTGTATTTGTCTCTTTTTTTTTTTTTTTTTGCTGTGCTGGCATCAACACATAATCGTAATGTTTGCTGCGTTGTGGCTCCGATCCGCTAGAAACAGAAGTCCTGCTTATCTCCTCTGGAGGGCTCTGGACTGTCGGAGCTGGGACTGAGCAGATCCGCAGCACAGGAGACATGGTGGAAGTTAACACATATACTAAGTGAAACCTATCAGCTCTGTTGCTGTGGTAGAGCTGTAACACAGGACAATTATCCGGTGGATGAGTGCCAGGGCTGCGGTGAATGCTTTTGGGGAGGGACTGAATTGCGCAAGTGTGTCGCTTTGAGAAAATCTCTCTACTGTACAACGAAAAATACCAAATAAATCGTTTCAATTTGATTATATTAGTTTCCATCTCATTCAGCTTTTCAATACTCCATTGCTTTTCAATCATAATTAATGAAATTCCATCAGGCGACTTGGCCATGAAAGCAACTTGGATAAAGGAGGTGAGAGAGAGAGACGGCCATAAAGAGCAGAGAAAAACGAGTAATGGTCTTACCCTTTGCTTTCAGAGCTGCCTCTCCTGTCGGTTTGAATCTCCCTCTCTTTCTCTGTAGAGAAGACTTTCTTTAGAGGACAGGTGTGAACGCACACCTCCACCCTGAAAAGACACCTGCACGCTGTTATGAACAACACACTGTCGGCCTCAGCTACAGCCACAGAGCAGGTGTGGATTCAAGTTGAACAGGTTCGGTCAAGTGGACCGCCCTGATAGTCTTAAAGGTGCAATAAGTGATGCTTATTAGTAAACAACTCTTTGTTATAAATGTTGACTAATATTATCAACAGAATGTAAAGGAATAACAGGTGATGTCATGATTTCTGTGCAGAGTGCTGTGGGGATGTTGCGTTTTTGTATGCTAACCTGGATGTTAGCATTGTCCTGGTGCCCACACTGAAAAGCCTGTGGGAATTTTTTTATCAGATTTTGGTGGCAAACAGAAGTTTTTGATTCATACGCACAAATGAACACCACATGTGTGATTTTCAAAGCGACATATCATAAAGGAGAATTGAACTGAATGCACATTATACTTGTTATTGAAAGCTTTATTAAAGTTTTTCATTACTTCAGATGTGTCACAATGTTTTTTTCTCCATCATACTATCTGGTCATCATGCTCATATTTCAGGAGAGGATGAAGTTCTTCCTCTGCACATCCATAAATCACAAGTATTACTACAAATCATAATATTACAGTTATTTTACAGCATTCAAAACCTGTCAACTATAAAAATATAACATATGGTTTGACTAATTACTGAAGCATCATGAGCAGTGGAGGTGTAATGGAACAGGAGCAGTCGTACAAAGAAAACATATAACATAACTTTTCTGATCCAAGCTCAAAAGTATCCAATACGACCCATAAAGCAACAGCAGAAGAAGAAAAATAAGACACAATAAAACAGATGAAGAAGAAGAACCGACCGTCTGACGGCCAGTTTCTATCCAATCAGCTGTGTGGGAACGTTTCAGAGAGCCATGTTTCACCTTTTTAAAGCAGCCTCTAGATGTGAAAGCAGACAGGCCCAAAGACTTCACAGAGGGGATCAACATTTACATCAAATTTAGTGCAAGACATGCCGTGCAAACTATCTCAGGTTGAACAAGCTGGAACAAAATATTACTCTCATTATTGTTAGTTGAAAATGATTGAGAAAAAAACCACAAACCACAGTGGTGTACTCGGATGTTTGAGGGCCCCGGGCAAAAAAATAAATAATAAAAAGGGCACGAGCGTGAAGGAAGATGTATTTGTATTGAAGAGAGGGCACTACACTAGGTTCTGCTCACTGGAGGGGCTACTAGAGTCCACCAGTGCCAGAACCAAGTCCTTGAAACCGAGCTACAAACCAAACCATGACTCCTGTGTTCCGTTACACCCCCAATAAGAAATTATTAATCACAAAGGCTTCATGCAGGTCACAGTGACAGGATTGTCTTTCTAGCTCATTTCAAATACAAAATACAGATTTGTTTATGTTGCATACAAAGATCGTAGATTTGTTTTAACGTAGATGAAATGAGGTGCATTGTTCTCAAGAGAGTCACCAGGAGATGCAGAGAACAACCTGGAAAACTGGTCCTGATGTCCTCGATCAGGTCCTGCAATAAACACAGATAACACAATACAATCAAAATAATGTAAATATTAACATTTATTTAAGATTTCACATATCATCTCATTGTATTAATACCAAACATCGTTCCTACATTATTGTCACAGTATCGATGTTAAAGTAAGGCATCATTGGTCTAATATATTGTCAAATTAAGTTTATAAAGCGCTTTTGAGAGGATTTTAAATGTTATGATGTTTGGTTAAGGCCAGGCTGCCCGGCCGAGTTTGAATGGACGTTTACTCATACGTGAAAATGTTAATTTCTTATGCTGAAATGTTCAATTGCGTGAAAAAAAGCCAGTCTCATGTAACTTTATATTTTTATCTGTTATGTTCTCACATGTGATTAACAATCACAATCTGAACTAACATTTATGTGAAACTCCATGTGTGAATATTATATTCTACATGTCAGAAAGGAAAATCCACTTAAATTTTAAATTCCCTGAATAAAAAATGCGACGTCAAAGTTCACGTGAGATTATTTTGTTTTTACACGTCAAAATTCAGTTGAAAATATTCAAAATCACGTGTGAAACTGTGATTTCTAATGGAGAGAAAGTTAGTTTGCAGTTGCCGTGTTTATACACAGAGAGAAAAAACCTGTTAAATGTCAGGGTTATATACGGTATATTACATATTTGCATAGATCCATATTCATCTAAGCAGGGACGTTTTCCCTCCCGAGCAGCTGATGATCCGGGCCGAGCCGTTCTGTAAACATCTCGCCGGTGAGGTCGACACTTACAGACAAACATGCGGATGCACATTCCACACATGGCGATGACGCTGGAGATCTGAAGCGCTCGGCCGCACTCGCCGCTCATCAGACAATCCCTCGTCCGCAGGCAGCACTTGGGACAACTGCTCCCCGAGGAGCTGCCTCCGTCTGAGTCCGACTCTTCTCCTTTCTTGGGCTGAGTTTGCCTCGTGTCGCGGTGCTTTTCATCCCACTCCTCGCTCGCGCCTCTTCCCATGATGCTTTGGCTCGTTTGACGAGGTGCAGTGTAACGGTTTGAGGACAGATGGATGAGATCTGTGAAGAGAAAATACCACAAATGTTGTTTTGTGTTTGTGCCACAGCTTCACTAGAGCTGGATCTTCACAGGGAATGATATAAGCCCACTCTCAGCCTCTCAGGCGTCACAACAACAACGTACAGCATCTAGCAACTCGATGCTCTGATTCTGCTTTGTTTGCCGGTGTAACATCAGTAACACTCTCATTCTTCCTCCTCCCGACGAGGGCGTGATCTGCTTTCACCTGCACATCGCTGGAACTTATGTCAGGAATGTTTCCAACTGCGCAGGTAACATTCCTCCCCTGAAAGCTTCCTTCAGGACATTGTGTAACCTCGACAGGCAGCAACACCCAAACAGGCCGTTAAGCACGATCTGAAATGTTGAATCAATTTGACTAGACAGCCTCATTGTACACCACCGACTCACAGCGTGATGAAGACGTCTGCTCTCAGAAAAATCTATACATGTATTAGTCTTTTTTATAAAGCAGCCGAGCGCCGACGCATTATCTGCACTCACATTAAAGAGAAATCATCTTCCGCAAAGTGTGAATCATTAACACGGCGGTCTAAACTTAAGTCCCTTCATGAGCGCTTTATTGAGTGAAGTCACATTGATTTGACAGATTAACAGTTCCTCCGCAGTGATGATCATCCCTCCTGCCAGGAGTCGAGCCCCTCCCCTCCCCCTCTCCTGTTTTAACTGTCGGATACAATTGCTCCCCGCAGACATTATCAGATATTAAGTGATAACCCTGACGCTGAAATAACATCTTATCTGTGCCATCCGGTGACTG
Source organism: Sparus aurata (assembly GCF_900880675.1). Classification (NCBI taxonomy): domain Eukaryota; kingdom Metazoa; phylum Chordata; class Actinopteri; order Spariformes; family Sparidae; genus Sparus; species Sparus aurata. The sequence goes on along the minus strand of NC_044206.1, from coordinate 24,927,071 downwards.
CCCGTTTATAAGCACTGACAGAAGATTAGATTGCTGGCATCTGGAGGGTATACTGGCATTTTTTTTTTTTTTTTTTTTGGGCGCACCTTTTTTCCATCTCATTCAGCTTTCAAAACTCCATCGCTTTTCAATCATAAGTAATGAAATTCCATCAGGCGTCTTGGCCATGAAAGCAACTTGAAAAAAAAAGGAGGTGAGAGAGAGACGGCCATTAAGAGCAGAGAAAAACGAGTAATGGTCTTACCCTTTGCTTTCACAGCTGCCTCTCCTGTCGGTTTGAATCTCTCTCTGTCTCTCTCTCGCTGTAGAGAAGACTTTCTTTAGAGGACAGGAGTGAACGCACACCTCCGCTCTGAAGAAAGATTTGCTGTTATGAACAACACACTGTCAGGGCTGTTCTGTCGGCCTCGGCTTACAGCCACAGAGCAGGTGTGTATTCAGGTTGAACAGGTTCCACTGAGTGGACCGCCCTGAAAGTCTTAAAGGTGCAACAAGTAATGCTTATGACATGAAAACAGAAGGTTTTACCTAAGAAAAATATCTATAACTTGTTTTGTAACAGTAGGAGTATGATAGTAAACAACTCATTGTTGGAAATGTTGAATAATATTCAACAGAATGTAAAGGAATAACAGGTGATGTCATAATTTCTATGCAGAGTGCTGTGGGGATGTTGTGTTTTTGGAGGCTAACCTGGATGTTAGCATTGTTCTGGTGTCTTGGAAGGGATTTTTTACATTTGATTTTGGTTGCAAACACAAGTTTATGAGATAATCTAAATCACAAGCAGTAAACAGCTGATGTTCGGCCATGAACAGACGTCACCACCTCTCACCGTCTTGCCACAGTTCTGCAGGTTTTCTCTAAATTAATCAGTCTACAAGTGGTAGAATTCAAGTTTGTAAGTAAAGACGAACAAGTGAGTTTTGGAGACATGTGAGCGCTTTGTAATTCAATTGTGGGATATTTCATGATGTGTTTTTTGCACGACAACAAACCTCATCAGCTTGTGGTCACCATGGACTTATTTTAGGCCTTTAACTGAAAACGTAATGACTTTGAGACGAAGGAATCGGAAGATATCTGCTGAGTTTAGCATGCTAACCAGCTAGCCCACTCCTATTCCGGACCAGTGGGGTCAACTAGCTGCACGGCTAACTGAGCTAACTAACGGCAGCTTCAGTTAGCAACAGCAGCGTTACTGTGGTGATGAAGTGCCTCCTTGTAAAGTTTGAGACAGCCGTCGTATGATTTCATGATCATTTGAGAAACACTTCACATGTTTCGTCTATAAATCTATAAATCACAGATTTTCAAATATGTTATACTACACAATAATTGAGCTTTAGGTTGATAGATGCGAGTCTGAAGTGAAGTGAAATTTCAGCAAATCCATTTGCATAATTATTTTAATTAATTCATCCGAACACGCATTAAGTTGTCTCTTAATAGCCAATAACTAATGCATCTCTGCTGAGCTGTGTGACAGAAGATGTTGCCGCGGAAATGCAATCAAGTTTTAATAAATAATTACACGGAGTAATTAATTGATTAGGCAGCACATTTCATTACATGATGAACAATGATGAATTGAGAAAGGCAGTTCAGGGACGCAATTAAAGCACAAATAATACAAACACATTCAAAGAACTGCTTTCCATTAAGAAGCGGAGACATTCATCATCATGTAAATGTGTGAAATGCATTGTAATTTATGTACACATGTTTTCTCTACAATACATCCGGAGCGTTGAACAGAAAGAGGAAAACATGCAGTAGGCGACGTGTCAGACTTTAAAGAATGATTCTTCCTCCATCCAAGGACAAGTGTTGCACTATATTATATATTTACAGCATTTGCTATTGTAGCGCTGATCGATATTTTTCATCCACACAATGTGAGAAGTCGCAGCCATTGTAGGTAAAGTGCATAGTTCCCGCGCCCGAGGAGAAAAATGCATCAATGTCAAAACCCTGCAAGGTGAGAAGCATTTTCATCAGGTGTGAGAGAGAAAGTGCAACTTAAATTGTCACTTATTTCCGTCCATTTGAATCAATTTGTTTCCCTCTCAAGGTTGTTTAGCCAATAAACATATAATGCCGCTCCCTGTTAATAGTTGTAATAGTTCAGTTGTAATCCCCAACAGGAAATTGCTTTTAAAAAAGCTAGAGTCAAACGAAAACTTCAGTAAAGTTCAAGGTTCAATAAAATGTCTATTCTGACAGCTAAAACTAATAAACGTGCATAAAACTTCATGGCTAGCTGGCTGCACAGGACAGGCTGCGGTAAGTAATGTCCCCTGCATTAAAGTGAAACTCTCGCCAAAATGCAACCAAGGCTTTTTTTTTGTGAATGTACCCGAGTCAAAACTTCATGTAAAAGCTTAATTACTAAGAAAGAGGCACTTTTAAGATTTACTGTATTTTCGTTTTCAGGTCAAACTCATTTTCAATGGGAGTGCTACGGGCACTTTAGCGCTAGCATCAAAATCTCTATTTTTAAAACAGTAAGAAGTCTCGACACAACATGAAACTTTGCTCGTAGTATCACCAGGGTCTCTACACATGAACACGAGCATTGAGAACATTGTTTGTGTACACAGAGTTTACTAAAAAGAAGGTTTATGAACAACTCATGTTAGCAGTAGCTTGTTCCGCTCGCCGCCGTCCTGCCAGTGGAGAAGTGTCGATCTCAGAATGTGACGTAACCTGGAGGACAGTTAAGGTGGAACGCTCCTAAAGCTTAGTTCCATATAAATGCAGGATAATTTGTTGTTTTGTCGGTAGCGAAAAACAATATTGACCTTGAAGTTGAAAAAGGAGCTTCATATAAGAAACAATACTAAAATCAAAAGCCGGGAAAGTCACGTGAGATCTTGTGTGGATAGTTGTTGCTGGAAGACAGTAGTTCCACCTTAACTGTCCTCCAGGTTACGTCACATTCTGAGATTGACACTTCATGTTGTGTCGAGACTTCTTAGTGTTTTAAACAGAGAGATTTTGATTCTATCGTAAAAGTGCCCGTAGCACTCCCATTGAAAATGAGTTTGACCCTGAATCTTAAAAGCGCCTCTCTCATCGTGATTATGCTTTTAAACGCAGGTTTGACTCGGGTACATTCACAAAAAAAAAACCTAGGTTGCATTTTGGTGAGAGTTTCATTTTATTGTTTAGGCACTAAAACTACTTGGGTTTATAAAAAGATCATGATTTTGGGTTAAAATCAGGGCTGTCAAAGTTAAGGCGATAAAAATGAGTTGACGCAAATTTATCTTAACACAATTAATACTTTTTGACACGCGATTATCGCACGCTCGTTATGACCCTCGGCCCGCTCCGTAGTTTGAGACATCAGGAAGCGAGGCGGCAGTAACAAACTTCCTCGAGCAGAAGTGGATAAAGAAAAGCGTCTGAGGCTTCAAAGACAAATGTGCGATTAAATATTTTCATAGATTGAGAGCTCTGGCTTCTTCTCACCTGAGCACCAGGTGAAAAACCCCACACAGACACAGAAACCAGCTGATATACGCCTGCACAGGTTCTCACTCTCACTCTGTTTTCTTTTAATTCCCTCACATGTTTTGTATGTATACACGTGAAACAAACACATAAATACACCATAGTTTGTACAATACGTAGCAGTGTGAGTGCCACTATGTTACGTAGGGTAGAATAAGTCAAGCGGGATATGAAAGGCGGTCTCAAGGATGTTGCTGTAAACAAGGTTGATTAAAGTGGTGAGCGTGAACCAATACAACCTAAACAACCAGCTGACAGATGCTAAAAAACAAACAGCAGCTCCTGACATGAAATCTTCTGTATGTTATGTTGTGTTTGAGGAGACGGTGATCCACGTGGACCCCGGCTCGGTTGAAGCAGCTGTTAAAACCAAAGATCCGTTTTGCTGAAGTGTCCTTAAAACACCAGACTGATGTGTTTCTGACGATGGGGAACAAAAGGGAGAGGGGGGAAGGATGCTATTCTGTCGAGCTCGGTAACCAAACGTCGTATTATTTTGACACAGCTAATCGACTCACACGGAGACGCACTAATTAAAAAAAGAAGCAAAAGCACTGGGATTTACACCTTCATTAGTTTTAGCTGCATATTGAAAGTTTGTTTTCGTTTTTAGTGAAGCAAATCTCAAAATCCATTTCAGATTTTAATGACTTTATCATGATGTTCGTCATGTGCAGAGGAACAACATGCACATTTGGGCTCTTAACTGCTTCTGGAGAAAGTGTTCCCGAGGTGACGAGTTTCATTAACACATATACGAGGGATATTTTGCTCATCAGCCAAAAGAAAATTGAAAAATCAAGAATTATTATTTGACCGCCAACAGGCTGTAAAAAATATGGTACGATTTTTTTTTTCTTTAATGGTAAAAAGAAGACGCAAGCAAAACTAGCGAGTGCATCCGTAACCACTTGGTTTAATCAGCGCTGCGTGTGCCGACGTTTCCATTCTTACTTCCTCCATTTTTTTTTTTCTTTCTTTTTGTCTCTTCAGTTGCTTTATTACTCGAGCCAGCGATGTGTTTCAGCATCTGGCAGGAACATGACAAGCAGTCCATCTCTCCAGAGCTCGTCCACGCAGCCTCCCCCAACAATCCCAGGATGCACTCTGTCAGCTGTTATTGTACACAGTCGCACGTACCACTTCGAAAAAATTGTTCAAATGCTCCTCAAACCAACTATTTTCAGGGGCTGTTGAAGTGTGTCTACAGCCAGCCCTGCAAGAAAAGAAAGAAAGAAAGAAAGAAAGTGTGGAGCTGTGAAGTTAAAGAAGCGGATGAAGGCAGAACATACTTCCCCTCGACGCTGCATCATTCTGGTTGATGGTTCACCTGTCACCTTGATGCTTTGAACAATGAACGCCCCACAAGATGACAAGAAAACCCGTGCTGCAAATCTGGTTTGTGGTTGTCCAAGACAAAAAAAAGAGACCTCAACTTTACAGAAGTGCGACTGGTTTTTCATCTACACTCGTCTGTCAGAGTGTCGGGAATGAATGTAGGCCGCTACTGCCCCGGTACGCCGAGCGAGATCAGGATAAAGAGCTCATATAGGATCAGTTTATAATCATTTTGACCAAATTTCACCCAAAATTCAGTCAGTTCAGAGAGACCTGAACTTGAACTGTTGTTAAAGGACGATGAACAGTGAACAGTTTCCTCACGCACGGCTCAGGCGATGCTTCCAGTGACAGAAAATGAGAGAATAAAATAAACGGGAGAGAAGAGGAGTCTGCTGATTATGCACCATTGATCTTTAAAAGGTCATAAATGACTGAACGACGGATCATTTGCAAATTAAATCTTTTTTTGTATTCTGTGTTTTTTGAAGAGGTCGACATCTTGTTCCTCGGCTGTTGAATCATCCGTCCCACTGCTGTCGTGATGCAACAATGCTTCCATTCATGTTTTATTCACCAGGGTTACAGAAAGATCATGCTTTCCTTTGAGGTTCGTGAACCTTCACAACTAAGTCTGTATTACTGAAACCATTATGATGATCAGGAGACGACTGTGGTTCTGATGAAAAGAAACCAACCTTGGATGTGAAACCGGGAGCAAACAGCATTTTGGAGTGTTCAGCTTTTCCCTTTTGGTCGACCTCATCATCCACTCGAAGCTAAAATCCCAGATACCAAAGAAGTGTTTGGAATAATGCTGAGCAGCTTTAAACAGATAAAAGTTTCATTCTGTGTCCTCTGGAGAGTTTCCTCTGTCCTGTCGAATTTGTACCTTAACTACAGCTTTTAGCGTCGCTGCTTGAACGCGCCACGATGTTTGTTAGCCACATTGAAAAGGTTTAAAATGACTCAATAGGAGAACGCCAATGCACCTGATCACACATCAGTCGAGGACCCAAGTACATTTGCTATTTACACAACCAGGAAAATGAGACGTGTGTCGGTCTGAAACTTGTAATGACCAGTGTTGTTTTCATCGACGATGACAAAATAATTTCGTTGACGCCCCTTTTTTTCATGATGATAACGAGACGGTGACGAGATAAACACGGCTCTTTGATGACTAAAACATGATGAGACGTGTGTGAGTTTTCATTGACAAGACGAGAATGGACGTTAATGTTGGGTGGTCTGTCAGATGTTTAAAATGCATGACATCTCTGCTTAATGTTCGTGTAGCAACTGGACAGCCGCTGAGACCCGGGAGATGCTAGCGTCTCCTCGGTCTCTGTCTTCGTTGTTCACTTGCTGTTGTAGCAGCAAGCTAGAAACGGTCGCTACTTTCAAATTAAAAGCCCCCTGCTAAGACCCCACTTCTAAACTCAAATAGGGTGCAATGTAAAGCTCTTATTTTGAAGACAAAGTCGTTTTTTTTTGTTTTTTTTATTGAACAATTTAAATGTACAAAACCACAAAGTATAGAATAACATTTAGCACATTTCAACAGTTTTTTCATGAATTGATGCCCGACTTCATCATACACGAGTGTTTAAATAGCAGATCTACAAGTTCAACACATTGCAACACATTGTGAGCTTGTAGATCTTTTTATTGACCTAAATTAATTTGATTAAAGACTATACTTCTTCTTTTCTTTTTGTTTTTTAACTTAAACTGAATAAAACCTGTTTGAGTTTTTGTCACATTTTATAGAAGTGACTAAAATTTGACTAAAACTAAAAAGCATTTTAGTCCAAAAGACTAAGACTAAATCTAAAATCGCTGCCACAAACTACACTGGTAATGACACTCTGAGTCGGGCATCATAAAGAGCACATGAAGTTAAATGTGAACTTAGTGACATCTTTGTTTTTCTCTCCAAGAGCGGAGTCTATTTCTGTTCCCCATGTTTGATGTGACGATGCCTTCAAATCACAAAATGTTTGACAGTTAATTCCACTTCCAATATTGTAATCCCCGTTTCTTTAAAATATAGCTGTGAGGATGAAGCTCACCACACACCTTAATTTTTCACATTTTTCCCTGCCTGTGCACATCCAGCACAAACTAATTAAGTGTGATTTGCTATAGCTGAGCACGGTCTCAAGTGTTTATTGTCAGTTGATTGTCATGCTAGAAACGATTCAGCAGAGAGCCACCGTAACTCCGGCGCTACTTCAGAACCTCGGCTTAATTTAAAATGCTTATTTTCTCGTGTTATTGGCTTTTTCTGTGCGGAAACGTGTTTTTATTTCATTCCACTCTCTGCTTCTCGATGTTTTTTTAATAAATTGAAAAATGTTGGAGAATTAAACAGACGGAAAAATACAACCGCCGTGTTCGTGACAAAATGCTTCCTGATCTCATGGTGTGACTCAGTCTTGCTCTTTTTCCACTGCTCATATTCTTTGTGCACATAACAACAATCAGATCCAGTATATACTTTGTAAATAAAACGTGTAAACATTAATTACAGCCACATTTATCTGCACATGTATTGTGTAAAGACTGTGTTGCAGCGTCGGGAGTGTTGACAGTCGAACATGCAGATGTGACCTTGGATCATCACCGAGGAGGCGAGGCGGTTATAAATCCACCTATTATGCCATCATGGCGACTCTATTAATTCTGCCGCCACACAAATGTGAAATACAACCAGGACGTTTGTGGGGTTACGACAGGTAACCTAAAAGGTGACACGTTAGATAACGTTGACGTAAAGCCGGATCAGAAAGAATGATAAGCTGTGCTGATGGTAGTTAGATCGCTGCGCTGTTGGAGCCGTAACAACGTCTCCAACGCCAGATATTATTTACATCGAGGAAACGCTCCAACAGATGCTGCACCTGCACGGTTCAGTTGGCTGAGTTTATAATGCACGAGGTAGCGCTGATAAACTTGATTGATTATTTAGCGTTTATTACTACATCTTTTAGTTTTGCTGATTAAATGTGACGTGACTGTGTTCATGGAAATGTTTAAAATAAGTGAATGCAGCCTCTCAAAAGATGAAATCAGAGTGTATGAACGCTGTGAATCTGTCCTTTAAATAACAGGAAACTGACTGCAAATGTATTATTTGTGTCAATTTTAACACTTTTTATCGTCAGATTTCAATCATATTACATTGATTATTGCTTTTATTCAATTAGTTCATAGTATCAGGCATATTAAAATGCTTTATATAATAAGTAAAGTGCTGTTTGTACTGTTTTACGTTAAAAAAACTTCCGCTTTTGTTGTAGAAATGAAAAAATAAATATTCCATTGATGCCAAATCCAAAACAGGGCAAGTCAACCTGCTGACCTCCGTATCCGTCCTGAATGATTCATCTGAAAAATAAAATAAACTTTAAATGAAAAGAACTGAAAAGTCGCTAAATGTCAAGGAAATGAGTCAGGAGCACAGTTTTACCTAAAGTATCTTTTGCTGACGTATTTCTTATCCTGGATGTTGAAGGGTTTATGTAATGATGAATCATAAAAGACTCATTTCAAACCAGTTCTTTTGACAGGAAGAAAAAAAAAAACAGCCACTCAGTCGACTTCCTTTCCTTCCTTGTGCTTCAGCTGATACAAGAAAAAGCGACGGCCCGTCCAGGAAGCACATGCTCAGCTGATATCTGCAGCCCGAGGTTAGAGAAGCCAGTTTGACCACATATGAAACGGACCATTTAGCCCGTGTTTGCCATTCCTCCCTCCGCTCAGCATGAAGATAATTGGATATAAAACATCAGTGAGAAGTCATAGCTCTCCTCCTCCTACCCCGGCCTGGCCTTACAGGTCCAATTCACACAATAAAACACCATTATACCTCATCAATGGTGCTTTAAATGTGCTGGACGGAGGGAGACGCTTCAGCAGTCCGTCTCATAACTCACGTGGATGCAGTTCTCGATGACCTCAGCCCTGCTGGACCACCACTTTCTTTATCTCTTCTTCTGCTGTGTCAAATCCTTTTGCTTTATTGTGCTTCTGCAATAACATAATGAAAATCCTACAGCTCACCACGTCCGTCCACATAAAGAGGACACTCTGCAGGTTGCAATTACCTTGATAGAACCATTTCTCTTCTTTCTGATCCTTTTTGTTCCCACCTGATGGAGGATTATAGACAAAGCTGTGGCAGCAAAGACTGAGGCCACGTCAACACGTACCGAATCGTTTTGGCATCGTTTCAAGAATATTTTGGTCCAAATGGGTCGACAACACGCTGTAGTTCATGTTCAAGGCCTATAGATGGCGCTTGAAATTCATCAGAAATGGAGAAGAAGCGACAGAGCATGTGCATAAAGCTTGTGCATTGTATACAAACAGACAGTGGACGAGGAAATAGAACACAACAAGAAGAAGACGAAAATGGCTCGTGCAAGGAAACCAGAACCGTGTTGTCGTGTATGTAGTCCGCCATTGTTGTTGTTGTTGTTGAGACTTTGCGGGGTTAAAGTGAAACTCTCGGCAAAAAGCAACCGAGGCTTTATTTGGGATTGAATATGAGTCAAACCTTCGTGTGAAAGCATAATTACGACGAAAGAGCCACTTTTAAGATTTACCGTAGTTTCAGTTTTGGGCACGTTTATTTTGAACGGGAGTGCATGGGGCAAGACTACTCACGTTAGCTGCTGCACCTCCTGCGCGTCGCCGTCATGCCAGACAAAAAGTGTTGATCCCCGAGTGCGACCTGACAGGCAGGAGAGTAATGGTGAACCGCTCCTCAAGCGTGCCTGTCAGGTCGCACTCGGGGATCGACACTATTTGCCTGCCATGACGGCAACGCGCAGGAGGTGCAGCAGCTAACGTGAGTAGTTCAAAAACCTTCTTTTTCATAAACTCTGTGTACACAAACAATGTTCTCAATGCTCGTGTTCATGTGTAGAGACCCTAGTGATGCTACGAGCAAAGTTTCATGTTGTGTCGAGACTTCTTAGTGTTCTAAAAATAGCGATTTTGATGCTAGCATGTCCTGCCCCATGCACTCCCGTTCAAAATTAACGTGCCCAAAACCGAAACTACGGTAAATCTTAAAAGTGCCTCTTTAGTCGTAATTATGCTTTCACACGAAGGTTTGACTCATATTCAATCCCAAATAAAGCCTCAGTTGCTTTTTGGCGAGAGTTTTGCTTTAAGGGGTCGAAGGGCGGGGCGATGGTGTCATAGATACGCAAAGTATGCGGATTCGCCGTCAAAACAAGAACTCAAGGTTGGCGTTTTTCGATTTTTCCACCCTGAGACCAGTTTTCGAAAAAGAACGTTTACAGGATTCATGTGGACGATCAGCCAAACGATGCAAAACGTGCGTTATCGAGATGTTCTCAACTCTTCAAATTCAGCAGCTTGGTCGATGGCCTTCAGTTTCAAACTATGACGCTCCACCTCCCCCTCAAGCATTACTCCGTCATGTGAGGACTAATACGTTACAATCAACATCCGGCAAGACTTTCAAAATAAAGCTTTTCTGACAAACAGTTCACGTGGTCATGAAATGTTATTAACGTTGTCAAACTGTCGTAGTTTGATAACTAAGATATACTTTGGGTTTGGATTAACAGCGTTCAGTCTTTTAACTTAAGTCACTGACACCAGTTGTGTGATTTAGGGACATGAACTTCCTCGCATTACATCCGATGGAACGGAGGGATGTGAGTTTGGTACCTCGAGGCGATCGAGCCCGAGTACGTTACGCCATCAAGCTACAGAACTGAACACACGTTACAGCACTTGAAGGATGAGAACAACTACGTGTATCTTCATCGGTACTGACTCGGAGAGGCGGTCCAGTGTTCTGCTTCACTCAGAGCCTCTGTGTCTGGCACATAACCTGGCTGAGAAGCTGGAAAGCCGGACCTGTTGTGGTTCTTGTTAGGTTCTGTTTGCAAAATGAACAGAAACTGACATCCCTAGTCTTGATATTAAACATTTTTGTTGTTGCTTTTTTTCAGTTGATGCTAAAAGCAGGCTAAACATCCAACACAATCATTTCAATGTTACCTGGCAACTCAGACAAAACTCATATCAAGGTCCAAATCAAGGTAGAATTAACTGAGCAAGGACTTCCAATGACTGGAAAAGACAAACAGGGAAAATAACTCTTACACTGCCCTCGATAATTAGAGTTTGAAGGGAGGAAAATAATTTCAACATTTGTGTAGCAGTGCATAAAACTGAGTCTACTGCACAACTCACTCCCAGTAAAACATATACGGTAGGAAAAGAAAAGATAGTATATAATGTAAAATCAAGGAAAGTGCATTGGGAAATCTTATATTGAGATTCAGGAGGGTTCTTACAGCGAGCACCCTCGGGTCTGGATCAATGTCTCTCATCTTCATCTCATATTTATAGTCTGATGATGCAGCCGACTCACTGCGGGGTTTCTCCAGCTTTAAGGGTGTGATGAAGTATCAACATCCAGTGATGAAAGCTCCAACACCAGGTCTACTTATCAGGTTATTGGACTCTGCATCCCCTTACTGGAAAGGGACGCCATCTCTGCGAGTGTGTGTGTGTGTGTGTGTGTGTAGCAGGTGTAAAAGCGTGAAATATAGCCGCGGTGAAGGGTGCAGCATAAACCTGGCCACTCCAACTTTTTTTAATTTGGATTGGCAAGTCAACTGCCGGGATGGCAATATTTTATCATCAAGTCGTTTTCTGAGTATCGCGCTCCGGAGCAGAGTGGCTCTCCATCATGTTTGTCGGAGGGGACTTTATTGAAGAACACTGAGGCCGGATTGGATGCCGGGCACACACACACACACACACACGGCTGATGTGTGTGTGGACAGGGGGTGTGTATGACGGCTGGTGTTGAGGGTGGAGGTGGAGTGATTATATTGAATTTGCTGGCATCTGGGTTTCTTTGTGACTAACAAGCCGTGCCCTCAGTCGAACTCTTCATCCTGTTTTAAAAAAATGAAAACAATTAAAGTGCAGGTGTTACATTCAGGTGCAGCCGTCAACACATCGGACTTGTCAGACTCTTCAGATCGCGTTCTCGCCCTCGACGGCAGCATATTTTCCCCAACAATTCAGCAGAGGAATGAAAAAGCATTCACAAGACTATTTACAAGCAACATCGATACTATAATATCTGCTGCCGTCTCGTCTGTATGGATTCATTCAGGCAACGCAACGTCTGGATTCAACATCTAACTTCAGTTCAAGTCCTTTAATAGAAGTTTGACTCGTCATTTAGTAATAACAATAATAATACACTTTATTTCTACAGCTCCTTTCAAAACCAGAGCTACAAGGCGCTTCATCAAATCCAACAGAGGAAAATCAGAGAAATAAAACGATGATAAGATGCAATAAAATGAGTGAATTCAAGAGTGATAAAACAATAAAAATAAAACAAATATAGAAGAGCAGCACTGAACCTTTTGATGGACATCATCCGAATGTTTGTTAGGCGCAACTCCACAATATAATCCATAATAATGGCCTGTGTTGGGTTTAAATACAGGCAGCGCAGGACGGCACACATAACTCATAGCGGTTTCACACTGGCAGGGCTCCCGCACGGTTCTGGTTCCCGAACACAACTTTGAACCGGCCGGCGCGTTCAGACTGAAAAAATAATTGGTTCGGAACCTGAAAAGTCGGTTCGCAGCGGAACCTAAAAATAGTTGGTTTTTCCTTGTGACCCGTGACATCATTAGTGGGCGTGTCGAGCAGGAAGGAGACGGAAAAAAAGCAGGAAGAGAAGGAAAGAAAGCAGAGAAGACGATGGAGAAGAAAAATGTTCAGTGGTCGGCAGAAGAAACAAAGTGTTTGGTGGCGATTTGGGCATCGCCCATACTTTGTTAGATACGGTGTAGGCTAACAGTTAGCCAGGCTAACGTTAGCTACGTCTGCATAAACGTTATAACGTCAAACATATAAATATACTTTTTACATACCATTCGCCTTATACGTAATCGTCTTCTACGTCTTATCGTCATCACTTGGTGCATGTTGGTGTGTTGGATGTGAGCAAATAGCTGCAGTAACAAAACAAACGCTCGTAAATAATCCACACGACCTGCCATTTACCGTTGCTGTGCTTACTTCGGCCTGTGTGACGCGGAATGATGTCCTCCCACTTTGGTTCCACTTAAAGCGAAACTCTCGCCAAAAAGCAACCAAGGCTTTATTTGGGATTGAATATGAGTCAAACCTTCGTGTGAAAGCATAATTACAACGAAAGAGCCACTTTTAAGATTTACCGTAGTTTCCGTTTTGGGCACGTTCATTTTGAACGGGAGTGCATGGGGCAGGACATGCTAGCATCAAAATCGCTATTTTTAAAACAGTAAGAAGGCTCGACACAACATGAAACTTTGCTGGTAGCATCACCAGGGTCTCTACACATGAACAGGAGCATTGAGAACATTGTTTGTGTACACAGAGTTTACTAAAAAGAAGGTTTTTGAACTACTCACGTTAGCTGCTGCACCTGCTGCGCGTTGCCGTCATGGCAGGCAAAAAGTGTCGATCCCCGAGTGCGACCTGACAGGCACGCTTGAGGAGCGGTTCACCATTACTCTCCTGCCTGTCAGGTCGCACTCGGGGATCGACACAACAATGTTCTCAATGCTCTTGTTCATGTGTAGAGACCCTGGTGATGCTATGAGCAAAGATTCATGTTGTGTCGAGCCTTCTTAGTGTTCTAAAAATATCGATTTTGATGCTAGCATGTCCTGCCCCATGCAGTCCCGTTCAAAATTAACGTGCCCAAAACCGAAACTACAGTAAATCTTAAAAGTGCCTCTTTCGTCGTAATTATGCTTTCACACGAAGGTTTGACTCATATTCAATCCCAAATAAAGCCTCGGTTGCTTTTTGCCGAGAGTTTCGCTTTAAACTGGTGTGATAGCGGGCTGGTCGCCAACAGCACCAAGGTTCTGAGAATCCAGAACCGAACCAGTGCCAGAACCAGAACCGTGCCAGTGTGAAACCGCTATCAGTTGGCTGGTTTGTCGTCATGTTGAGGGTGGTGCTGGTGGTTCTGGCTGCGACGGATCGAAGTTCAGCACAGTTGAACAGCCTCGTCCCTGAACGTCCCTCCACCAGGATCTCCTCCATTAGATCACAAACACGTAACAGTGAAAACATCTTCTCGGAGGCCTTGTGGTACATACTCCATGACATGAACCAATGTGATCGACTGGTTTACCGACTGCCAACACTCAACCACCTCCGTGTTGTTGATATCTAACTGAATGTCTTTTTATGTGTCGGATTCCAGACTGAATGTCTATAATGAGCATGAAGTTGTTTTTTAATTAACAAAAGGTGAGCAATTTTAAAAAAAGCCATTCACGAGAGCGGATAATGTTTCTTTTATTGGCTCACGGTGCTTGTTTAACATCGTTCGCTGACTCGCGGTGAATCAAGAACGAGGCCACACTATTCTTTGACATAAAGGAAATCCAACACGAATATTCACAATCTGCGCCTCAGTTTAAAATGCTGCATTTACTGGAAAAAGAAAAACCTGACAGAGAGCGCCGGGATTATTTGGGGGGTTTTTGTGTCGCCGCTGAATTTGTTCAAGGACCCGCTGGTTGAAATATAGTGCTTATGAATCCTCAAGGTAATGGAAAAGATGCTCTGCTGACAGGCAGCAGAGACCCAGGGTCATGTTTTTCCTTGCAAACATAAATCTCGGCCTCTCGTGCCCCCTGCCCGCCCTTCTCCCTGCATCTGTAGCAGCAGCCGTCTTTTGGCTATCTTGACTGATTGAGAGACGTGATTTATACCCGCCGACCGGGACTATAGGAGAAAATTCAATTAAACGGAGGAACATAAATAGGAGATAAATGAATAAATGCCTTGGCAATCTTTTGCTTTTCTCTCTTTCCCACAGGCCGTTTCTGTCCACAGGAGAATACATTAAGTGCCGTTCTTTCTGTAAAAAAAAGATTGTTTTCATGCTAACGATGACTCACGATAATATGTTAATTCAATCTGTACATTTGTGCGTTGCTGGGTAATTGAGGTTTAAGGACATATGGAGCTAAATATTCATACTTGCGCAGGGACGCAATCACAGGAAAAAGACAAAGATCTCATTTGTGTCCTTGAGAGGAAGAAAAACAGCTGAGAGGTAAACTGTGGTTGTTTTAAAGAACAGGACGTGTTCTTCCCCGGGTGTCGGTGGAAGGGGTCATCGGTTCTTTACGGCGAGGACGCCAACAGACTCTCTCTCCCTCTCTCCCTCTCTCCATATAGGTTGCCGAAGTGACTTTTGAGATTTGATACTTAAACCTTGAAAGATCTGTTTCCCGCTCCCGATTTAGACCTGACCTTTTCCAAAGCAGCCAGCTAGACTGACTGCACCTCCGCACGTGAGAGGAGGTTCAGTCCCATGGAAGGACGCCATCAGTCTCTCTGTTCGCTCGCCACTCGGGCAGAAGAAACCAGCTGATCGTGCCCGGCGTGTGCTCTCCTCCGCTATTGACATTCGCCGGTTGTTTTACTGCTTAATTTGCCGAGCTGCTGAAGTATTTATAGACCTTCCCCGTCCAAACGCGCCACATGTAAATGAAGCTTTGTCATAAATTATCCATTGGCAAAAAAAAATATGCAGCCCTATAATTGGAATCAGGTACAAATACGTGTTTCCTGCCTTCATAATGTGCCAGAGAGGCTTATTTTCTGTCCTGCAGTGTTACGGTTGTTTTGCTTCCAGCGAGGGATCATTAATATACGGGCTCGCCTGTTTCAGATGCCCTTGCTCGACTAGGAGTTCTAAATCTGTACAAGTGGTTAGGAGGACACTCATCTTAGCTTTCGCAGGGCCGAGGCCTGTCTTCCAGCTTAAGTAGGAACTAATTTATGCCCGGTGATAAAAAATACATAAAATAAAAGCAAGGAGTAGCCCCAGGGCAAGAAATGGCAATAAGAGGTGTGATACCTCAACGGCAATAATTCAGAGTGATTTATCAGTCGGTGACAGGAGGGGAAGAGGCTTCAGCAGCATGTCAGTCAAATGCATTCCCATCATCATGAAGAGGACGAAAACACTTTATGTCAACCATGTGTGTACGTCTAGAAACAAAACACAATGTTCCTCCAGAGAACCATTTAAAAAGGGGTAACTCATATATATATATATAGTGTTTACAGGTCTGTAGGAGCTCTACAGCACATGAGAAAATACATAAATAAAGAAGTGGAAAGCCTTTTTGTGGTTCCAGAGGAAGCAGCGTGTAATCTGGTAAATCGCCTCCAGTGATGTCACAGCGGCTTATGTTGAAATGTATTTTTGGGCGCGAGTGTTTTTTAAAAAAGCGAGGTAAAGGTTACTGGTAAAGGCTGTTGTTTGTGCTTCACATGCACAATTAGGATGAAATGACTATTTAAAAGATCAAAGACGGGCCGAGCAGCGTTAGCAGAACTTCTGTGTGTGTTAGAAAAGGAGGAGAGGCTGCAGAGCTGAAGCAGCGGCTGAGACTGAGAAGAGGAAGGAGGACAATTTGTCTCCGGTTGTGTACTTTAACTCATAAAGCAGTGCAGCTCTTTAATAATGGAAAATAAACAGGACAAACGTTCCTGAAGTCGTCCACTGCCGGAACTTGTGGCGCGACTAAACTACAAATACGTTGTAGCGTATTTTAAATTCACCATCAATTGCCGTAAAAATTCCCAGTAAAATATTCTCACGAGTGAAGTTACTGATGGAAATAAACATAAAACACAATCTGTGTCCTGAAATGTAAAATGTGGCGCCTACATTACCCACAGTGCATCTGAGTGACATCACTGGAAGCAGTTGTTCAGATTGCATGCAACCCAAGACCTGTAAACACACTTTAATGGGTGAAAATATCAGTGGATTTACCCTTTAATCGAATCCTAATGTTTATTTATTAACACTTAATTCTCACATCCCGTCTATAGAAACAGAGTCCGGTTAAACACATGGCACATTTGCATGCTGATTGGAGCCACTCTTCACGCTCTGCAATTGAAGTATTACGAGGTCGGCGGGTCGCACCTGTCTCGAGTGCAACACCACAAAAAAACTGAATAATATATTCACAGTTACAGTCACGTTACCGGGCTGATGGATGCACATCTCACTCTGCTCCAGCTAATGCAGAATGATGCTTTCAACCCATTTATGTTTGTGAGGAATGCTTGGCTACAAAACATATTTAACGTTTTGAATGTATTTATTCAAAGTGTACCATTTTTAGGCGTTGAGACGCTCGAGGGGGTCGCACTCGTTCAACCCCAGCTGGTAGAGTGTGACTCCGTCTCTTCGCCTCTCTCATCCTCACACATCAATATGCAAAGAGAAAGACGGCAGACTCACAGATGTACAAGCATGTACACTCATGCACACACACACACACACACTCACGGACAACGCCAGACATGCCTGATGCAAAGGTGAAGAAATCTTGTCGCCATGTGGGGCGCCGATAAGAACGCCGTCCCCGGCTCCGCTCCCTCTGCTCCGTACCCGCAGCATCTGCTCTGCCCTCATTAATCAAGGGAGCGGTGGGCAGGGGGTTGCCACTTGAAATAAAGCTTGATCATCACATGGAGTGCGGCGGACCACATCCTGGCATTTAGCTAAACTGTTTTTGTCGTGCGGTCTTACCCATCCTCCCTCAAGGCTGCACCGCTTGTTAGTTTTTCCCCTCACACCCTGCATCACGTGGCCGGCTCGACGTGGGCTCGACACCATCTGTCGGGGGACGTCACCCTGTGACCTGGTGGGAACGATGAAGGCTGTTAACCCCCCGTGCATGTGTGCCATTTAACTCTGGCTTGACAAAGAGGCGACCTCCAGGTACAGCAGTGGCGTGCACAGACTTTTTGAAGGGCAGGGCGAAAACTTTAGCGCGCATTTTTGCCACCCAAGAGGGCAGTTTATCATGTTTTAAGAAGCCAAGGGGGCAGTTTAGTGTGTTCTGCCAACCAAGAGGGCTCTTTAGCGCGCGTTTTTGCTCCCAAGAGGGCACTTTAGCACGCGTTTTTGCTCCCTGGAGGGCACTTTAGCACGCGTTTTTGCTCCCTAGAGGGCACTTTAGCATGCCATTTGGCTCCAAAGAGGGCTCTTTAGCACGCGTTTTTGCTCCCTAGAGGACACTTTAGTGCGCGTTTTTGCCACCAAAGAGGGCAGTTTATCATGTTTTAACCAGCCAAGGGGGCAGTTTAGCGTGCGTTTTTGCTCCCTAGAGGGCACTTTAGCACGCGTTTTGGCTCCCAAGATGGCACTTTAGCGTTCGTTTTGTCTCCCAAGAGGGCACTTTAGTGTGCGTTTTGTCTCCCAAGAGGGCACTTTAGCGTACATGTTTGCCACCCAATAGGGCACTTTAGCATGCGTTCTGGCTCCCAAGAAGGCACTTTAGCGTTCGTTTTGTCTCCCAAGAGGGCACTTTAGTGTGCGTTTTGTCTCCCAAGAGGGCACTTTAGCGTACATTTTTGCCACCCAATAGGGCACTTTAGCACGCGTTTTGGCTCCCAAGAGGGCACTTTAGCACGCGTTTTTGCCACCCAAGAGGGCAGTTTATCATGTTTTAACCACCCAAGGGGGCAGTTTAGCGTGCGTTTTGGTTCCCAAGAGGGCACTTTAGCGCGCATTTCGGCTCCCAAGAGGGCACTTTAGCGTGCGTTTCGGCTCCCAAGAGGCCACTGTAGCAAGCGTTTCGGCTCCCAAGAGGGCACTTTAGCACGCATTTCGGCTCCCAAGAGGACACTTTGGCGAGCGTTTCGGCTCCCAAGAGGGCACTTTAGCGAGCGTTTCGGCTCCCAAGAGGGCACTTTAGCGCACGTTTTTCAACAATTGGGCAGTTGCCCCCCCCTTGTGCACACCACTGAGGTACAGTGATCCTGAGAGGGCGTCTGACTTTCCGCACAACATGAGTGATGAGTATTCCCTCAGCAGACGGTTTCCTGCGTTTTGCTGCTCATCATTTCAGAGGAGACTGAAATTTCCTTTGAGACACTCTCTGCCATCTCATCCTTTCAAACACAGCCTCACCATGTTGTGTTCTTGGCTGCCCGGAGGCAACGGAGACTCATCACAGCCATGCCCGTGTAGACATATGTCAAAGACACAAGGACAGGCGTTTGGAAGCTCAAGGACACCATTAGGAGGGCGGGCGTCTCTGCCAATGCTAAAAATTCATGGAGGAAGGAGTCAAATAACCCTTAAAAGTCTCCTTCAGGGTTTTTTTCTCTGTTATTGAGGCCCAAAAAAAAGATGGAATTTGCAATGCTGAAATCCACTTTAGTGTTATCTTGTGAGACTAGGACTCAAATTCAGAAATCTTCTACTGAAAGCAAAAATGAGTTTGGGAATATGAACCTCAGGAAGGATTTGTGTTTAAGGGAGTTTCTGTCGGCAGCAGCTGGGAAAGTGAATCTTTGTGATTCATGAGGTTTAGTCTAACAGGTGACCTTGGTACCAGATCCACACAAAATAACACAAAGAGGTAATCTACTAATCCTGTGTGACATATTCCCGATTATAAACAGTACAACAGGCTGTGTATTTATTGTTTTACCTCATCAGCGTCACTGATTTCTGGGATTTCTTCAGTTTTGATACCTTTTTGAAGGCTTGGTTGAAGCAGTATGTACTTAATTCCTGCTGCGGTTACACAAAAGATTGTTTGTGGTTTTTTTCATGGTGTTATAAAAAAGGTATACTTTATAAATGTTCAGAAAAATGGCACTAAGTCTACCAGCTTGACCATTTTTGTGGCGGAACTGGGAATTTGAAAGCATCTTTGGATGTTTTCGATGAGGTTTTATCTGTTTCCAGTAGAGTCATTTCTGAGTCATTTCTGTGTAGCTCATTACGGCGCTCTGGGTTGACGTACTGTTGGGTTGTGACGCACCAACGTGCTCCACAAAGAAGCTGTTAGCAATTAAAATATGATGAATGACCTCTAAGGATTATAAATAATTTGGTAGGCTATGTGAAGAACATGTATTTCATTATTTTTAAGCAGGAAAATGCCTCCAAACCTCTCCGTCTATAAGGAACGCCAACAATCACTAACACGTAGAATATTAGCAATTAATGCGTCTTCAGGGAATAATGATACTTCCGTTACCACTTCTTAAGTCCACAATGAAATGACGTGGGAACAAATGGAAGGTGTATAGTGGAGCTTGGATGTCAAGGGGTTCACTTCATATGAGAAAAGACTCCTGCAGGCACCTGTGCGGTGAAATAAACAGATTTATGCAGCCCCGAGGCAGGCAGCCGATTCTGATGGTCGCTCAACTCGGCTGCAGAACAACTCACAACTTTACAAAAAACAGAAATAACAAGAGCAGCACAGACACCACGATCAGAGTGGGAACAGACCAGCGTCACAGTCTGTGTGGATGAGGTCTGCGGCGAGTCAGGGGCTGAATCAGACTGACCTGAGCTCACCTCCATCCTCTCTTATGCCTTCACATAATCCCAGCTGCTTTCACTGCAGTCAGTCCAGAGGGACGTTGGATCTCAGGAAAAAACACTTCCTTTTATTATTCTAACCAACCGTCTAGTTGTTTTGCGTGTCGCTGCTCTCTAAATCAAATGTTTTAATAAACACAGTGTCTGAGGAGACGACAGACGCCACATGACGCGCTGTGATTTGTCATTTTTTGCCTACATGATTTAAATTGACTTGACTCTCCAACTGCTTTAATGATGCGGTTATACACGAGGTAACTCTCATCAGAGCTGTCGAGCCACCGCTCTGTCTGCTTCAGTCAGAGCGTCTGAACAAACGTTTAACCAGCACAAACAACATCGTCAGTGTGACGGCGACTCTCTCACACCTGGCTCTGGATCCACACGCCCACATGAATGCACGTATTTGTTTATGTGCCGACATGTACAGCTGAC
Source organism: Sparus aurata (assembly GCF_900880675.1). Classification (NCBI taxonomy): domain Eukaryota; kingdom Metazoa; phylum Chordata; class Actinopteri; order Spariformes; family Sparidae; genus Sparus; species Sparus aurata. The sequence continues at coordinate 24,906,310 of NC_044206.1, read as the reverse complement.
ACGTGACTTCCAGCGATAGCTAAGAGCCTCGTGGAAGCCCATTATGTGTCACGCGCGGCCGAGGTGGCGAGGATGTGTAACCTTTCGGGTGGTTGCGATGGGATGCTGTGACACCTGACTGCGGCCCTCCATCATGGAGTACCTCAGAGGCCTGTCACGCTCGTGACAGAATACAGCCCGGGAGCCATTTGTATCCGATCATGACAGCTAATGACAAACGCCCATCACGGCGCAGCTACAACCTGATTAGTGTCGAGGCCATAACAGGCTCCCGATAGCAAAAAAACGACTGCTGCGCTTGAACCCCCGGAAACTGTCAGACTTATAATGATGTGTGCTTTCAAAAGCCAAATATCATCCCTGTGATGAAAGTGCACCTCACCATGTGTTATCATAATGGGCACCGATGCAGCCATCTGCACTGCGCCCGGCTTCAGTCCAGTCATTTAAAAAGCCTCCGACTTTGAAGGGACGCTTCTGGCGGGGGGTTCGTACTCTGACCTTCGTTGATCAGAACTCATTTCCTCGGTGACACCTTCACCACTCCGACATCAAACAATGTGTCTCTCATTGTTCTCGGCTTCTGCCCTGCGACTTAAAGACTACCAGCGAGTAAAGTAGTCTACAAACAGCAGTGACACAACTTTTTGAGGCCAGGAATGATTTGTTTACCTCAAAGTTTCTGCTCTCCCTGCAGGGCTCCAACAATCCAGTCCTACATATTGATTAGCAGATGCCTTTTGGGGCCCGGAGCAATTGTTGAGAATTCAGCGCAGCTCTCTCTTTTTTTTTTTGTTTAATGGAAATCAAGGGTGAAGCATGTATAATCTATACACATGCTTTGAATGATTTATCACCTATTATTTTGGTATGGAACCAATTTGCTTCATTACATGCATTTGTTTATTTATTGAGCTGTTGGGACGAGGTTAAAAATTAATAAGCAAATAATTGCCAGCAAAAGAGAGGCTTCATGCAAGCTGCTCGCTGAAATATCACTCTGCAAAATGATCCTGAGCGACTCCCTCCCCCCCAACACACACGCTCTTAATATGCACAGCGAAAATGTTCCCTGCAACCTTTTATTAAAAAGCCCTTTACCAGGCTAATGGAGGACATCATACGTGCTCCGTAACTGATGCTCAAATCATGCAGCGTGATATTCAACACACAAAAACAACAGAATCTTTAATGCGATGAGTATATTCAGAAGAATATATTTTCCTGTCGCTGTGTAAACCATCTCAATAAGAGTGTTTTTCTTACTTTCTGTATGTGTGTTGAAGCCGCCTGAAGCGGCGACGGCTGTTATTCAATTTCATTTGTGCATGCCTGCATTGTGTAATGACAATAAAGCTGAACCCTGAACCTCCGCCCACTCGACCACCTCGTACTTGAACCTGTTTTGTCTAAAAAAAAAACAAAAAGGCAGGAGGATTTTACTGCGTGCTGACTTACTAATTATGCTGAGAAGAGATAATGTTCCAGTAGCAGCGCTGTGGATATAATATTTATAAGCAGTCAGTGTCTTGTCATCGTCGCACTAATCACAATAAGCTCTGCTGCCTTATGAATAGTGTATAATAGACGAAACCTCTCAGAGACCTCTGTTAGTCATCATCATTATTATTGATATCATCATCAGCAGCAGCAGCAATAACATGTTTTACTTCCTTCAGTGTTAATGCACATTAAACATGTGTGGTCATTATGACTTACACCACATAACAATAATAATAATAATAAGGAAAGGAACGAAGAAGCGGCTGATAATTGCATTTTGTGTCCAAGGAGAGATTGATTTGTTTATAAGTTTAGTAACTTCAGTAAGTGAACCAGCGTAAATCACATCATGTATGTTAGCTGATGTGATTTATGCCACTTACCAAAGTTATGTTAGTTATTATAACCCAGGAGAAAAACTCCTTCACTCTGTCCACTTCACTTTATTGACAACAGACCATCATCAGGTTACCTTACAGGACGATGGAGGAGGCCGTCTTAAGTATTGTTGTGGACTCATCGTGGCCCAATCAGGTCACACCGGTGTCAGACATCCCATCAAACACACCTGGACCAACAAATCCACGCCAAATACTGAATCATTGTGGTCAATAAACTTAACTGCAGGTAATTTATGCGTATTGTTTGTGAGTAATATGTTTTATTTTGAAAGTGCAGCCACACATTGCATATAAAGTATTAACGCTAACTTCATCGAGGAGCCCTTCAGGTGCAAAACTGTTGCTAGAGAACATTTAATTTCGAAGCTTAAGTGCAGATTCTGACGAGTTGGGAGTGAGGACGTGTTTCTCCTCGCCTCGCCTCTCCACCTCCACCACCTAATGTCTTAATAAAACTTTCTGACTTCTTCGTGATCTGTGTCTCTGCCTGCCTCGTTGCAGCACTGTAACAGAACAGAAGACAAGGTGAAGAATGAAAAGAAAGTCAATATCGAATCACTGTGAAAGCATTTTGCTTTCCTTTTGGCTGAGTTTGAGCGGCGGCAGCTGCAGATCGATTGACATCCATCAGCACGTGTGTTGCATCAGTCAAAGCAGTGAAATACATCCATTTCTTATATACTCGTTATTATATTTATTGTACAGATCGACAGCACAGATTCAATACGGAGTGTAAGTTTCAGGTTTCCACTCTTCTACTGCCAAAATCTTACGTCTCCACTGGAGAGAGGCCAGGTAAAGACACTATATTTCATTCTTTGTGTGTGTGTGTGTGCTTGTGCGTGTGTGTGTGTGTGTGTGTGTGTCCATGAATAATTTCCTTGGGAATCTCAGTGACCTTTAAGTCTTCTGAAAGAGCCACCTCCTTTAAAAAGAGAGCGAAGGCGGGAGGCTTTTAGAAAACGGACATTTTAATGATAGTTTTGGGCTTTAATGATCTTTGTCGCGTCGTCGTGGAGCTCGTAGGTTCTACTCTTTTTGCCCGGAGGCCAACGTCTTCATCCGCCGAGGTCGTATTTAATAACATCTGTATTTTACATATTACCTTTACTGACCTGGAGAAGCAGAAAAAACCCCCAGATGACTGAACTGCTGCACTCAACTGGCAATGTTGTGCATTCTGTGACAGCCGGGTTTGAATATCAATGTAAACAGTCACAATGCTGTAATCTTCATAATTACAGTTCAAATGATTGCACAGCTAGAAAAATGGCCGGGCTGTCGAATCTTTTGTTTTCACGCAGCTGGGGTGTGTGTGTGTGTGTGTGTGTGTGTTTGTACTCCTGTTGAACTGAGGTGTAAATACAACATTTTAATATATCGGTATGCTCTTGCATGTCCGACGAGCCTTCAAGCAGCTCTGAACAATATCCCCTTTCTGCCCTCTAAGTAGTCGCCTGTGCTCCGGTATTCCCCCGTTTTCTCCTTCCACCACTGGACAGAATCATTTGGGTTCTGTGACTTTCACAGAAAACGGGCCCAGAATTAGATTGAAGTCATGCTCAGCTGGGCCCGCTCTCTCTCTCTTTCTCTTTCTCTCTCACACCGAATGTCATTGTTGTCATCGGCGGCTCCACAGAATCTCCAGTCAAAAGAGCCTGAATGCCAAATCAGTTCTGATGTCCTCGGGTCATTCTGATTTTTTCCCCTTCAGTGGTCCTGGAGACTTTACAAGGTCTCACACTATACAAAAAAAACTCACCTCTTGATTAATTTTTTTATTTATTAGCACTTGCTACTGGCATAACTCTATGGCAAGGTCAGTATTTCAGTCCGGAACCACTTTGGGTCCAGTATTATCTCAGCGTCTAGATGGATTCCAATTAAGCTTTGTACAATCATTATCATCCTGCAGGGGATGAATCCTAACGACGTTGATACCCCGACCTCTCCTCTAGCTAAACTGTGAGGTTGTAATTCTTTGTTTGAATACATTGCAAAGAAATTTGGTGCATATTTTCATAGTTACCAAGGTAATCTTTTAAAAATCTCTTGAATTTTTATCACCAGCATCGTTCAGGCTCGAGATGCAAAGACGGAACAGCTAACAGAGTTACTGCTCACTGCTGCTCATGGGCACGGTTGTTAGCTCAGTTAGCCCTGCAGCTAGCTAGCAGGCTGTAATGGGAGCTTGGAGCAGTATTAGGCCTAGTATTAGGAGAGATTAACTCTAAACAAGAGTAATTTATTCAAACTAAACAGACAAACCGAGAGAGAGAGAGAGAGTGGTGCAGGGTGGATACCAGATGCATGAAAGTGGAGGAGCGGTGAACAGGTGGTCCAGCTTTTATAGCCTCAGGGGCCCAGGTGAGCTCAATCATCCAACAAATACATCAACATCTGCTAAATGGATTGGCACAACGTTTTTATCACCACCGGAAGGATCGCCTTAAAATGTTGTGAAGACATTAATGTTTCTAAAACCATCAGGGGGTTTCTTGGTAGCTAATGAAAGCTTTGACATTTGGTAATGTCAGTCACTCCTTTCATATATTGCCATCACCAATCCAAAGGTTTACTGCTAATTGGCTAATATTAGTGGGTTAAAACACTGAACTAAGATGTGCTGAGTACAACATGTTCAGTTCCTGATTGCGCTTATTAACATCTGGCTAATCCAAAATTGTGCACAGAGGTAGATCTGAAGAGGGCCAAATAAAGTCTGTTTGCCAACAGCTAGCTTGACAGCTAACAGCTAGTGGTCACTCAAAGCACCCACGTCCTTAATTGACCGATCCAAAGTCCCTCCCCATTGTGGTGGAAGTTGGACAAGCTCAACAATAACAAACTCCTCTTCATCTAACGTTAGCTGACCGTTGTACCGTAGCTGGCTAGTTATCTAGCTTTCCTCTAGCAGATGCTAACCCATGATATAAGGTTAGTAAGTGGACCTAAGGATACCAAGCTTGCTCAATGGTTATTGAATAACAGAGCAAAAATGGGCGGGACTTAGGAAGCATCAACTTTCAGCTTTGATATAACCTAAATGACTGCACTCTATAAAAATTCGGCCTCCCTCAAACAGTTGTCGTGAACGGAAATTTACAGCTACAAAAACCAAAACTATGAGAGTGTAAACATGTTGTTTACATGGATTTAACATGGAGTCTTAACATTGGAGCCAGCCCCAAGTGGCCATTTGAGGAACTGCAGCTTTTGGCACTTCCATATTGGCTTCATTTCCTCAGACCCGGATGTTGCCGCTTGGTTAGCACGCTAATGTAAGCCTCACAGAACAGCTAGCATGGCTGCACACTCTTTGTCTTGTTATTTCTGCCACAACATCAGCGTACTTTACTTATTTTCGCGGATACACAGAGATTGAGGTTATTCCTGTGCGATCACTGTGTTTAAATTCTTCCATTCGCTGTGATGCAGAGTGGGAATCACGGTGAGGTTTCGCTGAGATGACTTTCGGCCACCACAGCCCATCAGATATTCAAATTTTTTGTAAGAGGAGGTGCACCTCAGCTACGGCGGCTACATGTATAGCGCTCGAAACTAACTAACCGCTATGAAATTATAAATCCAGCTTTCACCGTGAAAAGCAAACAAAACCAAAAATTGATGCACTCAGTACACGACAATAGGCTGGCGCTAATTTGTCATAAAAAGATGGCTCTGGCTGTCAAATACAAACTGTGCAGCACACCTGACTCGGCTTCATTAGCATTTAGCAGAAGTGAGTAAGCAGCACGGCTCGTGACAGATGCAGGCTTCCAGCGCAGCATTGTGATGGATGGAGCGGTTGACGCATTGTTCCCAGACACAAAAGCTTCCTCACGTGTCATCACTCTGCTGCGGAGCCAGGTGTGGCATGATAATTCATTTAGTATTTTGATTATTTATTATTTTTTTCTAAAGCAGAGGGGTGAAGTGATTGAAGCCGTTGGCGGTGCACTTAACACAAAAGCTGGGCCGCTCTGCACATCTGCTTTCCGCCACAATTATTCAAATGGCTCCACCAGTTCACAGCTTTTTTACTGAGCGCCGTCTGATCAACAGGCTGTTTATGTCATCATGGATTCATTATAGGGACATTAGCCAAACCGCTATCTTCAAGCATAGCTGTTGGATCTTTGTTAAAAAGGGGCAGAATTTATCTCAGCTACTTTTATGGGTTTTTTTTATGACTATGGATCAAGAGCAAGAGTAATAGCTCGAACCATTAAAGTAATAAAGGGGTGATCTTGTAGTTTAGGATCCTTTTTTTCTTTTTCACCAGCTGTGTGAATGTGCTTGTGTGTGTGTGTATGTGTGTGTGGGGGGATGTTTTTGGGTATTTTTCCACAGACTTATTGTGCAGATTTATGGGTAACACAATGCATGTTCCCATGGTGTACATCAGTGAATTATAGAGTGAAAAATTGGTTTAAAGGGCGTCATATAACACACAAACTTTTACTTTATCATCAACCTTGCGAGGGAACGGACTCAGAAAGACCTGAAACATCATAGAAATACCAAAATACCCTAGAGGAGGGATTTAAAGTTAGATTAAGATTAAGGTAAGGCGATGTAGATCTCAAGGATGTGTTGCACACTTCCTCTGAGAATCCAAATCTTAAAACAAGATGTTAAAAACATGTCAGTCAGGCTCATAAAACAATGATCGAATCATGGTTGTCCTAACTTTTACACGAGTGTTGTACTCTCGTTTATATAAGCGTGTCGTCCCGTATGATAAGAAGCTGGAAGCTTATAAAATATAATCACAGCCTCAGGATCTAAAGTGATGCCAATGCAGCAGTGAGAAGTGAAAAAACAACCCCTACTTCTCACTTGATTTATTACCTCATGAACAGTTTCCTAATTTAATTATGGTCTAAATCAGAAGTTTCAAGTCTTCTTAAACGCAGCATGAAGTTCATTTTGTAAATTAGGCTCCCATTTAGAGTGAAATAGATGATAAAGCAGGGTATGCTTCAGGGGGCGGCTACCTGGTCGCTACCACAGCTTGTCCTTTGATTCTCGGTCAGATCCGATCAGGATATATGGTCTCCAAAAAACAAAGATGGCTGTAGCTGATGTCAGTGGAGCACTAAGGGCATTTGTGCTTAAGAATGACAATTAAATTCATCTTCAGCCTTGATTCAGGTTGATGTTGGGGTCAGATATTGGGGTGGAGAGGGTAAGGTGGGAGTAGGGGTGTGATTGGGGTCACAGTTGGCTTCAGGAAATGAATGTAAGTCAATGTAATGTATTATGAAGTCCTGGAAACTTAACCACAACTTACAGGGTGGTCATAAGTAGGGACAGGACAGGTAGACAGGTAACACCCACGCTGTGCCTGAGAACACGACAATATGCAAAAGAGCATCCTTAAAATTCATTCACAACAATCATTGTCTCACCAACCCCGCCCCACATTTCTCCTTCCTCTTTCTTTTGCTCCAGTTCTTCCTTTTATTCTTTATTTTTCCTTTATCAGAGAAATTGAGAGCTGCTTCTCAGAGCAGGAAGAAAGAAGTCGGTCTCACTCCGCTGGCCAAAGTAATAGAGAAATGACTGGAGCAACAGGCAAACGATTATTTACAGCTTTTATTTATTTATTTGTTTAGACGTTATCGTGTGCCGGGGCTGAGGAAGGAAAAGAAAAAAAAGCAATATTCATTTTTTCTTTTTTTTAATGGGACTGCCCTCCACAGATAATGTCCCCGTGTTATTTCCTTTCTCCTGGATTTTCTCCTGCAACAAAGTGTGCTGGGAATGCAAAGTGCTGCTCTCGTTCCTCCAACCAGAGAAAAATAAAACCGGTCTTTATTAGAAACTAAACTATGATATACCCGGAGCTCATCTTCTGGTTTGAATATTTTAATTATGTAGATGACTACGGCTTCTATTTGGCAGTATCTTACTATTTCATATTCCTTTTGCTTTGTGGTATCTTGATAGATTAGGAGCAGTGAATGAATTCTGCAGGCTTTAGCGCAGAATATCTCGTATGTCATTGGTGATAATTGTCATATTGTGATGAACGTAACCGCGTCTGAAGACAGCCTGCGATTCATTACCAGTTCAGTCGTGTTCGTCCTGTTTTTACCCGACTGTGCTTCATAATTTCGTGCACAAACTTCTTTTTACACATTGTGAGGTGGAACCACTCATTAAAGGGGGAAGCAGTTTAAAAGTAATGACTTATTGTGCACTAAATAATGTGCCCCTGGAATTGACAGGGTTTCTTTTAATGAGCTGAGTTGGTGCCGCTCTTTCGAGTCGTCTCGTGGAGGCTTGTTGTTGGAGCGAGATGGACCGACTAATGCCAGGTTAATTCTGCTCTACCCAGCCAACACATTCACTCACCCAACTCCCTTGAGCGCTGCCTCTGCCTTTATTCCATTTTCCACATCTCTTTTTGATCTGCCCCCTTTTTTTTGGGTTTCATTTGTTTTCTCGCAGTTTCGGTGCGTCTGTGTTTTATTCATGTTCTGTTTTGATCTCTGATTCTCTGTCCTCTTCAACTTTAATGCATTCATGTCTGTTGAAAAGTAAAACAGTGAAAATGGAATATAAGATGGTTTAGACTAGGGAAAAAAAGTCCTTTAACTACTACAGCTAATAGTGATTGCAATAACTTAGTAGAGCGTATACCTCCGCCAAGGCCCAGCGGTCCCCTTGTATTCATTAAAGCCCGATCACTGATGGTATCTTTTCTGAATCCCCTTTAAATCAGCTGCAAATTGGTGCTTATTTGTTATCGTATCGTGGCGAAAAATATATCTGGATACATCCAAATTTTTTTTAGGACCTGCATCAAATTCACTCACTCATCTGGGCTCACCTGGCCTAAGAAACCCACATGAAGACCCTAGAAGTGGCCATAACGACTCTGAAACTCAGAGCTCAGGAGTGTCCTCAACGACTCTGTAAGGACACTCCCACACAGAGTTTAGAAGCCTGTGACTCCCCGCCCAGTTAGTTAGGACTGAAGAAGGATGAGAGGTCAAATGTCCTCAAGAAACTAAAACCAGTCCAGTTGCCTACGATACAGCACCCAGAATCACTCACAAATACCAATCCCCAACAATACAGCCAAAGTTTTCCTTGAGAAATGACCTAACATGTCAAAAAATGCCCTTTATTGCAATGTTAGAGAATCTGAGAAAAGAATTCCTGGATCCGTCCCTTCATCACGATCCGTTCCAAAAGTAAATGGGGTTGATTCTGGGCCGAGACCCGTCCTCCGTCCAAGTGTTGACAAAATCTGTTCAGCAATCTTTATGTAATCCTTTGTCGCCTAGATCTTGGCATAAATCCCTCCACACACAAAGGAGGATTTATGCCAAGCAAATGCCAAAACTAAATTGTTGGGGAAACAACTACATGTCTTTCTGAGTCTTCCGAGCCCGTGGCACCTGTATGGTAGCCTACAGTAGCTTACACCTGGCTGTTTTTAGCATGTTAGCATGTTGTCATACATTTCCTTCCAGCAGCAGTTAGGGGAAGTGGGTTCATGACCAGGAGGTTGCCGGTTTGATCCCCCAACCAGCGAGATAAATCTGAACGGAAAGCTTATAAAAGGACCTTGTTAAGCATCGCTATCAGTAAAACTTCCTCAATGAACAGAGGCTAAGATGCACTGTGACACGAGAAGAACAAGTGCTTACAACGTGGCATTTAGGGGAAATGAAAGGGGCTGGCACTGTAGGATCAATACACTTGATCCAGAGTATTTTAGTGCTCACTTGGCAACAAGTGTATTTATCTCCTGACCTCGGCCATGTTTTATTTGAACTGACTTTCATTCATCTGCAAAAGCATCCAAGCATCTCACCCAATTTTTAAGTGTTTTAAGCACATTTTAATCTGCAGGGTGCAGCTTCCATCGCCCTCACCTTCAGAGGGAAGATGAAACGCGCAGATGAAAGAGAGACAGAGAGACACATGAAAGAGAGTGAACAATTATATGCCACCCATTAATCTGATGAAACTCAGGAAAAAATGGGGAAGGTTTTTTTCTTTTTCTTTTTTTTTTTTTTGTAAGACTGCACTCGGCTGTGTGGTGCTTACCTTCGCATCTCATAGAGAAGCCTAACGATTTGTTTGAAAGCCAGCTCGCTGCTCCTGGGTGGCAGGCATGAATAGAAAAACAGCGAGGCAAACAAGCCCAGCCAGGTGTGCACGGCGGCGTGATGGGAACAGAGTCGCAGAGCCAGCCGGCGTGGCATTCAGAGAGGTGTGAGAGGTGCCCTTCTCTGCCTCTAATGCATCCGGGGGTGGTTGATTGATTTTTTTTGCGCAGAAGCGGGTGTCTTAATGTCCTAATGCATTGCTCTGTCACAGAGGGCTGCCTTGGCAAGCTGCCCTTTCTGCAGACTGATCTGCCGCTCGATTGGATGAGACCAGGGTAAATAAATAAAGAGGGAGGCCGGGAGAGGAGGGCTGGAGGAGGAGACGGATGGGCCACAAGCATGATTACACCACCAGATAAACATAAACACATGCACACACATACAGACACACACGCAGGCTCGTATTATTCTCCTATAAAACATGGTTCCAAACGAGTTGTCAAACACACACACACAGAGATTATTTCACAACTATGTTTGCTGTTTCTTTACTGGATATTGATTTGACAAGGCCGGGCTCGGTTCATCTCAGGCCACAGGCCGCTGTTGTTGTTCTGCTCCTGAGGAAGGATAACACCCAAATCAATATATTGTTTGACAGCATTTTCATGTGCCTTTACTTTTGCGTGGCTTAAACCTTTGTAGCGTTGTAACTCTGTCTCTGAAGAGTTATGTTCATATGCATCCAGTCTGCTGTTGTAAGTTAGGGTTAGGTGTGGAGGTTGAGAAGGGTTAAGCTCTTCTAAAATGATCGCCTCGCCATTTACCCCATCAAGGCAGTGTTGACATTTTATCCTTGACAAACTGTCTCGTAAGAAACATACTCGGCTCAGAAAACAGACTGCAGCTCCTCCACAAAAGGGAGCTGTTGTGTCACTCTCAAACCGGTTCATAACGTCAACCACTCAACAGGAAACTGGAGTATCCCTGCAAACACTCAGAGGTTCAACGACTGTAGTTTAAACATCCGATTAGAAACATCCTGCCATTAATTTAATGTTTATTTGTACAGAGACAAGAATGCAGAATAACCTGCCACACATGACAGCACATATAGCCAAGGCTAATTTGCACTTCCTGTCCCTAGATGGGCCTTTAAATTATGTAAAACTCAATAACACGGATGAGCAATAATGAACTGAAACACAAAAATACATACAAGATCATACAGTCAGGACAATATAACACACAAACTGTAATATAATTCATTGACAATACTATAACACTATAAAATATTATAAAGCACCAGATCGTTCATGAGGGCATAACGGATCTCTTTCCAAAAAATGGACATCGTCTTTATACGTAGACCATTTCACAACAACTACATTGTAAAGGCAAAAGTAAAGGGTTGTAAAACAAAACTGAGTTCAGTCACTTTATGCTACATAACAGCAAAAAAAGCAAAAACAACCTGTTTTGTACAGCAGAGTGCTGACGATGAATCAGGTCTCACAGCCTGAGGAGTGAAGCTGCTGTACAGTCTGGTGGTGCAGCAACGGATTCATCTGTATCTTTTGTAAAATGGCAGCAGGGTGAACTGACTATGAAACTGAAATGATGTTATATTAAAAACAAACCAACACATATGTATTTCTACTTCCTAGCAATGATATGATGCATGTCTGGTGAGTTTTAAGGGTCTGATCGGACCATCACTGGATGTAAAAAACAACAACATCATCTGTTTCTTCATTAGCTGCACCAGCGCCCCTGAAATTTAGCAGCTCTACTTAAATAGTTCAGCCTGTAAAAAAAAATGTAACACCCTTGAACAAATATTAGCCTCTAGACATGTTTTCTGTAGATTATTTCCATCAGTTTGTAGCAGGTTTTTATGTACGCCACCATCCTACACATATTTGCTGAGTTTCTACAGATCGTGTCAGAAACTTTTGAAAACTGCTTCAAGTGAATTTTTGAACTATCCTGGGGAGCAGAACATTGTTTCTGGAAGAAGATGTTGCCGTTGAATATTTCAAACGTGAAGTCAATACTGTGAGCTCTATGAATGAAATTCCATTCTACCTTGTTGTATTGGACTTGGCAGCCCAAACTGTGAGAGATAAATGCTTCAAAGCCTGGGCATTATCTGGCCACAATGCCGTCTTCAAGGTTGGTTTTTAGAGAGAATTCTGTGTTGGTGAATTGCATGAACTAACACTTTAGGATGTTACAAGTGCTATTTCGTTAAGGACACTGCACGTCCTTGTCCTAGTGGGCTTATTTAACCCTGACCACGACCTTATCGGAACCTTAACTGAGTGGTTTTGGTGAATCATCAACACATTTTATAAGAAGAAACAACGGCAACATGTCAGCAGGGATCGTTGTGAAAATACAGTCAGTGGCCTTATGTTTCTCTCGAATATATTTAGCATAATACTTCCATATGGACGGAATTAATGTGCAGGAGGGAAGGTTGTATATTCTGAGGATGCAGCAGCGGAGAGGCGGGTGAAGCTGCAAAGTCACAGCCGTCTCTCTCATCATTCAGCTCTTGCTTACTGTAATGTTATTACACCATTAAAATAAATGAGCACCACTCAAGTCTTAGTGTTTATGAGCTTTCATTAAAAGCTTTTTTTCACTCCCATGACTTCTAATGAGAAATTCACAATAAGCGGGAAAAACCATCAGTCATATCCAAGTCATCTCCGAGAATATTTGCCCACTTAAATTTCATCTCTGAGACGAAAATTTAAAAGGGGCGAATTGTTCATTATTGCACACTTTGTCGTGATTGATGTGTTTGGACGGAAAGATTACAGTTTTTACAAACACGTCATAATTCTAGGCTTTTACAGTACATAGTTTTATTTTCTCGGGAGGTCTTTAGAGTTTCTTTGTTCCCGTTATCGAGGGGATCAGCTCAGCCAAAACCGAGAAATGATATGCGTGATATGGCTATGATATATAACACGCCCTGCAGACTGCAGAATGTGGCATCCTGACGTTGGCAGCCAAGTCCTACAAGTGCCAATTTCTGTCTCGAGAGAAATAATTCTTCAGGAAGAGCATTTGTGTTGCCAAAAAATTGTAATTTGCGGCTTCAATGGAGTGTTAAAATGTAATGACCCAGGGTGGAGCGAAGTAGGGGGGGAAGAGACTTGGGAATTAGCCTGCATCAAAGGAGTCTTTGTGAGCTCCTTCACCCCTCCTCACCTCACTAACACACAATAAATACCAACAATAATTGTTTGAAATTATGTGTTCTTGCAGGGAGACACTGGGTTTCTTACGAGTCTCTGTCAGACACGAACACACAGCGGGCTCGTTCGGAGAAGATACTGGCACATGCCTCCACTCAGCCCTGCCCCCTTGCGCCCTCGCACCGAAAACACTGCAGCCTCTCACGGAAACTATAGTCAGGAGGTTTTATTCTATAGCAAACAACGCGCTCACTTGACTGCTCCCAATAGTACTGGAGGAAAACCAATATAACGTTTGAGTGCAAATGGCAAACTCTCGCCACAGGAAATGTAAACTGCGGGACGCTGGCTCCTCTCCGCTGCGATTGCTGAAGTGAGCACTGAACCCTCAACCTACAATCACGGTACCCTCCACGGCCTCTTTGCTCCTCTCAGCGCCGATTGCGTCGACTGTAGGGTAAACACACTGGGTCAGGTAAAGAGGGTTTGCTTGTTTGTATTTCTCCTCGAAGCTCCAGTAAAGAGCTGGCGCAGCCTCTTCTTGTTCGCTGCAGAGGCCTGATTTGTAGAAAAGCACCCCCTTTCGCGGCCAGCGTGACTGTAGCTTCGCGGCAAAGTTATTCGTAATTGCTGCCTTTGTGCTGCAGAATACGCAGACAATATGCTGGTGAACACATTCTGTGTGTGTGTGTGTGATTGTGATTTGTGTCTGCGAGCGACGGCAGAGTGATTTACCCCTCCCTTATGCTTCAAACACATTACAGACCCTGTCTTTTCTCTGTCAGTAGCTCCCAACGAAAAGCATTCCAGATTTTTGCAATGACAGGTGCCGGTGGTTACGCAGCATCCTTGGGATGTGCAGTCTGCCGTTAATGCCTTTCATACAGGGCTCAGCGTGCGCTCCATAGGCCTCTCATCCTCGCTGGGCTGTAAGACGGGTTGAACAGGAAACTGTTAAGATGAAAATGTGAGCCAGTTCAGATTATCATCATTTTAATTAATGTTTTTTGGAGCCAGGAGTGACAATATTTGTACAAGAGGGTGGAGCTGAGGGGGAGCAAGAACCTGGAACTGTTAGTTATGAGCTAATGCTAGCTTTGTTAGCAAGATGCATCCATAATAAATGTTCTGTGAAATTAAGTGGGATGCAAATTTTGGCTAGCCCCAAAACAGGCTTAAAACTTAATTTAACCTGATTCCTTGGAGTGTCTTTTAGTACAACTGGACATTTTTAGGGAAAGAGTTAAAAAGCAAGTTCTTGGATATTTAAATGTAGATTTTCCAATGAATACACGCAGCATGTTAGCATCTTATCAATGCCCCAAAACATAATCCTGCTCTATTGGCTCTTCTACCTATATGTGACCATCATTTACACAAAAAAACATCATGATGTGTTGAAGCAGACCTGAAAGTATCGACTCAGACCATGAACTCACTGAAAAACTTTTCCTGAGGTGATGAATCAACTGAGACAGAGGATGATTTCCTCATTGGCATCCATACAATTGGACTTCTTTCTGCAACCAGTAGAGCTGGTTTCACATGTCCGACCTGAGGGCTCCATCCACTGTTTTCTGTGTGACTTCACACCAAACTGTAATATGTTCCTTCTTATTTGTGCATTGGAAATGATGACAGGAAGAAGAATCACGTCATGTTATATTTACGGTTAATGCACAAACATTGTTTTGTCAATGCGATGTGATGTGCAGTAATTACACTCAATATTCAAAGAGTATTACATTAAATCCATTTGTGTTGCACCTTGGGCACGAAGAAAGCAGGCTTCGAATTATAGGTCCTGTTTTAATTAAGAGGTAATCATCGTGTTGGCTTCTGATCCCTGCAATATATTACTTTCAGCTACTGTTTTACAATTTCTTTTGCCCTCTAGATGGGCAGAGTTTAACTCACCATACGTGCAACATTTTGGTATCAAGATAGAGGAAACAAGAGGCTAAAAGTACGTGCATGTGTTGAAGGAAGAGAAACACTTGGGGGGGCCCCCTTCTGACCCCCCACCTCCTCTTTTCTCCCACTCTCTCTGCATTGTGCATATCTTTCTGAATTCATTTAGTACAGTGCACTTTGTATTTTAAGCACAATATTATACAAAATCCCACAAAATGCAACATTGGGTCCCATCATTTTACAGAAGTATTGACGAAATGAGTGACAACTGCAAACGAGTCCAAACCAGAGCTGTATTCAAATGAGCATGATGTTTTGATCTCTGTTTAATCAAAGTTGCAATTTGGAGTCACTTCTGCTGGCCCACTCGTTTAATTAGTACAGTATTAACCACTAAAGCACATTATAAACAAAACACTGCTTTGTAAATCAATGCATCACAGTATTAAGCAAATTTACCATCAATTAAATGACCACAACCTGATCATAACAAAGAAATCAGTGTGTGTGCCTTCTTTTTTCCACGTTGGTATTCAAGCAAAGGTGTGCTTCAGACCTCAAGACCACCGGCGTTTACAGTATCTGTTGTCATGAAGCCTGGATCACAGTCGGAGTTCCAGATAATCACAAAGTTACTGGGGAGTTTTCTTTAATTGCAAGAAAAACATTATCCTTATGTGACCCCGACGGTTGCAGTAAAGTTGGAAGCAGACTATTATTATTAAAGTATTGTGTGCTGTGGACATGGCGCTCAAAACGGAGAAAGTGTTCAGGAGTAAAGCTCCTGGGGGGGGGCCGAGGAGCTTTACTCCTGAGCGCTTTCTCACCCGTCAAGGCCAGCAAACCATGATCAAATAAGTCTATGGACATATTTTGACCAAGACTTGCCTTTTACTCCTGCTGGGCTTCTGTTCCGTGTCAGAAAAGTCCAACACCCCTGAGCCACACGAGCAGTTGCACCCTGATGTTCAGATCTTGTTGATTTTCAGTCATTAACCAGTGGAATTATCTTGGAACGTGGGAATGAGTCTTCGGTCCCATGGCTGTCATAGCAACAATGCTGCTTGCTGCTGCCACACTTTGTGATTGACCTGTCATCTTTCAACTTCACTCACGCAGTGGTCGCTTGGTTGAAGTGGTAATGGCCAGAAATGGAGGTTAGATCACGCAGGGTCATTATCCGCAAAGGCACATTAGATGATTATCTCAGCAGCACTTCTTTATGGGTCACCATAGACTGCTGTTAAAGTTGTCAGTCAGAGAGGAATAAGTCAGCTCCTCCCTGCAGTTAGGGCTAATTACAATATGGACACCCACACACTAGTAGTTCGGACCGGATGTGAAAATACAGGCTAAAAACAAGAAACCAATCACCAAACCCTTCATGAGAGTGATGGCCAACTCTTCTGGCGTGTAGATCTTCTGGTGAATACTACACACATTATATATGTTAAAAAGGTTGTTTTATCATATTTTATTGTCGTGTTGAGGATGCTGTTGAGTCTAACAGCTTGAGGAAACAGGCTGCTCTGTAGTCTGGTGGGACGGCAGCAGATGCTTCTGTATCTTTTGACAACAGCGGGGTGGGGGATAACTTTTAGTTTCCTTTGTGCTCTGTGCAGCCACATCACCTCACTGATATCACTGATGGTACCACTGACGTTCTGGATGGTTTTAATCACCCGCTGCAGAGACTTCCTGTCCTGGGCCGTGCACAAACCATGCCAGTTTGTGATGTTTCCACTCAAATGTTCTTTAAAAGTAGATTTCTGTGACTTTTTAAAAACTTGGGTGGCAATATATGAGTGCTATGACCGTTTCTCCAAGGCAGTTTAGATGCTGGTTCAGATCCAGTGCCTACTGTAGAACCAGTTATAGTGCAAAGAACTGGCTCTCAGTCAGGTGAACTGATTCCAGAGCGGCATCAACACTTTGCTGATCTAGAACGGTGAGCCGCTTACATCAGGGGATGGGCGTGTGGTTATCTTGACCAAGCACCAACTAAAAATGCAATTTTTAAAAAACAGAGCTAGGATATTGTGTTCTGACTCCACAGGATTTTCACTAGAGATGCAAAGGACCAGTCATGTTTGGATGCCAGTGTAGGCGTACAAAGCCAGAAGCAGTACTTGTAAAGATTTAATCAAGTTCGCCATAGTTGTTCCTAGCAATGCTGGGAAACTGGAGACATATACAGTGACTGTTCACCTGCTCCACCTCAGCTCCAGGGATGTAGACAGGGTCTTTGCCTCCTTTTTTTTTTTCTAAAATCAACAATCCAGTCCTTGGTGTAGCTGTTACGTGTTTGTTGAAGCTGTCTGTCCATTTGATGTTCACATGGGGCATGGCATGACGCGAAGAGGGTCAAGAGTCCAGCCAAGGTCAGATGAGAGGAAAAAGGGAAAAGAATCAGGAGAAACTACAGGGAGTGCATAATCACCAGCAAGGCCCTGTGTCTGTTTCTACAACTTCATCAGCCCAGCCACTAATTAAGACTAATTAGCAGGCACTGGGGGAAACAGGCAGGCTCAAAAAACTTAATTAATGTGAGGACCCACGATGTCTGGGCATAACAACTTCCTCAGCACCTGCTTAGCATGAGACAGCACATTAACCTACTGTTGCTCGCAGGTCTCCAGACAGTCCGCAGACCACCGGCAGAATCTTTAACCAGCTGTTGCAGCCTTTGATTAGCAGCGCAGCCTGAGCCGGTCGTGCCACAGCTAAATTGATCAGTTGATAGATGGCCTTTGCTCGATCCATAGAAATAACCTCAGTCATTATTAACAAGAGCTCTTCAGCCCGCAGCCACGTATTCTCACAGATTATCAAGGTAACCTTTTTGGAAAATATTCTTGCAGTGGGAGTTTATCGGAAAAACATTTTGTTTTGCTGCATTTTTGTCTTCTATTCTGTTATTTTTTACGTTGTTTAGCAGCGTGATGAATAATTAGTTGCCACCTGTGAGTGTGGAGGCATCAGTGAAGTGTGTGTGCATGTGTGTGTGAATACACAACGATTACAAGGACTTATTTTATTATTTTTCTGTGTGCTGATCTGCAGATTTTGATGTAGAAGAGGACAACAGAAATCAGATGCTGAAATGGGAAACTCTTGATGGATGACCAGGACCTAGGAGCCCGAGGTGACCATGGGAGTAGGTCAGTGAACACATTTTTGGTAGCTGTGTTAGCTCGTCTACTTGTACTGTAACTGAAGATGTGCGTAACTGCCCTTGAAGAGTCCTTTCCTTTAATGAACCTTCCAGTGTTTCCTTATTCTGTATTTTCGTTTTGTCAAAATGTGACTCAATGTGATAAACACAGAATGTAAAACGGATGATTATTCAGCGAACAAACTACATCCAACCTTCCTCTGACATTACCCGTCATGCACACATAAACACAACTTCTCGTTAAAGACATTTAGAAAAACAAACTTTTACAGATCCCTTTGATTACAAATGACTTTCCAACTTCTGCGTTTCTGTCATTTTCAACAAACAGCTGCGACTCGAACGTGCCCATTGAAGCGTCTTTTAGAAATAAAAACTTGTCATTTAAACAACAACGCTAAAACCAACAAACAACTTTGTCCTTTCGGTGACATATTGGGCTTTTACATACATGTGCTGGTTTGACTGGACTGGTTTAAAAAGGTCCGTTAGCCCAGTGTGGAGGGGATTTTCATTATCACCTTTTTCATTCTCTCCTCGTCTTCGCTACCCTGAGGTTGAAGAAGGATCTCCTCCTTCGCTGACCAAGAAGTCCTTACAGTTTTTTTTTGTCTTTTTCCTCAGTTGATGTTCTGTTGGATGGAGGCCTGGTCGTCCTCATTTCACGGCTTTGTTTGTTAGTTTAGTTTGTTTTTCATAGCTTAGGGAAGGAAGGAAGTTCTGGTTCCGGCCAACTGCATGGCTGGCCCAGCCATCTCCGATCTTGACTTATGGGTTAGCCCTCCAGATTCTCTAGACTTATAGTTGTGGTTAATTCTGGCACCATTTGTCAACACAATTAATTTTTTTTTGTGCAAAAATGTTTTATGGTACTTCGTCCTTTTTATAAGTTCTGGTCACAAGATGGAGCCAGCTGAAAGTGAAGATCATCTGAGTAAAGTATTAAATAGTTGTCCAGAAGCTCAATTATGAGCCTGTTTCTGTAAATAGTTTTCTGATAAAGAATCAAATAAAGTGACTACTGATCAATTTCAGGCTTAAATGTTGTATTAGTCCCGCCAATTTCTGTTTTTTGGGCCCCACCTACCGCGAGTACGTATACAGATAGAGACAAATTTGTTGGTTGAGCATATGATGGGGAATTATAAATTAGCAGTGATGCTAGTTCACTTTCGGTCACAGAAGACTGTCCAGAGTCACAGATGTATTTTTAAATTAAATTCTTTTAAGATCTAAGTTCTGAAGTGCCGCAGGATGTGGGGTCCTGCCGGTGTCAAGTCAGGGGAAAGTCAAACCTCTCAGTGAGTTGAGTGATGGAGAGAGAGCCAAGGTCAAGGAAGGGAGTAGGAATTGACAGCACTGATGTTCCTCCCACTGTGTTATCTGGGCCTGACAGACTGCCGAGTCACAGGGAGGCAGCCCTCCTTTTAGCTCATTTAGGAAGATATTACACCAAGACATGTCGAGAGGGCACCTGCTGAGCCAACCTTCCTCTGACACTACCAGGACGAGAAAAAATGTTCATGGAGAGCCCGAAGAGAGGACATACTCCAGTACAGAGTCATTATAGAACTAATATGTCGCTACATATTTTATCATGATACATCAGGGAAATTAAATGGATCACAGAAATAACAAAATCAGAGTTATGACTCCAAAAATCTGATTTCTTTGCGTGATACCAGGTCAGTGTCTATAAAATAGCTTATAGGTTCAAGGATTATTTTGAAAGAATATGGCCAGAAATCAAAAGTAGCTCTAAAAACACTGGTCTGAGAGTTTGCCTGGTGTCCAGCTCCACTGGATTTGGCAGCCTGATGTGAGAGTGAACACAGTGGGATACTGAAATGGGACAGAACACAGCTTTCAAGACCAACTGAGCGGGAAACAGTAGCCTACAGAAGTGATGTATGATAGGCAACTGGGCGTTTTACCTCTCTTCTTCAGTTCTAAATAACTGGAGGGGAGTTGCAGGCTTTAAACCCTGTGCGGGAGTGTCCTTAGAGAGTCTTTAAAGTCACATGAGAACAGGTTGGTCGGGTGAACAACTCACAAGTGGCCCTAACGACTATAGAACTAGAGACTGAGAGTTCACATGTGACCCTAACAGCTCTATAAGGATACTCCCACACAGGGTTTAAAAGCCTGCAACTCCCCTCCAGTTAGTAAGAACTGAAGAAGCCTCTTGGATGAGAGGTGAAACATCTTCAAGAAACTGAAACAAAGCTAGCTGTGTTACCAAGAACCTTCATCAACACTGGCCTACAGAGGCGATTTACAGCGACTGTATTTAAAAAGATGTGATGCAGAGCTAACCATCTCCTGTCTGTCTATGGCTTCATATTTAAAAGATTAGTTCACCAAAAAGGGAAAATTCAGTGACTATCTACTCAACCTGATGCCAATGAGAAGTCGGGTGAAGTTTTATAGTCCACAAAACATAAAAAGACATCCATCCATTTAACAAATCTCAGTCTACAGTATTTGAGTTGTATTTGAAAAAATGCTGTTTTGATACGAAGCACCAGAAATAGTTTGTGGGCTGATAAACTTAATCTGACTCTCCACCGGCGCATGGATGAGTTGATAATGTCCACATTTTTCATTTTTTTAGGTGAACTTATACTTTAATATGAGAGTGGTAATGGCCCTTTAATAAAATTGGAGTCAGTAATGATCTCACTAAGCACAGATTTTTTTAAATCGCATACAGTGATTGTCAGCGCGTGCGATGAATGTCATCCATTACCACTGTGAACTGTGGGAACTCACAGCTGCTGCCTGAAAAGCTTTAAAGGTCTTTAAAAAAAACAAACTTACCCTTCACCAGAAATGTGAAATCAGTTGGTGGGACAAAAAAATAAGACATATTTAATTTTCTCTTCCTTCGGGGTCATTCACATTTTTTCTCACTCCTTTGCTTTAAGTAGATAAATATCTGCTTATGAAAACATCTGCTTTGTTGTTTCTTTAAAGAGAGTGTGTGCACTAAAAAAACCTAAAAGGAAAAGTATTTTAAAAGAGTGAGAAGGTTGAAAGTTGATAGTCTCGGTACGTTTTAGGAGGAGCAGATAAGGAATTTGGAGCAGTAATGGTTTACATCGAGCTTGTGAATCCTTTATCCTGCTGAAGCGTGAGCTGACTGTATTTATACGCCCACTGAAGGCTTGTGTAGTTTTTCTCCATGTTGAATGTCTGTAACTGACAAAAAAACCCCACTGTTTTGTAGTTTAATGTCAGTTTTACCACTAAATATTCCTCAGGCGGCGTGTGACGGTGTCGGTCTTTATGTCGTGTATATATAACCCGCTTTGTGAAGCAGTTGGAGTGTGCAGCAGTGTAGCTGTCAGACTAGCAGATGAGGATGAAGGGACGTGATGACCTGGTACGGCGAGGAGGGAGGGGTGAAGGCGTGAATTTGCATGGTTTGACGCCGGGGGATCGCGTCTGACCCTGGAGCGGCGAAACAGGAGCGGCGAGGTGGAGAGGTCGGTGTTATTAGATAGCATTAGATGCGATGGGGCACACTCCAGTTTCTTGTTGAACACAGCAGAGGGCAGTGGGGACTTGCAGGAGAGCAGACATCGGCCTTGATTGACACGGCTGCGAGACTTAACAAACAGAGGCGGCCATGATATGAGGGCAAAACAAGGAAGGGGAGTAAAGACGGGTGAGCGCCAGAGGTCAAATATGCTCCGGGAATGCCAAAGGAGAGAAACGGTGGTGCTTGTTTTTGTTTTTTTTCAATAACTAGGATCGTGCTGATTACAGAAATATTCAATCCTGAGCAACGAGATCAGCGAGATGATGAATAAGTCCCCTTCTACGTCAACCTGTTACACACTTCTAAGCCCTGATAACCCGTAGAAAGAATAAAAAAAAAAAAATCATACTCATTTTGCAAATTGGTGCGATATCACAGTGGCCTATTTTCCTCAATTCCTCTCGCAGCGCGCGTGGCAGCAGGTGACAGGTTTAAATAGGATTTGCATCTGAAACCAGCAGGAATGCGAGCGTAATTCGTGTGCAGGGAAGATGGCATGGAGATTGGAATATAGAGGAGGGGAGGGAGGGGAGAATGGAAGGCACCGTGTTTGACCTTGAAAGCCGAGCTGAGAGGAGGAAGACGGCAGGCGAGATTGAAAGAGAGATTTAGAAAGATAAAGGTGAGGAGATTAAGGAAGGCACGCAATAACACTGCCTTGTAAACAATAGCTTCAGGACGCCGCTGGAATAAAAAAATGAAACATTATTTGAAAAATACAATGAATCCATATCAGATATTTCCTGTAGGTGAAGGCCTGCTGTAAATGTTTAAATAAGACATTTACAAATACCTCGATGATTACCGTTCATCACTTTCACTCTGATCATTTATAACTAAACACATGATTAGATTTTGAATCCTCTCTTAGTAGAAACACAGATGTACTCACTGAGGAGAAACAGTGCTGAATTATGTATGGCTTAAAATGTTAAATGGGATTGTTGAATATTTGAGCGTGATTTAAAAAGCTATTTTCAGCTCACATGTCGCAGAAGGAAGTGTTTGAGTGTTATTGCCTCATTCTGCCTCTTACTATAGGACATGTAATGATTACACTCCAGGAACGAACGCTCCTGACTGCAGCATCCGAGAGCTGACGCGCCAACCTCGCTTGCGTGATTTGTAGCGGCTCTACGTCGGGCGCAGAGAAAAGATTTGTGGGTCAGCTTATGTAGTATAGCAGTGGTTCACAAACCTCCGGGTGGGGAATCGGCAAAGGTTTCCTGAAGGGTTGCGAGATGATAAATAAAAAAGGAAAGAAGAAGAAGAAAAAATAGTAATGCTCGCGGCTCTGTGAGGCTCGACTCGGTGGGCGTTCAAACAAAACCCCCCCGTGTGCTGACATAATGCATAAGGGCTGCCTGGGTGAGTAATATAACCACTTATCAGATTCAACATACAACGGCAATCATCTTTGACATCATAACAATGGCAAGGCCAATAATAGAAATACAGCAGGAACATCATGCTGATCTACCAGGAGCTCACATGTATGTGGTCTTGCATGCTGACAGCCGGGTTCACTTTCTTTGATGGACGACGCCGTATTTCCTCGACATTGGTGTGTATAAAGACACCGACTGTATAAAGTATGGACAGAGCTTCCAGATCTGAAAAATGAGGACTTAACCTGCATCCTCTCTGATGGCCGTAGGGAGGTAAAAGTTCGATTGTACGTAAGCTTATGAGAAAATGCCCCGAACTCTCACTTGATTTATTACCTCAAATGAATTTATGGTCTCAATCGCCAGGGTCAAGTCTTCTTTCATACAGCATGTTGGTCATTTTGTGAATTATGGACCCATTTACAATCAAATAGACCATAGTGTATTCTAGGGCGTGTGACCAAATCAGGACAGTCTCCCCAACTCCAACCTCTCGTCCAAATATGGTCACTTCTGGGTCAAAAAAAGCAAGATGGTGACAACTAAGGTGCCAAACTCGAGGCTTCAAACTGATGGGTGACGTTACAAAAGGTTTTACAGTTGGTGCTCTTTACAAATGGCTAATGTCAGTCTGAATGCAGCCTCAGGCACAGAAATGCTAACCCCAGGATGCTAACATGCTGATGTATCAAGGTTACCATCGTCAATATTTTAATGTTATCGTGGGGAAGCATCAGACAAACTAAACTACTGACCTAATGATGATGCACGATAAAAAGTCTAGTTACCACTGTTCATCCTGAGGGGAACCCGAATGTTTCTTCTACCAAGTTTCATAGCAATTAATCAGAGTTATGACGAAGAACCTCATGGTGGCGTTAGCAGCCCATCACACATAGATGTCTGGCCAGAAAACACGTCGCCAGCGAAACCTTCCCTTTGGCTGGTTCCTTTTTGCTTTTCTTGCAGTTTGTAGAAGTTGGTATATGTCCAACGCAAGGTGCAGCGTTGCACCACTTTTCACATTTATTACATATGATGGACGGATACGTACGCAGCCCGGCTCTGCGGAGGCGCCATGTTGCTTTGTATAAAACCCTAACCTCTAAAACCTTAACCTCTAAAACCCTAACCTCTAAAACCCTAACCTCTAAAACTCTAACCTCTAAAACTCTAACCTCTAAAACCCTAACCTCTAAAACCCTAACCTCTAAAACTCTAACCTCTAAAACCTTAACCTATAAAACCCTAACCTCTAAAACCCTAACCTCTAAAACTCTAACCTCTAAAACCCTAACCTCTAAAACCCTAACCTGTACAACCCTAACCTGTAAAAACCTTAACTCTTTGTGACTTCGCAAGGCTTCATCCTCTTCATATATATACAATCCATCCAACAGTTGTAATATTTCAGTCTTGTACAGGGTGTTGAACCGAACTACAGACCAACTCCAAACTCTGCTCATAGTCACAACACACCACCCTGACAGAGACAACCTGTGTGGAGGTTATAGTTTGCTTCATTTTAAGGGGGTTCTTTAAAACCGCTGTACCGGCCGGCTGCAGTGTTTTCACCATGAATGAACCAAACCTCTACCTGAGGCCCTCATCCTTCTGCTTCTTTCTCCTCCATGACAGCACAGAGTCGATGGTGCCTGTGTGTAGGTCGGGGATCAGCGGTCAGCTCGTTAATCGGGTCTGTCAGATGGTCCCATTACAGAAAGCAAAATTCTGCACGGTTGTCTACAGGCTGGGTTTTTTTCTCAGCCAGTCTTTTTAGCTCTGTAACAGACAGGACTAATCAAGAACCAATGAAAAGTGTCTCGGGTTGTTTGACTCGGCTGTTTACTTGCTTTTGAAATGTGTAAACCCGGAGAGGCCGCATATTTTCCAGTCATCCGTTTCACTCGTTCCCTCTCTCTCTTTGGCAAAATGGCAGAGAAAATAACATTTGGCGCCTCATCAGTCTCAAAGACAAAACGGAGAGAAAAACTTTTCTTTTTGCCACTTGCCAAATACTGTGGGCCACTTTAACAGTGTTTGTTTTTTTTCTCCCTCTCTATTCTCTCTGTTGGCTCAGGATGATTGATCATACCTTCTTCCAAGGTCTGGCTTAGCTCCCTTTAGCTAAATACTGTATCATATTTTCACCCATTGTCTGCTGGGAGCTGGCAGGTGGAATCACTATATCTCCTGCTGACTCCTCGTGACACCTTCATCACCAGAAGCTCCTCTGTCCTTGAACATTGATTGTACCACAGGCTTAATCTAAACACCATATAGTTCCTGCCAGAAAACCTTTCAGCCTATTAACGTTTTAGACCCTTTTTTTCCCCCCTTCGCCTTCGTGATCTCTCCATCGCTGACATTGTTTCTCCCCTTCATGCTCCGCCCGTCTTTGCAAAGTCTTGGATATCAGAAGGATTAAGGCTACAGTAGGCTACAGTTGATCATCAGAGTTTAAAGCTTGCTACTTAAAACACATAAGTGCCTCAGGGAGCTGTGCATCTGTTTTAAACAACACATAAAAAAACATGGCGGCTGTGAGCATCTTGGAGATCTTGCGAGGAATGATGGTGGATGGCGAGGCGCCTCCGGAGGGACCGTGTCCGTAAATCAGTCACTTAAAAAACAAATAACATCAAACAAGTGCCAATAGCCTTGTCAGCAAAAGGAGCCATCATGAAGTCATTTTATACGTTGTACCTTCATATCTTTCACCTCCTCAATAAATAAAATACGGGGTCGGCATTAAATTTGAGAGGAATGCACCTGAGTAATAAAAAAAAAAACGAGCTGAGTTATGAATCAAAATACATTCATGCAAGAAGTGCGGGAAGAGAAACGAGCGAGCCGGAGGTGTAGACACATTTAAAATTCACTGTCGCCGCGTAATGATAAAGCATGGCCACACCGAGGCGGAGCACAGGTTCTCGCTCCCCCACGCATTCGCTCAGATCAAGTATTTGTCAGACCTTGTTCTGTGGGCATTCTGACTTATTCTTATTCCCCGTTTTATTTTCCTCTCGCTCAACAACAGCCCTCGTCTCCCCCCCCACCCCGTTCTCCAATGGTAAAATTATGCTGAGCCTTGCAGGAAAGTAATGAAGGCACTGCAAACCAACGAGGAAGCCGGTGTGAGGGTGCTTACAAAATAACTATTTTAGGTTCAAAGACCATCGGCTGTGTGTGTGGGGAAGGAAAAAAAAAATAATTTGAAGGAACAGTGTAGAACAAGAGGAGGCAGGAAAAGAAAGTGAACAGAGGAGAAGAAAGGAGTGGGAGGAGTGGGAGCAAGGCGACGGGCGAGGAGGGGGGATTTTTTTCTCTCTGTTGGACAAATCAGTCCTCCGAGTTCGTTCTCCGCTCAGAGTCGCGTTGCCCAAAAGCTGCCTAAGTAACAAAAACTAATCCCTCAATCCAGGGCTGGTGGAGGGGCTGATTTCTAAAACGGTGCACTTTACGAATCGTTTGCAACCTGATTTCTTAATTTTTAGTTTAGTACAGCTCCGTCGCCATTCCTCGCCCCGTCGTTGGACATAATTCAGCTAAAATGCCACCGCCTGGGTGCGTGACCTCGGCTGATGTCACCGCACCAGTAAACACAATTAACACACTCAGTTAATATAGCTCCTTGTCTTCTGTTCCACTTCATTTAAGTTCTCTCTCCCTCTCTCTGTTTCTCTAACTCTTCCTCTCTTTCCCCTCTGTGGAGCAGAGGTCTGGTGAGATGCAGGGAAAAGGGGGGGATTAGTGTCTGCTTGGTTCATTTCAATGCCTCCGAAGAATCAGAGACTAATCCTGGCTTCAGCTGCCTGGATGCTTCCGCTCTGTTAGCACTCAGAGGCTGCGCCAGTGGGGCGCAAGTGTGCCGCGGACACGCCGCCGAAACAGACAAATAAGAAGATTTGTCCTCACACACGGTGCTAATTTCTCCATCCAGGTGTCCGTGCTGCGTTGCTTTCCTGTGGTTTTAAACCAGCTTGGCATCAGGAGAGTTAAAATCCAAGGAGCAGGGCTGTGAAATACACTCAGGGGATAAACACGGTCAGAGCATTGTCTCACCTGCCTGCAAAGACTTTTTTGGGTATTTTGGTCATGAAATGCACTGGACGTCCTTCGAAGGAGCTCGAGGTACATCTTCAGAAAATATGTTAATTTGTTAGAAGAGAAAAGTAAGAGGCAATTATTCTCAAGTGTAAACATCCTGAACCAGATGCTATTTTTAACTTCCTTTATTTCGCACCTTAAAAAAACCCCAAAACATGAAGAGAATAGAAACAAAAAAAGGATTATGACATTTAACACCGTTACCAAAACAATGGTGTCTGAACAGGTCGACTTGCAGTGACTCCATCGGACCTTCGTCACACAGTATCAGTTTGGTTTGAGGCAGGAAAACCACATTGTCAGGTTTGAAGAAACATTGTGGTTTGGGTTCAAGTCCGTAACTTCTGTATCTTCAATCCATCGGCCTCCATTTCCCTTCAACTGTGGTGCCAGTTTGTTGCACTAGCTAACGCCACCATTAATGCTACCTAGATAATGATAATGTTCCTAGTGCTAGCTAAAGTTAACATCAACATTTTTTTCCCCTGTCAAAACAATGATAAAAAAAATAAAAATGATGGGTCCAAAATGATTAATTCCCAATCATAACAATGTTTACAATGAAAAGAGACACTTTTATTCTGCACAAATGTATTATTTAAAGAGAATGATTAGTCTACATATAGACTTTATCTATTAGCTATGACCTTTATGCAACACAACTGCTCGTTAATGTTCAGGAAAACATTGTGATTTGGGTTTAATTAACTATTATGTAACTTAAGTTATGTAATCTCCTCCCCTTACTCCTCCTCAAACAGAAGACTTCCTCTTTTGCTGGCGTAATAATCACTACCACCACTGGAGGTCGTTCTCGAGCACAAAACGTAAATAAAGGAAATAATCAGCTGCTTGCTGAGTCGACCTTGATGGTTAAAAAGTTACGTAAAAAGAGGCTTTATAAACCCAGCGCCAGCCTGGAGGACTGCTGTGGATGATTCTGAACTTACTAGCTCCATTTTTCAGAAATGCATCTCTGAGATTATTGTTGCCACCTAAATGCAACATAATGATGAAGCAGGGAGCAAAATCTGTGTGCAGAAACAGCTCATATAAAATAATAACAAACCTATCTTGTTCAACAGTAAGTGTCAACCAGCAGAGACAAGTCAAACCTCCGTCATCTGACTTCTGCTTAACCTGTGGAATCCCTGGTGATGTACGGAGGCTGTGCTTAGAAAGCCCTTCTTGACATTACTTGTTAGTAAGATAAATACACTGTGGGTTCTAGTCTCAGCTGGAGAATTGCTAATAGTAACATAAACTTGAAATGATGTCAGCTTTAACCTTAAAGGTCGTACATTTAAGATTACCTGATAATGTGCATGGAACCTTGTTCTCTGCACTTGTTTACCCTGTCTTGTAATTTGTCAGTGCTGTCCACTGCGTGTGTGGGTGGGTGTTTGTGTTGGTGGGTGTATATATGTGTGCACATGTCAGCGAGTGCATGTTTTGTTGTTCTGCAATCTCTGTTCACTTGTTGGCCCGGCTGGGTTAAGTGGATGATTGTGTGGAGAGATTGGGAGGGAGGGCTCCTGTTCCCCGGACATGCTGCTCGCTCGCTCGCACGCTCGCTCGGCTAGTTTATTTATTTTTTTCCTCCCTCCTCCTCTTAAGGCAGAGTTTATTTCTTACAGAACCATGCCTCACCACACACACACACATTATGTATCACGGTTTTCCTTCACCAACACACAAGCCCGGGGAGCAGTCGGAGCCCTAAAGGCCGATGAACAGGCCATAATTCACCGGCTGCTCTGTGACTGGACTGGGACCTTGTTTAATGGGGGAACTGTTGGCAATTACCAACCATCTATGTGCTTGTTGCACTTTTTTCTTTTTTCTTTCTACTGGTGGAACTCTATAAAGTCGAAAACTGCTGATTGAATTGGATATTTTTCTTTTTTTTTTTTTCAAAGGGTACATAACTGCTTTTAAAGAGAAAATGCTTCAGCTGTGCTCTTGATGAAACACACACAAAAGAACTGAATACAAATTGTTAGAGGGCATGAAATGAAAAAGTCAGTTCAACATTAATATTGGAGTCTAACACAAAAACTTAAGGTAATTACCACCAATAAAACTCTTACCTCTTGAACATTATCATCACAGTCAAAAATGCTGAAAGGTACTTGTACCAAACTGATGCTCATTTTCCCAGCAGCCTGTGCAGACAGCAGCTTTCACTCACTTGCTGCCAGATTGTCTATGTTCCCTTTGTGACTTAGCAGTCCGGCCAGTTCCTGTTTGCCTGTTACCCGTGGGTTTGGACCACCTGTCAGCTCTGTGTCCTGCTTGATGTTTCTCCTTTGGTTATATTTTCCTGTTTGGACGGTCTCTAGTCAACTATTCACGTGTCCAAGCGAGCCTGTGCTATGTAGACATATACTGAAACAGTTGGAATTCTGCATTAAAATGCCTAAAAAAAATGACTAGATTGTTGTTATGTAGTTTGTTTAGTTGTGCACTGACTTTATCCCAAATGTTTCCAATGATCCCAGAGAATTCTACAAGTTTGCTCAAAGGTAACGGTGCAATTCATTTGCGTCCAGGATACCAACATCTGCAAACAAGACAATTTAACATGAATAAAACTTTAAAAATTACCTCATCTGTGAACATCTGTGTCGGAGTAACATCAGACGGTTGGGTCATTTGTATTTAGTCATGCAACGAGGGTGTTTTTTATCTGAGTGTTTAAATTCAGGTCAGCTCTCACTCACTGCAGCACTCACCAGATACTCGGTTCTTTTCTCGTTGTCTCCTCTCTGTGGTGTCGTTGGTGTTGTAAAACTACATTTTGCCCTCCAGCTCAGGTCAACAGTATCGTGCAAAAACTCAAAACTATGGAGGTAACCTCAGTTTTGCTGCAGTTGGGTTGATAAACAGGAGTGAAGATTAATCCACTTTTGAATTCCTCAAAGTTTGCATCGTTTGATTTCTTTGGCTGAGAGAGAGGGCAGTGGAACCAGCTGGAAACACAACTTCTAATGAAAGAAAAAACTGAATTGCATCATGGGAAGTTTATAAACCAGGGTAACCAGGACACAAGGTCAGGATGTCTTGGCCAGTAAACACTTGTAACTCTCTGGACTCTGATTCTCTGGTTTACTTTTTGAGTTTATTTTCTTCTGTATTTCTATGGAGAGTTTAGGATGAATGGAGAGTTGGTGATGTCTTATTTCTCTGTTTTGACACAAAAAATCAAATCTTTCACAACAGAGATTTGTAGTCTATTTGACATTTGATTCATGCCAGTTTCCAATAAAAAATGAACTGAAAGCTTTACATTACTCCTCGACGCTCTGGAGGCTTAATATGTGAGTCTATGTCTGGTGTGTTGGGCAACTTCTGAAGGTATAACCTAACCCGACTACTTTCCTCTGAGCCCTGGTTGAAAACAACAACAAAACCTACCACTGGGCAATAGTGAAAGTTAAGTTTTGGAGTGTTGTTTGACTCAAACTTGCAACTGGAGAGTGTGTGAACGATCGAAAGGTCGAGGTCTAAACAAGTCTATTCAGTGGAGATGGACCAAATCTAGCACTCATGTGAATACAGGGCACATTTTATGTCCAATGAATATGGCATTGATTTATCATTTACTAATCAATGTGTTGAGTCAGGTCAAAGAGATGACAGGAGAGAAACTGTGGAAACATCTGGGTAAATTGTTTCTATTGTTGAGTTGTGTTACAACATCGTCATCCGTCCTTTGACGAGTAAAATAAAACCTGAACTCCCTCGTCAAGCTAAGAGCGAGCTGGCCAAAGCTAGAAGAGGCCGACCATCACCGTTAGCTCCCTGTGAGGACGGTTTGATGGGACCAGTTCAGGGAAACAGAACTCAAAGAGAAACGAGCAGGAACTTGTAAGAGATAATGTATAGAACGGCGGTGATGATCGGGAAAATAAGTCCCTTCAGGACAATTCGTCTGTTCCTGTCGGGACTTATTTTCCTGATAATGACCGCAGTTCTATGCATTATCTCGCTTATTACACAGTTACTTGCCAACACGAAAGAAAACTTGACACACTGTGACTTTTTACAGTTACCGTTCATAGTGTTTTTCAGCAGAGAAATATAGTTTTCCAAACCGACGCCATTTCGCTTCTCCCTCTTCGCTGCTTTAGTCTCTTTTTCTTTTCTTGACCGGTGATGACAACTCAGCCTTTTGCCGAGAGTTGAAATCACCGTATTTTCCAAGAATATTAAAGTTAATGTGAAACTCATCCATATTAGTGGCCTAGGTTGATTGATTGATTGATTGATTGATTGGTTTATTTAAGTGTCAAACACCATGGTTGGTGCCCAGCCCTCATGGGCTTATTAGACACTAATCATTTTCATCAAATAATAATTTCACAGATACATCCACGATAGCCACGTGACATGATACAGAACACATCATAACATAACTAAACCATTAAAGATATGGATACAAATACAAATGGATTGTCATATGGCCTAGGAGTACGTTTTAGTCCGATATAAAGTAGACTACAGATCAGCTGACGTCACTTAGCGACTGAAGACTCTGGGGTGAAAAGTGATCGGACTACTTGCGGAGCAAAGATTTTTAGAGCGCGGAGTGATACGAAATACATGAATCAGAGGCAAAAAGGCCACTTTCCTTGACGACGGACAAATATGCTGAGCAGCGGTCAATTATACAAAAATAATTGACCGCCGAACGTTGGGAAGGCCGATTCAAGAGAACAGAGCATTCTACAGCATTAAGAAGAGCCGTGTAATAACAACTTTTAACCTTACCCTTCCTCTTGAAGTGCCCCTTTGCCCCTAAGCAAAAGTTAAAGTAAGTTTCAAGGGGTAGTGGTTGAAATCTCCACCTATAAAATGAAAACCCCAACAAGATCCTTACAGTGATTTCTCTTTCATTACTGTGACTGCTACCGGTATAAATCAATGACATTAGCCACCTTTGCTACTTCCCTAGCTGTCTACATTGAGGAGTTTTACCAAGCAACCTTCCTGCTGGACTATAGCTACACTTCGGACTAACTTCACCCTCTGCTCTGTTGGGAAGTTGTCCATGTTTCCGTACCTTCTTGTATGTATCTTGCATGTATCTCCATTGCATCTGCAATAAATCCCCCCCCCAAAAAAAAATGCAGAAGAAAAAAGTAAGTTCTTGTACAAAACTGAGGCAAACAGCAAAGAACAGTTTCTCACTTCAAGGTTTCCACATAACTGACTTGAATACGCTTAATTCAATATATCCTTAATTAGCACCACAATGGGCATCGGCCACATCTAAGTTTCTTTATGCTTGAACAGACCTTGATTTCAATACTTTTTACTTAGTCGTGGCCGATTGTCTTCAAAACCAATTAAGATGTCATACACCTTCACAGGCAAGGTCACAGCATTTGGAATCTGCATCGACAATGCCCAGATTTCTAAATCAATTTGCAGCTTTGGAGGCTAAATTACAAAAATGGAAATAGTCCATTTCGCAGTCGGGGATTTAATAAGACCGGCAAAAACTGCAGCCAGTAATTTAATTGTTGTTTGATTCAAATGAAGCACTTGCTGTCCTCTGGGGTTGGCTGATTATCAAAGGGTCCTTTCAGTCCTCTAGCTTTACAGCTCAATGTGTGTCGGGCTAATGGGCTTCAGCCAGACAGTTATTGTATATTGGTAATGTATCTATCTCAAGAAAAACCAGCTGCCTGACACACACCCACAGTCCGCGTCCTCAGTGAAATGAAATGGGCCATTTTATAAATGTTTAGCTTGGTCTTACAAGCTAATGAGTTTCTCTCATCTAATTTTCTTGCATAAAAAACACTAAAGATAATTTGAGGCAGTCTCTAAAATAAGGAGCTCGGGGAGCAGAAATGCTAACGGACAACTCTGTGGTGTAATAGTGTTTCTCTCCTCTGACTTTCCGTGGTCGTCTGTCTCTACTGACTCTCCAATCCTTCGCGCTGCAGCCCTCTGATCATGTTTGATTCCCCACCTGCTCTCCCTAGATTAACGTCTCCTTGTGTAATCCCATTAAGTGCCCTGTGTTTCCGCCTGGCACTCATTACTCCACCGCTGCACCACAGTGGAGTCAGGAATTGACTCGGGCCCGACATCCAGCCCGGCATGAGGCCATCCTCAGTTCCTTCTCCCAGCGTTCACTCGTTCTGTGACCTCAGCTGCCCTCCAGACTTTTTGTGTTTTGTCCCTACGACATGGAAAGTTGTGAGTTAAGTTGCGAGGCTCTCTGCTTTGGCTTCTGATGCGGACACAGTCAGTAGTTCGGATCTGCCGGAGGTTCTTCCCATGCCTGAGGTGGGGTTAGTTCCCACTGACTGTCCACAGACATGCTGGTTCGGTTAATTGGCGACTGCAAATTGATATGAATGTGAGCATAAGTGGTAAAGTGTGAGCTGTGTGATTGACCTGTGATCCCGTCCGGGCTGTATCCAGGCGAGCTAATGGATGGATGGATGTTGGAGCTCCGGTCGTGAGCACTCGCTCTGTCACGCCATAACGAGCCGCCTATCCCCTGCAGATTTTCAGTTTGATGTTTTAGGATGTCGATGCTTTCTGTCGTACAGGGGGAGGAAATTGCCTGTGCTCGATCATCCGGCCTTGCTTATTGAATCAATGGATAATCAACAAAATTTGCTTTTGGGTGTGGGGGGGTGGGGGTTGTGATGAAGGAGGTGATAAATTGCTGTCATAAACGACTTTAGTGGATGCTGCTGCTGGTGACCACAGCGCCCG
Source organism: Sparus aurata (assembly GCF_900880675.1). NCBI lineage: Eukaryota > Metazoa > Chordata > Actinopteri > Spariformes > Sparidae > Sparus > Sparus aurata. The sequence continues at coordinate 24,872,250 of NC_044206.1, read as the reverse complement.
GGGACGGGTAGCATTCAAACAGTTCCTTTTAAAAAGAAAGATTGGGATGTGGGTATGGAAGCCACCTCTGTGACTTCAATAAACTCCCCATTGTGTAATACAATAAGCATTTATCAGCTTGTTTTCTCCACCAGTCGCTCTAATGGCCGACTGTCAGCTCCCATTATCTCTCCCATATATCTGTCTGTCTGTCTTTGGTGTCTCTCCCCACAGTCTGAATAGGAATTTAATGTGGACACACCGAGACGTGTGACGCCGACTTATCTCTCGGATGTGTGGGAGTACGATCGAGATGCTATCACGTTTCTCAGTTTGCACTCGGCGGGGTCATGAAGGAATTTTATGTAGGCTCACTATCATCTGCACGGCTAAATGTTTACATCTCTGCGCTCGTAACGCGACACATCCTCTGTCTTTATTTGATGTTCTCTGTGTGTCCTGGTTGCTGTTGCGCCGTCTTGTCCGATCGTGGCGGATAAAAGCACTCTGGAACGGCGCTGCTGTGCGCTGCAGTTTGAGCTCGGCGGGCCTCCGGAGCGAGCATCATGCCGGAGTGAAGCACGCTGGAAAATGAGTCTCCCCTGCAAGTAAAGCGTGATTAATGTGCAGCGGGAGACCGGTGAGAAGTTCTTAAAGTTGAGCGAAATGTCTCCTTCTGTCATCAGCTCGGGGATGGCAGACAGAAGAAGAAATAGTCCTCGTGGGTCAGTCGCTCACCTCAAACACCGCCGCTGACATCAGTCCTGTGCTGCACGTGTCCGCGGTGACGAGAGTCTGTCTGCTCGGCTCGACTCGGCTCGGCTCGGCCTGGGATCCAACACAGCACTTTGAATGCTTTTTAATGGGAAAAGATGCTGGAAACACATCCCCGTTGGACCAGCAGCCAGTAACTAACTCCTGCTGTCTTTAAAGTCTGGGCCAGCAGGAGCACTCGTTTACCCGAGCATCATTAATCTTACTTTTCCTCGGCCTGTCCTCCTACCACCTCCTCTTCTCCCAGGGTGGTCTCCCTCGGGCACTCGTTTACCTCCCCGGCTCTTTTTTCTGCTTCTGTAAAAACGCACACACACACACACACACACACACACACACTTATGTCCTCTATATCGCTCTCTCTCTCTCTCCTCTCTCTCGCAGCCCAGCAGTTGGGTCGGGAGTACACGAGCAGAAAGCGTCCTGAGATGCTGTAGATAAGGTGTCGGGCCAGAGGAGAGCTCCCACAGACTGTAATGACTCAGCAGTCGGACCGGCACATTATAGCTCCATTTCATACAAGAAAATATAATAATAAAAGACTAATTAGCTGGTTTGACATTCTAATACTGCACAGAAGTCAAAAGGAGGAAGTTGGGGATGGCAGGACTTTTAAATTAGATGTTATGTTAGGTTTGGGCGAATGCAACACAGAGATAGTTTTTTTTCCAATATTTAAAGATATAATATGTGACATTTCTGTGTTAAAATATCTAAAAATGACCATGAGCTTGTTGTTGAGTTGTGTACCTACAGGATACAAAACATTCTGTTGCCTTTTTGCAACATAACGATATTAAACAACATATTAACATTCTAGGTTTTTTAATTATTTGGCCGATGTTGCAACAATATCTTCACTCTACACCTTACAAATTACACTCATATGAATAAGATGAAATCAGTGGAATCTTTGTATGTAGTGAAATATATATATAAAGATCATATTTTTATGTAGACTTAGTCAAAAAGAGCTTGTAGAAAGGTGCAAAATAACGGTCAATCCTTTCCTTTAACACAATATTATGATTGTTATTTAATCTAATGTCTAAATCATATCACGCCGTTATTTTCTGGGGTATCTGTGTTTCGTCAGCATCACCAGTCTGTACTGCAGAACAGAAGGCACCCAGCCTGACGTCAGCCGGGCAGCGATCCTCCAACACACTGGAAACCACTTGAGATTCCAGATGATTCGAACAACAGCGGCAGAAGGGTGGAGATGGAATGTAACACAATAACACCTTTGAGGTGACCTCGTCTGTGAACGCTTCTCCACGATCACTAACTTACAACACTTCAGTGTGTTGCTGATGACATTACACACTGTGTTTGAAGAAGCCCTGACCTTTCTCCTTCCATCTTCTCTCAGACGGATCAATTAAAAGTACTTATTATTAAACTGTTATTATATGAGAGGACTGCAGGTTTTAACAGGCTTGGTCGCTGTACTGTCTGCACGTTCAGCCGCAGAGAGAAGAACAGTGAAGTCTACGCTGAGCTGCACCTGCTGCTGCTCGAGACGCTCGGCTCCTGTTTCAAGTCCGTGTCAAAATAAGTTCACAGCATCTGCAAAGGCACTTGCTATTCCTCAGCGCTTTGCCTCCTCTCTCCTCCTCCTCTCTCCTCCTCCTCCCCCCTTATAACAGAGGAAGAAAAAAAACAACAACCTGCACGTTCACATCAAATGTCAGGAGTTACATAACTGCAGCGCTGTTCAAACAAACTGATTTTGTGAGTGTGATTGCAGCTAATGTACGGAGATTTAGCCTCTCTGCCTCACAGGTCGGGCGGCTGCCAGGCTGATGCTTTTATTTAAACGCTGCTTCATCATCTCAGCGTGTCCTTTCAAGAAGCCCTGTCGAGTTTAGTGTGCACAGTTAGAGATGCCATGACAACCAAAACCACTTACCTTACTTGCAATTAAGGCTGGAGCGTCAGAATCAATTGTTGACCCCTGTAGGCCAGACCTGCTCCAGACTGAGTGGATGGTATCAGCTGGTTTGATGGACACCAAAGCAACGATGGAGGGAATTATGTTTGCATGCATCACAAAAAGTTTATGTGGCCTTTTTTTTTTTGGTGAAAACACAAATCTTTGAAGAGTTAAGAGCTTTATCCTTCAGAGAGAAGGTCCCGCCTCTGTCCTGAGCTCTCAGACAGGAAAAACTGAACTACGAACAAACCGGCCACTGAGCTTTTTTTTGGAGGATGGGGGGGGGAAACTTCAAAGTCCTGAACTCTTTGAATGTATTTCTTTGGCTGCGCTTGCATGAAATAACGCTGGATAAAAGACAGAAAGACAATGAAGGTTGCTTTGATGTGAACAGGTAAAGCTCACGGCCACTCGATGGAGAGGACGAAAGGCGACGACGCATTAGCAGCTGGGCGAGTTGGAGTTTGAGGAGCACTTCAGCGGTACGGTATTGTTCGTGGAGAGCAAGCGCCAGTTCAGTGCTGTTGTTCTGGCTGGAGTTACTATAGGTCGGGAATAATACAGACGGCTACGTCATCGTGCTGACGAGCGTAGACGATCCACTTCACTGCTGTGCCCGCTTTTGTATCTTTTTTCCATCGGCAGTCGAGATGTTTTTTATGTGTCTGTTCCGACTGCAGCTCCATGTTGCTTCGAACATCTGTCATCAGTTCACTAATCTATTCATAAGTTACTCTGTGAACGCGGTTTTGTTCTCAATGTCTAGTAGAGAAATCTCAAATGCAACTTTCAAGTGCACCAAATGGAAAGAATCACCCAAAGATTATGATTCTTTTTTGTGCAAAAATGCGGCTCAATATTTCATCATATCCTGATTTCCTGCGTGAAGTTTCGCTTGTGATATTATTATTAATTACGGTTATATCGTCGTTTTTTGTGCCACACGAGCTGATCGTCACTGTCAAGAGAATGTTTTTCAGTTTAATTAAGTTCATCAGTGTTTTTCTTTAAAGGATATTGAGTGTCCACGGTTTAAACACAGCAACATAAACTATACAGATGGATACATTTAATTAAGCCGGGAAGTCAGTAGCTGCGTGGTGAACAACAGATGTTTCTCATTAGTGCAAAAAATGAGACGTCCCTCTATTTTATCCGAGTGTTAAAGCAGAAAGGAGATGACTGAGAGTGCGTCAGGCGGGCTACAAAACATGAAGTACTGAGAGCTGGCTCCAGATAGAGACGCATCGAACAGAAGAAGAAGAAGAAGAAGAAGAAGAAGAAGTGGACACGTCGTAAAGGATTGTGTGGATCTGACAGCTCCTTCAGACGAAATGTGAGCCAAATGTTTGTTATACTGTCATTATAGACCGTCTTCATTGTTGTGAGCGAACAAAAGCAGGATTATTCTCGCAGACAAACGACGGCGGAATACAAATACAGGAAGAGAAGAGTGCTACGAGTTTAACAATTCACGTATCTGTGCAGGAACACGCTGTATTCGTGTGGTTACTGTACAGAGTTATTGTGGAGATCAGAGGTAGTAACAGTCGTTCAGCTGTGACTGAAGGTTTAATTCAAATCCAAACACGTGTATTAAAGTGAGTGAAAGTAGTTTTGGAGAGGAAATTCAACCTTGAATTTTAATATTTAGAATTTTGATGAGCGAATGATACAAACTCAGAAATATTTACCTTTTTTCTGACTGAATAAACGAGCTGCTCTCAGAGGAAATGAAGGTCCCAGTGACACCGTTTGATGCTAGAGAGACAGTTTGGGGTTCAGCATCTTGCTCAAGGACACTTTGACATGCAGACCAGGGGAATCGAACCAGCAACCGTCCGATTTACAACACGCCGGCTAAAAGTCAATAAAGATCTTTCAGTATCAGATCAGCTCGACTCCTTTAATATATGTCAAAACATTCCTTTCATATTTGTCAGGATGCTGTTCTTTATTTGAATCACCTCAATGACGTCTGTGGCCCCGAGCCGTGCTACCACATGCTAACACATGAACACGAACCCTATGGCTAAAAAAACATTTGGGTTGTTACTTTAATATTATTATTTCAGGGCCATTTTTACGCCGTGGTTAGCGCGGAGCTGAAATGTGATTTAATGATTTCCACGGGGCAGAAAAGTCCGTTAGAGCTCCGCGATCGCTGTAATTATCAAAGTAATGTGAAGGTCAGCAGGGGGGAAGCCCGACGGCGGGAGGTTCCCGAGGTAGAACGATGAAAATGAACAACGTTGTGGGTGAACCAGTGAATTTATAAACACATTCATCTCTTGTGGTTTTTACTGTAATCATCTGAGAAGTGGAGATGTTTGCTGGTTGACAACACGGGCTCAGCTCGGTCAAAAACATCACGAGGTCGGAATAAAAACACGAAGATATAGACTCGTACAAAAATTCCCTACCTTGTGTTTAACTGTATTACTTCACAGTGAACCTTCTTACATTGTACATACAAGACAAAACAAATACATACTGATATTAATGCCTCTCCTCCATCCCAACACTGCAAATAATCACTAGAGATAATGTGCTGAGTCTCAAACAGCCGACCACGTCTGTCTGCAGGAACATGACTTTAACATTTTCTCTCTCCTTTGAATGTCGTGTTGACAAACAGCAACCAGAAAATAAAAAATAAAAAACAGCTCATTGTTCCTTTAAAGCCACATTCTCCGCCGCCCTCCTACATTCAAACCTTCAGGGCTCTCAAGGACGGCCTCCATCAAAAGGCACCTCGGCAGGTCTTCTGCAGAGACGTCCTCACATGTTTCGCCTTTTCATTGTGATTTTTATTTCTTTAATAGGCTTGAATCGTTTCACGGCGTCCTCGCGGCGATCGGCGCTGACTGACGGGGAGAAGCAACAGAGCCGCGAGACATTTCCCTTATTTAGATTACCGCTTTAATTCAATAGGTTAATTTAACCTTTGCTAACAGACAGTATTTAGCAGCATCCCCCCCTCTTCTTTTTTTTTTTTATTAATGAGCCTGTTTTTTCTTCCTAAGTGCCCTGATTGATTTGTTGCTCTCACCAACAACTGCCTCTCCCAGAGCAGGGGGAGGGGGGCATTTAAGGGGAGGAGGAGGAGGAGGAGGGGGTGATCATTAAAAATCCATTGTTTGAGAGAACAAGCAACTTCAAAAGCTTGGCAAGACTGCCGGCCCCCTTTCTCCCAATGAGTGCAATTAATGCTCCCGATGGCTCCTAATAATAACATGCTGGAGTGCAGCGAAACGGGAGGGAAGGAGTCGGATCTTCAGCGTGGAATCAGAGAGCGAGCGAGCGAGCAGGAGAGAGAAATAGCTCTTTATGGATTCCGCCCTAATTTACTGCCTTATTATGAGTGATTCACAGCAGCCCCCTTTTTTCCAGAAACGTCCTCCCGCGGTGCTTTATAAAGACCGGAGCTTGATTGCCCGAGAGGACGAGAACCACACAGGTGACGTCAGGCCCAATCTACTGCAGCGCCTCCACTTCACTTCAAAGCCTCAAGCTCACAAGTAGGACAGAAAAGAACACTTCCTGATTCACTCTCGACGGCCCGGATCCCAGATATGCTATTTTTTTTTTATGCTAACATGACACTAATTGCCCGACGTATGGACGTGATTATATGTCTTAACAGTTGGTTTGTCAGTCGGGGGACAGATTCAGAAAACTTTCCAAACTTTGTATCCCTTGTTTTGTTTTTCTGTCATGAAACGTAATGAGAGTGAACGATCCTGGCAGGTAATACAAAACGGGATTAAAAATATCTTTTGTTGACTGTGCAGCCGCGTGGAACAGCCAGTTAGAAATAAATTTTAAAAAAAACACACAGGAAATGTAAAACTTTGCCGGCACTGGAAATTATAAAGAGCCGTTTTGTTCGTCTTTGAAGCGTCTGAGAAGAAATAACTTTGTATTATCATCCAGCGGGAATGTGAAGGTGTTAACAAGGTGTTAACAATCTCTCTCTATTTGATAACTTACTAATACGGTGTCAGACCAGAAATATACATTCACACTTGTGTGCAATTAGTGCCGCCAGGAGTCATAATAAACCATCATCCCTTTTTTAATTGTTCCACATTTCTCCCTAGTGGTGAATTATTCTTAATCATGTAAAAGCTCGCGTTGTAATTTAAAATCACACGTTACAGCCTCGAGGACAATTACAGACACAATATCAGTATCAGTAAGTTGTAATCAATAAGGGAGTTAATTTACTTTACTGTATTTTTATGTCCTGTGTGCAGCGGCGGACTCGGGATGTTTAATGACTTCATAGAGCTCTGGTTATTTTAAAGACGTAGAATAATTAATCTGGTATAAATAAATGGTAAATATATATTTAGCTGATTGTTATCTCACTGTTAACAAACAATAAAATACTTTATAAACAAATGATTGAGCAGTTGTGAAAGGTTTATAAATATCAGTAGCATCTTTATTATAAATATAAATGAAAGACACATTATTTATTAATCATTTACAAAGAATTATCAATATCTGAGCCCTTAATTAAGTAGCTTTGCATGTATTGAGGGTATGATAATAATTATGTATAGTTAGTAATCCTGACAATGTTTCTATAATCTAATTACATATTTTCTATAAATGTAATCTGGGTTTGATTAAAATTACTCATCTTTTTTAATCTCAATTACACGTAATCTGTTATAATCCAAGACAACCCAAATGTAGCTCTTACAAATGTCTAACAACAGATCTGTAATAAGCTACAGTGGTGTTCTGTAGAGTGCATACCTCCACCAACAGCCCACTTTTGCACTCGCTCATACGCTGTTAAAAAAAACCTTCTAATAAATAAAACACCAGCAGCGTTTGTTGCCAGAATGTCAGATAAAAATCTCTGGATCGGCACCAAAGGGGCGCCGACCCGTCCTCCGTCCAAGTTCTGGTGTAGCGTTTCTGTAATCCATCTGAGAAACCAGCCAACAAACAAACGGACACGGATGAAACAACATAACTTCCTCGGCGGAGGTAATAGCTCAATAAACAATAAATGCAGGCTTGAGTTAAAAACCTACAAACTTTGCCTTTATAAGAAAGTGATGTCAGGGGAGGAGGTGCGGGGTTTAAAGAGGCGGGTGTGATGGATGGGTGCTGATCTGCAGGGACTGGATCAAAGTGTGCGTGGAGGTTTGCAGAGCAGCAAACACTGCTTAATTGGTTGGATTAACAAGGTGCTTTACAGGGTTCACTGCAGGCGGGAGTAAAGTAAATAACACCCGAGGCTGAACTGCAGGGATGTAGCAACGATGAGCACAAATGACTGGAATAATTGGTATATAGTGACACATCCGCTCAGGCAGCAGCGTGACTGCTCCCTGACAGCCGGGAATTACAAGGGTGGATGACACGACAGCGAAGCGAGGAATTCCAGCGGCTGTAAGAGTCGGCCCTCCTTCCTGAAACCTCTTGTATCTGTGTCTCCTCTAACTATTGTGGGGAATTTGGCTGACAGTGAAACATTTCTTTTGAGTGGTGCTCAAAAGACTGAATTGACTCTGTCATGTTCCTAACTGTCATTCATTATTAAACCCTCTTGTTTGCTCTCCGCCTCAGGGACAAAGCTTTCCTTGGCTTTAATAACCTTTGCGCTGGCGCTCCACGTCTCACTGTTGTTCTGTTTGGTGCGATTGTGGAATGATGGTGGTGGATGAATAAATGACGAGGAGTACCAGCTGCTTCTCTCTTTTCGTGTTCCTTCTCTCCTGCTGTGGTTTTCTCAACCCCTGACAGGAAGTTTAATCCTAAGTGACTGACAGGTAAAGGTATGGAAAACCCAGACTTCAGACAGTCTGACTGCACAACAAATCACCCTCGGGGTGAGGACCGGGTTAAGGTATAAAGAGATGGACTGGCAGAGCAGAAGGAATCCTCTCTTTCTCTTTTTATTCCTGTCTTCACTCTCGCAGGCAAACAGGAAACCTCAGGCGAGAATCTGTGCTCCCTCGGATGAAACATCCATTACCAACTACAACTCCGGTGCGGGGTCATTTCCTCGTGCAGCCATTACCTTTGTTCCCTGTCAGCTAATGTTGGATCACTGGCATCTTCACACCGCTAATGCTACGTTAGCTCTGGTCCCTGTCAGCTGATGCAGGATCACCTGCAGCTTAGCTCTGCTTATGTAGCGTTAGTTTCCCCCACGTATAGATTACCTCGGCTTGCCTGTAGCATGATGAAGGGAATGTGAGCAGGTACACCTGGATCAGTTTGTTCAGTGTCCTCAAATTAATTATTAAAGGGTTGAAATGTTTTCTACAACATAATGAAATGTCAGTTAGCTGGTTGATTGTGACGTCTGTACAATCTTAAAATTCCAATCCGAGAACATTTGCGTCTTTAAAACACTTTTCAGTAACGCTTCATAACAACAATCATGAATGAATGGTTCATTTATAGTTAATTCTACTTTAGTTTATAGTTTTTCCCTGTTAACAAACAATACAACAGATTATAAACTCTTTACTCAGCCACTGTTTACTGTAAAGTCACAACTGATGATCATAATAGTTTGTAAAATTGTACATGAACACTGTCATCTACAACTTGCAAATCTGCAACTGATGGTTAAAAAATGTTTCAACTGCTTAATAATTGTTTTATAAAACATGTTATTATGTAACAGTGAAATAACTATTAACTATTTATTCTTAATTATGGTTATTATAAAGTGTTGTCCTCTTTTCTTGGCCGATGAGAAGCGCTGAACTGAACTTTAAAGGGATAGTTCGGGTTTTTTGAAGTGGGGTCATATAAAGTACATATCTATAGTCGATCTGTTTCCTACCGTAATCACCGATCAGCGCAGCCTCAGTTTGGAGAAGTAGAGAGCCACTCCAGCCCAGACGCTCAGCTTTGTACTGCAGTGAACGGGGTTCAGCAAAAAAGCGAAATTAACCACCTAAAACAAGACTCACCTTAAAAAATCTATATCAGTTCAAGTGTACGTTGTATAGGTAAAATTCACACTGCTTTACATCGCCGTCAGACCGCGCTTTCTTTTGGCACTACATTTTCTCAACCGCAGAACCCCCGTAACCCTACGCATGAGCGCTAATGTGGAAGGATACGGAGAGTTAAGTTTCGTTTTTATCGAAAGTAAACCTCTCGTCCAGCCGCCGCTCGCAGATCAGCTGTTGCCCAGTTACGCTAATGCGTAGGGATACGGAGGTTCTGTGGCTGAGTAGTGATGTAGTGCCAAAAGAAAGCACGGTCTGACCGTGATGTAAAGCGGTGTGAATTTTACCTATACAACGTACACTTGAACTGAGGTAAACATTTTTACGTGAGCCTTGTTTTAGGTGATTAATTTCGCTTTTTTGCTGAACCCCGTTCACTGCAGTACAAAGCTGAGCGTCTGGGCTGGAGCGGCTCTCTACTCCAAACTGAGGCTGCGCTGAGCGGTGATTACGGTAGGAAACAGATCGACTATAGATATGTACTTTATATGACCCCACTTCAAAAAACCTGAACTATCCCTTTAACAGCTGTAACTTATTATTTTTAAAGAATTACCTTTAAACAAAAGGCAATTCTGACTTCCAAGTTTTGTTCATTCGATTTTCAAATCATGATGCTGATTGTGTCTCATAATAAACTGATAATAAACATTATTCACCCCTTTAATTTAGTTTTTTAAACCCAAATGTTGCACTAATGTATTCATTTTATAGATTAGAAAGTTTACCGTTAGCAAAGTGTCACAATGCTGTTCATCATCAGGCTCGTTATGTTGCTACAGAAGTGCTAGCTTAAAAAAATACTGTTGATAAATTCTGTTATCTGTCTAACAGAGAGTGTAAGATAAACTACTCACAGTCTGTCTGGATTAATATCCTTTATAGTTGGTCGTCGACAGACTCGAGAAAACTGCAGCAGCGCTCGTCATCCTCATGTACCTCCACCTCCTGCTCCGACAAAAACAAAAACAAGCGCCACCTCCTTCTTCCGTCCCATATCTGGTTAGCCGGGTGCTGTGCAGCACTTTGGCCCTCCTGCTGCTGATGTTGATGTTCATGGAAGACTGAGCGAACAGGCAGAGCAGGGCAGGAGTGTCCCCCCGGTGCAGAGAGGCCTGCGCTGGCTGCAGTGATGCTCGCCGATGCCAGCAGGTTTAACAAAGTCACCCAGAACCACTGTACTGGCCCGCTCCGAATCCAAACATACTGTTTTCACTTTCATTTCGGGACCTGAAGTCCAAAAAATAGGAGCAACAGTCAACAAATAAACCAATCTGAGTCAAGAAAAGAGCAACGGGGGGAAAAAAGGCACTGGTGCTGAACGGAAGCATGTTCCAATTACCCTCTCATGGTCAAGAAAAAGCGCGAGGCGAGTCACGGCGCGTCAGGTCGGCGAGGAGCAGAGGCCGACACGTTCACAACATTTTTATTCTAATGGCGGCAGGTGGAGAGGTCGGCGCGGAGAGCTGACAAACAGGAAGCAGATGTGAGGCACGTGGAGATAAGAGGCAGCTGCAAAGCATTATGGTCCGCTGGTGTGAATATTTATGATGGGAAAATAAGACAGGGCTGAAAATTAATAAAATAAAATAACACATTATTAAGCGGCTCTAAAGTCGTAATGATGAAGGTTATATTCTGGAACATTTCAATCACGTTTCCATCAACGTTTAACGTTTAATTTATTTTATCACTTTCTGTTTAATTCCACAAATAAATGACTTCATCATCTCGGCTTCGAGTGGCTCCACATCTCCTCGTACTTCATTTCTGTCATGGTTTTGGTTTTACAGCTACATTACAGCCTCATGTGTCTTGTTATGACTTTCTACTTCCTGTCTTTGTCTCTTTATCGCCATTTTTTGTCACTCTCCGTGCTACGGTTCTTTTCTGTTCCTCGTGTTCATGCCAGTGTTTTTTTTTTTTTGGTTTAAACTTTATTTCGTTATTGTATTTTTATTCTTCATCAGTTCTCAGATTTCCACCCTGCCTGCTTCTTACGTTTTTGCCGTCTGTCAGTTTTCTTTTTTGGATTACAGCTCGCTCTTTTGTGTCTTTACCTGCCCGTCTAGGTGTTGCATCTGGGTCTTTTGCTAAACGTAACGAGTTCACAATGATCCTATTGTACACACCTCTTTCTCAGCGGGTTTCTTTGTTTCTTAAATAATAGTAAGTGTGTTTTTTTTTCCTTTCTTTCTGGGCAATTGTTAAATCATCTGTATGAGCGTCCCTGTCTTTGTTTGCGCTTGAAAAAGGTTTTCCGACGTGTTTTTTTTGCTCAGTACACACTTTGTATTGAAAGTTCAAGGTTTGCAACTCACAGGAAAAAAAACACAAAACACATGATTCACACTCAGGACTCATATTGCACAGCACATTTCAACACACACACATGCAGGAAATGACTCCTCACACCCACCAGCAGCAGACATATGTATACAGTGTAAGCAACGCCCTGTTGGAGGCGGCGTAATTAATGACAGGAGCAGCGTATAAGACACGCCACTGCTTTTCATGTCTTCACTGAGGGGCAAAAAATGGAAATGAAGAGGATCATTATGCGTAATGCATCATTAATGAAAGCATTTTGTTGCACTTATGCAAGAAAATCTATAAAAACAAAGGCGAGATGTGCCAGAGGGCAAACGAGGAGAGAATGTGGGGCAGTGGGATATTATTCATCCCCCTACGCTGCTCAACCTCACACCATTACTTCTATTTATGCCTCCATTTGTTCTGCTATAACTCTGCTTCACAACCAGGTAGTCTGTGATGGACTGGAGATGAATCAACACCAAACTGAAACACACTGGGTTCTACATTGGCATCTACATGTATTCATTAAAGCCAATTTTACATAATGATGATAAAAGATGGCACCGTTCGCAAACTCGTCATGCAGCAGGAATGTTTTTTTTTTTTTTTTTGTTGATCTGCATCACATGAAACATAATGAACAGTGAGTGGGAAGCAGGAGAGGCATCGTGTCCACCAACAAAAAGGCCGAGGGGACAACAAAAAACACTATAAATCAACAATAAGACATATATTATTAGTCTCTGTGACACGCACTGGCTCCACCCAGCTCCAGAAATGGACCAAAGGTGGAGTTTGGAATCAAGGTAGTCACTAGGTGCATAACTGTTAGCCTTTAAAGGAGTTAGCTATGCAGACAATTTGTACCAAGTATTTCAATCTGGGCCCCAAGTGGCCATTTAAGGAGCTGTTTTTGGCTAATTCCCAGACAAATACCGACACTTTGGGTCAGTATCCGGCCTTAAATTCTATCCTAGAGTGGCAGTATTTGACCATCTGGGACTGAGACTCAATACTCAACCATCTTTCTCCAGATTCGCCGTCCCTACCTCAAGTTTTGAACTTGAATATGTTTTTATTGGCCTGTAGGACTCATTGTAGAGAAAACAAAGCATTATGCATGGATCATTATTATTATTATTATTATTATTATTATTATTATTATTATCAAACCACATTGTTTTAAGTTGAAATAATGAAACATAACATCTGTCGTGTTTCCCTGACAAACTTGACCAGCGTGATTTCATACACATGAAACCATATTTCAAAGTCTACGCCTGAAGATATTAGCTCAGAAGACATCGCTGCATGTTCCGCCTCCAGAGGTATTTCATCTAGACTTATCTCGACTTGTATGGAACATCCAGAGCCTCATGAGAGACGAGAGGAAGTGCTGTGCTGTTACCAATGATCCGGGATATTAACGTCTACAGTGTGAGACACAGGAAACTAACTTTTAAGCAAACAAAAACTGCGATTCACAGAATTACGAGTAAAATTACGACACGTGGCCGTGCAGCTGTTTTAAAGGAGGTTTAAAGCTACAGTTGGTCTAAGACGTCACAATGGGAGTGCAAATGTTCGTACGTGGCATCACTGGAACAAGCTTTGGTATTCTGACAGCACATATCTAAAGTTGTTTTTCTGATAAAGTCGGTGTTTGAAAGAGAAAATACACTGCAGTCCTGCAAACTGTCTGGACCTCACGCCCGGCACTGCGAAGTGAAGATGAGGGAAACCAGAAAATCAGTATTGACAGCAGGCATTACTGTTCTATTCTTACAAAATTAGGGATTGATTGTCTTTTCATTATTTAACAAACAGTATCCAATAAACCAAACATACAAACATGATTGCGTCATTATCAGAAAAATCACAATTTCCTGGAAAAAAAGTTGCATATTTTTTAAGAAAAAACACTCGAGTCCTGATTCTGTGAAACAACAATCCAACACATAAAAACCAGCTGGAGTGTAATAAGCAGACTGAAGCACAAGTCACGTCACACTGTTGTCTGGACCGGGAATGTAAGAGGCAAAGGTAGCGGTCCGAGATCGAACCTAAGATCGACAAGAGCGAGGGTGAGGTTGTGGGTTCAACGCTGCTGTGTGTGTGTGTGTGTGTGTGCTGTTGGGAGACAGCAACTCGGATGAGGAGGAGGAGGATTTCTTATTCCTGAGGAGGAGGGGAAGCAGAGAGGTGAGCTGCTGTCATAGAGCCCTCTGTATCCCAGCTGTGACAGACACCGGTGGCGGTGATTAATGAGGCGGGCCGAGCCAACGTGCTCCAGAGAGAAGTGTGTGTTCTGGGAGGTCAGTATATCACACGCATGTATGCAAAACACACAGTTATACAGATATTATCAGGACTGTGAGTCTGTAATAAAGGTTGTTTTTGTTCCCAAAGTACCTTGATATAAAAAAATGCATCACGTGACGACCAGAACTTTAACTTGAGTAAATATTGGACTTGCATTTGTCAAGATAGCCAACAAGATGATGGTAATTGTTGGGTTTGTACATTTTGTGTAATGTCACTGGAGCAGGTGGGTTTATCTGATAACCTGCAGCATCATAAATAACGTCGCTCCAGACGCGTCCGACAAGTAACCTCAGCGTTTCTGCGCTTCTCCTGCCACGTTTTTGGCGTGTTTCAAGTAAAAACATGGTCTTTTTCCAACCCTAGAGAGTCACGCTGGGTTCATCTCCTGTACGAATTGTTTGCTGTCTTTCCAAAGAGTCAAACAGCTAAGATTCCAGGAAGGTCGGTTACAACGACGGCGCTAAAGCAACATTAATGATGTCGCTGTAGGGTCAACACCAACACGGTGATATCTGTCTCCAAGTAGCTATATAATCATAATTATCCCTCTGACTGTTTTTGCCATGAACCACCTGATTACCACACGCTGCGCGAGATGAGCTGCATGACTCAAACATGCACAGCGTCCATTATCTATAATGCTTGTATTTATTGTGCTGTTTCATGGCCTTTCAGTTAGAGAAACAAACACAGGGCACAGAAGGATGTCGTCTTTGTTTTCAGAATGGCGTCCGGGCGATAGCTGGGCACGCTGATGCGTTTCAAACCCTTTAGAATAGTAGTTATTGCTCAGTTAAGTACCTTATGCTGCTACACCTTGCCTTGGAGAGACCTTATTCAGTTGATGAAGTACATGATTCCTTGGCAACAAGCGATCACACCTACTGTGATCATAAGAATAGATCTAAAAAAAATGAATAAAAATTGAGCTGCAGCTTTGTGAAGCGAAGGTCTGCTCGTAGTCAGAAGTGTCGTGTGCTGCTCAGAACGCCGTGTTTTCACACTTGAGTTGTTTTTGTCTGTTTCGCTCTCCGTCCTTCAAGCGTGTTCAGGGATGTTCGACGCTGATGCTGTAGTTAGTAAAACGAGACGTACAGACAGTTTAGATGTACAGGTTTCGTGCCATTAATGTAGCATCGCTGATTCTTTCTTTTTCATCTTCTTGGTACTTTTCTTGCCCATCCTGCAAATCATCTTCAGACTGCGAGCAGAGATTCAGACGCACAAACACAAAACAGAAGTGTTGATGTTCAAACTCAGCCTCTTGTCCTCGCCGCAGATCTCCTCACGCACCTAAATCAACAACTCACTTTGGCAGGGGAAGCACTGAAACTGGCATCGAGGTAAAAAAAAAATACTGTAGTTTCAAAATGTGCCAATAAAATCTGATCATTCTGGGAAACGGCCATCAAATCTCCCTCTGCTGCACTCACGATGAAACCGTAAACCCGTAATGGATCTTTAACAAGGCGGTGAGGTCTGTTTCATGTCTGAAACTTGAAGCTTAGAACACTAATGTCTGATCATAATTACACCACATTCTAAGTACAACCAGCTACGATAACAAGGTAAATCATTTAGGTGGTTAACAAATAATTCACCTAAAATTATATATAAACATTTTCATGCAACTGAGGATAACAAAGGAACGACACTGCTGGCGATTAATCGACTCAATGGAGAAGGAATATCGAACGCTTTGTATTTTCTTCTCATTCAGGGACTCCTGCAGTATTTGAGAGCTCCGGCTTCACAACATCGAGAGCAACATTTTATTACATGTGGTTTATTATTTTCTAGAGCAAGATTTAGGGACGCACAATGCAGAGCCAGGTGGCCACCGCAGTGATTTACGCTCTTAACAACCTTTATCTCAACCAGCAATCACGTTGATTTATATTAAATACTATTTCTAACGTCACGTTGTGGACTGGATGCACAGATAGAAGGTTTTCTGTTGATTGTGGTGAGCTGTGTCTGTGTGACACACTGAACTATCTTTTCTCTTCTTTTCCCTCTGCAGTCATTATTCTGCAACACGTCCTCTGTACAGTGCCGGAGCTACGCCTCTCAGATTCTTTTCTCTGGCGTGTCATGTCCAATGTCATGAAGGCTTTTGGTAACCAGGGAACAGAATAAAGCAGCACTGGGGCCGGTGACGATGTTGTGGTGACGACTTTTTGACGTCTTTTTACTTCAGGGTAGCTTTCAAACTCATCGATAACCAAGCGATATCTGAGCGAGCGAGTCACTGCCGATCAGCGTTGACTGACTGAAAGCTTTGCCGTCTTATTGTTCTGTTGAACAAATTCCACTTGTGTTAAACGATGCACACGCCTGATCTCCATTCCTATCATTAATTAGTAGCAGAGCTTCATCCACCTGTTTGCTTTGGACCTGTGAACAGCCAAAGAGCCGGCAGCCGTCCTCTGACCCGCCTGCAGGTTTTATTAAATCCATCACACATGTGACGTCCCAGTTATCATCAGACTTCAGAAAGAGATGAAGATTAAGTTTAGAGCGCTCATGTACAAACTTCATAATAAGGATAAATTCAAAACACCAGGTGTTTCTGAAAGCTTCTTCCGCCTCCAGTTCTGGTAGAAAGAGGCACTTTCCTAACTTTCCTATCAGGACCTGATTAGCGGAGTCTGAGAAACACTTTTTCTCGACACCTAACCCGTCTAATGACTGTCAATCTTCTGTCATCTCGGAGGGCCTGTCGCTGCAGCTGCTGCTTCATGTTCCTCTTCACCTCCATTCATCTCCATCTCTCTACCTTTCCTTTGCCTTATTCGCTCATTCCTCATGCTCTCCATCTCACCTGTCTTCCCCCTCATCTTCTGTTCCAATCCTCCCACTCTCTCGATCCATCTCCATTGTTAGCTTCATCTTCCTGGCACTGCCTGTTCTATTTTTCACTCAAAGAGTACATTGAAGATGTGGATAAATGTAATGGTCCACTGGCTTGAAGCCCCCTGCAGCTGGGACTTGGCAGACACTTCTCATACTGTATAAAATCCACCGGGCCTTTTTCACTTTTGCCTTTTTCCCCTCATGCATCAGGAGGATGCTAATTCACAGAGGAGCGACCACCTCGGGGCTCTGAAAGCTTGAGTGACGGCTGCGGACCTGTAGGTTTAACACTGATGACAGACTCTCAGAGCTTCAGGACGGGTTCTACTGAGTTTTGTGTGAATGTAGGTGATAAATCGTGCTGGACTCCATTGGATTTTAGATTGTGTGCCCCCGAAAAAGAATAATGTCAGCCAAGATTAAATTTCTCCTTCCTCTCCCCCTCTTTTTTATTATTTCTTTTTTTTTTTTTATTAATTTGATCATTTGATTTCTAAAAGACTTGGCAACCACCGCCAGCAGCCCGTCACCTTTATGGACTTTTCATGGAGCGAGTAGGAGTAGTTCACATTGATCTTTAGCAATTGATCGCTAGTGGGTGTGCACTGATAGCTGGCACCACAGTTTGTCTTCGTCTGTGAACGCCATGGCAAAAGAGTGGGAGGCACATTGGATCCACTCCGTGTCCCCTTATTGACCTTTAGTCTGTCGATGAAAATGCTCCTCGATGCTAAATGCACCTTGGCGGGGTCTAAATGTGCCTTTTATAATGCCAGTCCCTCTGTCGAGCTGCAGCTTTTCTCAAGTTCTTACCGTATTGAGCCCTCTGAGTATAGACAGAGTGCCCTTTTGCCTCCAAAGCACTATTTTCCTGCTTTATGTTTTTAGCCTTAGATGATCAGCAAAAGGGAGAGACGGCGCTCTGAGGTAAAGGCAAAAGAGAATCATTCGGAGAATCTGAGCTGAGACACGATCATAACAGCCGCCCCTGTCTTTCATGTGCCCGGCATGACAAGCATTACAAATATGGACAAAGACACACAGTGTTCATGTGAGACGGAGGAACAAGTCAGATCATCCTCACCAGGAAAACATCTAATAGGTCGTCTGAGGAGGAAGCTCAGCATGTCTCTTATTTAAAGTAGTTTTTGTACCTAAACCTAACTCAGTGTTTTTATTACCTAAGCATAACCAAATGCTAGAAAATGCGCCACATTTGCAGCCAGGTAAAGACTGCAAATCTGCCGTCTTGTCCATGTGAAAGGGAGGCGTAATATTCCTTCTTTTCAAAAAAGCCGCCACTGGCAGTAGGCGTAAACATGCGTGATGGGGAGCACGAAGTTGTGCGTGAACAGGGAAGTACAACGTATGCGTCTTAAGAATATTTAGCCCTGTGATACCAGTGTCAGTTTCAAAACAACAATTGGATCAATCGCAAATGCAGCTGCGATGGTTTTTAGGTTATCAAATAGCAATGCTTGTGATGGAAGACACGAGCTGTAAAACCATGACGGCTACAGAGACCGAGGCATCACTGAGAGACGGACTGTCATCAGCTGTTTCCTGGTTTTAAAACTCCCCAGCTGTGGGTCGCACAACAGTGCACGTCATCGACACATCCGCCCATCTCACGCAATTACCAGGACATCGATGGCGTGGATTTACAGCAATGGAAGTGTACCCTCCTAGGCGTCATATTGGCGAAACAAATCAGACCCCCAATATACCGGGGCCTGTCTAAATTCGTGGACCTTGGTCGATTCTAGGACCGGTCATACACACTTGATGTTGCCTGTGTCTGGTCTTCATTCGGTCCTTGGTGTTCCACGTTGCAGGTGACGTCCTTCTTCTCAGGGATCTCCAGCTGAGATCTGAAGGTGTCGAATGGTTCGCCGTCGACTTCTGAGTTGTTTCTTCTATTGTTTTCTGCGTCTTTGTGCAGCCTGATCACATCCGGGGTTGATGAATCATTTAAGTCAAAACTAAGCTTCTAAAATCATCCTCCTAATCTCTACAGGCTACATTTGTATGTAATTGAATAACGCTGACACTGAACAGATGGCAAATTAAGAAGTTTTGGGAAACAGAAATCATAGCGCATGTAAGAATAATCGTTAAATTCGAGCCGTATGCTGCAGTGACCCCGCCGTCACCCCTCCTCTGCCTGCCTCGCTCTGCATCACACTCGCCCAATCACAATCATCACCTCGCCGGATTTATTCCTGTCACAATGCCCAGCAAATATATAACAACAGAGGCACAAGTGGCTTTGTTCCAGTAAATGAAATGTCTCGCTGATAGGAGTGAGGGAATCAATTGCTGTTGGTTTTTACTGAGGCAACGTGGAGATGCTGCGACTGTGGAGGAGCTATCGGGGAACGCTTCACATCAGTACCATCAGGATTCAGACAAGCACTCCAGACTGGAGATGTGTGTGTGTCTGTGCCTCTGTGAGCAAGATATCTCCTGATCTGCCTCCCAAAAGCACCAAGGGATGAGGCATGACATCCTCACTACGACATGACAACCATACCCTCCTGGCTTTAGATGCTCGAGAATCTCTGGTTTAGTTTTTTTTTCCCCGTCTGCACACTGCGAGCGCCGAGACTAACTCGGCAATCTTGGCTTTAGTGCCACTTGATCCCGTTTTGGTGAAGCGACGCAGAATGAGCTGCGGGGGCCAAAACAAACTCGGAGATCTGTCGTTTAGCTCAATCTATCCACTGGTTTTTGTTTGTTTTGCATGTTTGCGTGTGACCTATCTAAGTACAAGTGTTCTTATTTCAGAGAAGTGTTTGCACCCTGATGTGACGCTGATGGAGACGTGACAAGAAGCCCACTTGGCCACTTTAGACCCTCATTATGCAGGATTTGCTTGGACTCTCACATCCAACAGCCTATCACCCTTTCAAATGAAAACACACACACACACACACACACACACACACACACACACACACACACATAGGCCCATGCATGTAAAACACACATTAAAGAAAAACAAGCACTAAAAGCTTTAAATGCAAAGAAAAGCTCTTAAGGACAAATACATAAAATATACAAAATGCAGGTGCACAAATACCCAAACAGAACCATGTTTGAATATTTTAACTCCTCTTTGCTTGACCTTAAACCCAGTTCCTCGAATGCTCTGCCCGGCGGCTCCTCAGCAGCGACTCATCTCTCTCTCCCCAGCGCCGTCGACACCGTGCATGCTTTAGTAGAATTAATAGAAGTCTCGCAGGCTCATCGCAGAGGAATGGGTGCCATGTGCTGCGCTGTCTGCCAGCCTGTAAGTCATGTATAATGCATCCTGTCTTCCTCCTCGCTCTTATTCAGTGGAGTGGATGCCAAGTATGACCACACAGAGCAGGAGCAGGGGTCAGCCAGGGGAGGTGAGGCACACAAAGAGCTGTAGTTTGAAAAAAAAAAAAGAAAAAACAAGAAAGAAACAGACGGGAGGCGAGATGGGGGAGGACAAACAGAGGATAATGAGATAAATGGAAGAAGGAGAGTACAAGAACTGTAATAGACAAAACTACTGATAATGATGCTTTCCGACAGGAATATTTAACTACAACAGCTCTCGACGACAGAATAATGGCCATAAAATTTTTTGCCGAACATTATGATGTCGACTTTTAACCTTTCAACGTCGTTATTTTATCCTTTTGTATTAGACATTTGTATAAACTGTGTTGTTTTGAGGTCACAGATGCATTCGACCTTTGACCACCAACATTAGAGCGGTTCATCCTTCCAAGTCCAAGTTAATGTTTGTGCCAAAAAAAAAAAAAGTTCCCTCAAGGAGTTCCTCAGAGAAGCGTTCATAAGAACGGATCACCGTGAGACCTCGGTGATCTCCGACCTCTGACCACCGAAATCGAATCAGTTCGTCTTTGAGTCCGAGTGGACTTTTATTCGGGATTTGAAGAAATTACCTTGAGGCGTTTTTCAAATATATTGTGTTCACAAGAAAACACAATGACCGTCCTAAAAAAAATATGTATAGTTAGTCTTTATGCCTCAGATTCCAAAAGTTGAAACTGCCATCAACAGCTGTGTGCAAAAATGGTTCTCTGTATATTTTTCACTCTGTGTCTTGTTTCTTTCTTTGGGGCAAATAAATAACCCTGAGAATACGAGTGTATGAAGGTGAAGAGAGTCTGTAAGGGAACAATCACCACCAGCTAATGAACTACTTGTAAAAAAGGCATCTCATGAATAAAAGATGCACAAGGCCGAACATCTCTGCAGAATCATTCAGACTATCGTATGTGTATTATTATCATCAGCATTTCATTTATGATGTTTTTAATGTTACACTATCGTGTATATCATTTGCAAACGTCACTAGCGGCTTTTCCTCCAGTGCTTAGTGGTGATGCAAACACAGGGGACCCGTATTTTCCCCAGTAAACACCCCGACCTCTTCAGGGTTGCCGTCCACTCCTTGGATTAGCTTTTTTATTGCCAGATGCCGGTGACAAACTCCACCTCAGACGTCTAAACACAGATATACCTGCCTGTCACGACCTCATTGGTCTTTCAGTGGGAATAACCAGCTTGCCACACGCTTTCCCATGTTCTTGTTTTGCTGCTGGATATTTACATGTTTTGACCTGCTGCCTGTTCATGACCTCCCTGACTTGCTCGTCCCTCTGGACATGTGTCCTTGTTTGGATTGCCATCTTTTAGCTTATTAATTTGAATATTGATTTAGTAACGTCCTTTTCTTCCGCCTGTTCTGCCTCAGGGCTTCATTTGGATTCTTTATGCCTCCTACACAACCCCGTCACTGTATGTTAAAGTTACCTAATATTAAGAAACCACAAGCTGCTGGTCCTACAGACAAAGAGAGAAAACGCAGCGGTGCATAACATTCAGCGAGGAATGTCACTAACACTCTCCACTTTGTGTTTGTAAGAGCAAGAATGTGTTATTTCTTCCTTCAAAAGTTATACACTGTCACGATGAGGAAACTTGTCAATGCCTGACATTTCTTTCCTCCCACGCAACGATTAAAGCCTCTTGGCCATGAATGAATCCAGAATTGACGACTCTTTAGCCGAAGGTTTTACATTTGTGCTTTATTATGACCAAGAAAGTGTAGAAAGAAGTTTGATATTTACAGAGCTGGTGGGGACAGAGAGAAGATACAAGCTGAAAAGTTTTTATGAATCATCATCAACTTATATCTTACAGTCACAGAATGTACTTATTTTTCCATTCTTCAGTTATTGAAAATTAAATATCTGTTAGCTGGTCATGGTAGCACAATGCTTCTATACTGAAAAAACCAAGTCAGCTGCAACTTTCACAAGCTGTAAGTTTGCTGTCGAGCCGCGATGCTGTTGACTCCTCCACACAGATCCCACGTCAGCGCACCGGTTGACCCTCGCAAACGCTCTGTTCACAGCAAACTCCATGAAAACAGCAGCAGGCCGGAGTGAATGCACACACCCAGCATCATATTCAATACGTTCACCCACTGTATGCTGGTTAATGCAATACATTTTTCAATTCACTGCGATCAACAAAACTTCTACTCAGGTTGGAAACACAATGTACCAGTTGTGATCGAATACATTAGCTAGACAACGCCGGTGTCAGTGCTGGGTCAGGGACGTGTTCTTTGCAGGTTTGTGAAAGCAGATGCTGTTTTCAAGACTTATACGCCGCTATAAATGATAATATAGATAACATTTACGTCGAGGGAACCTTCACCTCTCCTACATTCAATCCAAACAGCATCGTCTGTACATTACATACTGCTTTTTACTCTGTTTGTATTAAATATTTGCCTGAGCAGTCACCACCCACAGTGTTCCTGCGTCAGCCGGCCATATTTGTTTGTTTGTACACACAGCTGTACTGTGGGCATTAACGAGGGCAACCTTGCAAATTCCTGACGGCTTTTCTGGAGGCTGTCAGTGAATATGAGCTGTGTAGACTGATACGTTCACAGTATTTATACAGCACCTTGTCCTGCTTTATAATAAAAAAAGACATAGAAACTGTACCTGAAAACAATTTTTGAATGAGATTCTGGTTGAAAAAGGTTATTTTATTCACATTTAGGTGAATATTTTATTGCAGATATCTATGCTGGACAGTGTATATTAAATTATATTATAACTCATCATTCGTGTATGTAATACAAAAAATGTAGTGTCCTAAAGTAAGTGAACATCTGGTGGAAGACTACTCACAATTTTTATGTTCTGCGTTTTTAGTTTTTTTCCTGAGCAAGAAATCTCCACTTTTAGTTTTTCGCAGACACGTTAATTCAACATTCATAGCCTGATTTTAAAAAGATGTTATTTCTAAAATATGAAAGTTTCTCTTTTCGTGGCTGTTGACAGTATTTTCTGATTTATGGAGAGATCAGAGAGAGATATCTAAAATTCTCTTTGTGAAAAAACCTTTGACTTTAATATGTCAAAGAAATGAAGCAAGAATTTTGAACCTGGCTGTATTCCAAAGCTCATAATGCCTTATTTGAATATACAAACATTAAAATCAAGGTGTAATACAATGTAAGTAATCCACCTGGGAAGGCAACAGAACAAAATATTAGTCCAGAACGTTACCCTGTTCACTCGAGGTCTGCAGAAACCGGTACTTTCTTATGGAACAATACGTCTTCCGCTGTCTGACACCGAACATTTAGCCCTCAGCAGGGTTAATGTTCTCTGAAATTACCTTGCTTCGTCATAACTGCACATTATTACATTGACTTTGCTAAATTTTCATCCCGCTATGCAGTGAATTAGATCATTTCCCCCTTTCATACCAGTGTTTTATATTTTATTTGAATGCAGTCTTCCTTCCCTCAAGGCAGCCGGTGATTTCCATCGATTCAGTGCGTATCTATGACAGTTAAAAGCATACTTGATTTTTTTTTTTTCTTACCATTATTATGGTTCTGAATTCAAAAGACTGCTTTGAAAGTTTTGTAAGGGCTGGTGCTTTCAAGTGTTTTAAAGTAATAGTAGACTTCTAAGATTACAAAGACTAGAGTGACGAGAGTCACATCAAGTTTACAAGAGGCCGAACTTTTCCTTGAGTTAGCGGCTGTCAAAGCATCGTGGCATTGATAGAATACTGAACCAGCAGCACTTAGGTACGGTTAGAGAAAGATCACAGTCTTGGTTCGATACAGAAAAAGTCTTCAGAATTGAAGCAAAAGACACAAAGTGCTTATAAACTTTTTACCAAAACCACAAATTGGACTGAGGAGTTTAACCCTGATCCCTGCTCGCAGCGATCGCCCCGATCACCTTCCTTTGACGTTGGTACAACACAAAGAAAAAGCACCACAACATAGCTGGACAGAATGAATGTAAAGTATTTTTACGGCAGCTTTTGACAGTGAACAATTTTTCTATTAAACGTGGTCTTAGTACATTTTTGTTTTTATTCTTCATCAGGTGCGTGAGGGTCAAGGGTGCCGTGCATTTCATTTGTTTGCCTGTCGCTCTTACAACTAATAGCAAGGCTGAGGTTTGCTCTCGCCTCGTTCCTCTTTCTTGCTCAATGTCTCCGTTTCTATTCTTTGCTTCTTCCATCAACGTTGTTGTTGTTTCTGTCTCTTTGCCTCCGTCACGATGTCCGTAAAGGCTGCTGAGCCCAGTTCTGTTGCCTCGACTCCGTCTCTGATGCCAACTTCATACACAGGACCTTAAAACCAGCTCATCTCCTGCTTGAGGTCCAAAACTACCAAACTGAATTCCATAAATCACAGTGAGATGAGGGACAGGAAGATATAAAAGACCATGACACCAACTGTCTCAATCTATCCCAATCGTTCTATGCCAATCTCATTTAGGTGTCCGCTGCTTGTAATGTTTGAAGTTTGGCTCAGTTCTACCTCTGAAATGTGGCTCCACGCAGCTTGTTTATGTGTTAAAGCTGCACTCAGCAGAAGAAACCCACTTTGTGTGTTTGTTTCAGGCACCAAAAAGAGCCCGATGAACTCCGACATGAAAAGATTTACTTTGTTGTGAAAGTGTTCAATTCCACTGCTGATATTCTTCATT
Organism: Sparus aurata; assembly: GCF_900880675.1. Classification (NCBI taxonomy): domain Eukaryota; kingdom Metazoa; phylum Chordata; class Actinopteri; order Spariformes; family Sparidae; genus Sparus; species Sparus aurata. The sequence goes on along the minus strand of NC_044206.1, from coordinate 24,847,027 downwards.
TAATTATGAGAAACACACTCTGGTCTGCTGTTGTTTGTAGCCACAGTGTCCTTATCATAGCTGATGAGAAAAATCAAATCATTTCTTTTAAAAACAAAGCCGAGATTTGTTTGTTGGATAATTATTCTTCATGTTTCAGAGGTCTGAATCAATAACCTCCAGTTGAGATACTTTTAGTCTTTCTTTATGTCTCTCTTCGCTGTCTTAAAAGCAGGTTGTCGTCAACCGAGAGAACAAACACTGAGACAACTTGTTTCTTCTGCGATATGGTGTCTGTTAGACCGGCTACCTCCTTGTGTTTGTAATGATTACAGCCAGTTTCCTCCGTCTGATGCTGATTCAAGGAGAGAGTTCGGTGGAGGAACAGATGTCTGAAGCTAAATTGTGGCTAGCCAAGTTGCTGATCGTGATACAGACAACTCACTCTGCTTACTTCCCTTAGCTGTCCTTTGATTTTTGCAATGTTCTAGTTGAATCCATGCACTAGATGTCACTCAAGACTTTATCCACAAAACAAAACAGGGTCTTTCTTTGCATTGTTTGAGAGCAAGTGTTAAATACTGCAAAGAGCAGTAGAGAAGAAAGGAGAATCAACAAGCTGGCTCTTTGATTAAGAGTTACAGGCTGCACGCCTCCAACGTCTCAACAGGGCAACTTCTACTGCTCCCTGCTGTTTCAGATCAATGCAGTGTGAGATCAGATCAAGGCTACCAAAAGGTAAAGTTTGAATTTGTTTGTGTGCGCTGTTAACAAATACACCAGGTGTTTGTTGTATTGCGGTCAGAGCTGTTGGTTAAGGTGTGTTTGCCGCCTCCAGAACTCTGAGACCTGTGGTATCGAACCTCAGGTGTTTGCTGAATCGACCAGGGATGAAATGTTAAAGCAGTAAGTTTTTTATTTCTTGTTTATTCTGGAAGGACAGAATCAGTCCGAGCCTCACTGCTACTCACCACTGGTATTATGAGGATGGTGAAACCAAGTAAACTTTGTTTTCATAACTTTTCTGTTCACGCACCTTGGTCAGATGTCTGCTTACAAGCCAAAAGACTCAGTTGCATGGTAGATGAAATAATTTAGTTGAGCTACAGTTATCCATATTCCCTAGCAGTGAGATAACTCAGGAGAAAGGCTGACCTTAAATTTTACATTACAAGCTAGTTGTTCCACTACCATCTGATGATAGAAGTACTAACTGCCTACCACCAGACTACAGAGCAGCTTCTTCCTCTTCTATCCACCACTGGTGAAGACATATTTAGATTCTGAAATCCCAACTGGTGGTAGGCATTAAGGACAACACTCTGGGTTGGACGCCAACCAGACGTACCAACCCAAAGCATCATTATTTGATGAGTTGGAATTGAGACTTCTGACAGTTTGTTCCAGCCAAGCCCCCAGAGAGAGCACCCGGCTTTGAAGCTAGTTTCCGTAGCGGCCAAACAGTGTAATTATATCGTAACGTGAAGCACTATGTTCCAAAAAGACTTCCCATGATCTTACATATTGAACGAACCCCCCGGGAAATGACTTGTATCAGAATTTGAGCCATTTGGTCAAATAAAATGTAGAAAGTCTAGAAGAGCCACATGACTAAAGTTAGCTAGAAGTTAGCCGCCTTTAGTCTGGACGCTCTACTGGCCGCACAACATCATACATACCCCTTAGCAGCTTTCATTGGAATGAACTCTGCCTCCAACACTGTGTCCAGATTGAATATAACATCTTGGTTCCAGCGCCTTTGGTATCACATGGCATCTGGGTTTTGTCAGCATCAACTGTCTCGATAGTAGCCAGGTAAAAATGACTATGTTCCACTCAAGTACTGCCTAATGTTAGCTAGCTAGCATAATCAATGTTAATATTACCTAGAATTAGTAACATCAGTGTTAGCCACCTCACGTATTCAATGTCAGGTAGTGCAACAAATTGGGAACCACTTTGGGAGCAGGTGATTGGAGCCACAGTGGTGTAATGGTGGGGGAATGGCACATTTAGTGGCTAAATGTCATCGGTATCACCTTTAAAGTGTCCAAAAAGCCTGTTCATTGTTTTCTGTCCTTCCCTCTCTCCCTCTCTTCCTTCCCTCTGCAGTGATTTCTCCTCAGAGTTTGATTATCCTTGGTCTCCATGATGGGCCTTCAACAATCTCTTCTCTTCTCCTGAATCTACTTCACCACTTTTCTCCCTATGTCCTTTCTTTTCGCCATATGTATTGAAGTAGCCTGCGGTGAAGGATTGTTTTCCCAATGATTTGTGCAGTGGACCTGTTTTTTTTTTTGTACAATGCAGTGCTGAGTGCAGCCTTGAGGGGAGAGCACAGGGACGGCTACAGTACATTGATTTTGCCAAAGCATGTGTTCCATCTTTACTCAACAAAAAAAAAGGCAAAATGCTGCAAGAGATTTTGAGCTGGGGTTGCCTTCGAAGAAACCCAAGTGGCCCCTCGACTTTCACCGCATCTAAAATACTAACTGTACTATAAACTGTTCATTCTGTGACTTACAATTTGTTTCTAAATCCATCAGATAGTGTCAAAATACGTGTGGTGTGTGAAAGAGTAATGTGTAATGTGATAGCCGCAGGGAGTTTTTAATTTCAGATTAACCTGGCAGTGACTGCGGATCAATTACTCTCACGGAATGCAATTTTATTCCACCGAGCTCACCGATAGCTGTCACCACGTGAGCTAATCACAATAAATTACATGAGACCAAAACCAACATGCAGATCAAGAGGTGTGACTGAATTAAAAACAATCAACTCCAAGTTTTTAAACAGAGCTCAACTTTGTGCACAAGATGAATCACAGATCGTCCTGATCTGTGAGGGTATTTCATCTAATCTTATTTTGACTGACGCGGATATTTTTACTCCGTTTATAATTAACTGGCTATGGAGTTACACATTATGTCCAAACAGAACTGCTGTTGAATGAGATGCTGTGATATTATTTGTCAGGTGACAATTATATTTTGAGTTTCCCCAGAGATATTAGCCACCAACGAAAAATCTGTTTCTGGACTGTTTCGTCAGTAATTTATTTAAATTTACTCACAAAAAAAACAAAAAAACACTTGAGAACAGCTGCTGGTGCGTTGTTAGCCTTGGTAGTAGTTTTGTTTTTGATGGTGTGTGTGTGTTTGTATGAGAGTAAATGATATGTATCTGTGTTATGTATGTCACAGCATGAGTGACGGATTGATGTACCAACAATTTAATAATATTATTTTGCTGAATGAGGACACTTCTTTGTTTGCACGCCTTCGAGTGTGGCTTAAAGGCAGCGGTGGTCAGTCAGCTTCACTTCTTTGGTTCTGTGAGCTGTGGCTCAGGGGCAGAGCCAGCCTCTTGTTAGTGGAAGGTTGCTGGTTCAATTCCACTGGTCTGCATGTCAAAGTGTCCTTGGACAAGATACTGAACTTCAAACTGCTCCTGATGTGCTGGCAGCCACCGCCAACAATGCTGTTGCATTTCAATAAAGCCGTACTCCGAGCTGTTGGACTGATCTGATGAATTAAAGTCAGATTTTTTTTTTAGGTCAAACTTAACAACAAGAATCCAGGAGTGTGAATTGCCGTACTGGTACAAAAAGGTTCATAAGTAAGATGTTTGAGCTGAAGAGTTTGAGGTTCCAACATGTTTTTCCTGTATAAGTTTAGCTGCAGAAAGTACAAATGACCTCCAGGTTTTAACGTCAGCACGACAGTCTATCAGAAGGCTGCTGGTTCAATTCCACTGGTCTGCATGTCAAAGTGTCCTTGGACAAGATAGTAAACCCCCAACTGCTCCTGATGTGCTGACTGCCACCGCCATCAGTGTATGAATGTATGTTTGAATTCGCTTTGGACAAAAGTTTTGTGACCCCTGCACTTCTCCTGCACCACTCTTAGGTTTTACATTTCTGGTTTTAAGTGTGACGTCTTGTATTTATATTAAATAAAGTACTTGAATGATGAGCCTTGTTAAACACGACTGCACACCAACCTGTTACATGTGAGCCAACATGCTGAAATTAGCATTTTAACCTTACAAAGCTGCCAAAAAAAAAAAAAAAACGCCGAAGATATTTAGTCTTTGTTTTATTCTTCTTCCTGAACACATTTCATGAAACTCAAGAGACGCAGCTCATGAGAGATATTCCAGCACACGCAGAGGAAAGGTCGTGTGGATGTGTGGGTGCATCTCGGTATGTTCTGAGATGTCTCATGTATGTTCACCTCTGACACGTGCTGCCTGTTTCACTGCTGTAAGACAGCTTGATATATTCCATACTGCTTCCATCAGGCTTTTACCACATAGAAATCAGACGCAGCATGTGTCGTGCTTCGGACTACTGACTCTTCAGAGGATAATTGCGAGAGGGATGTAGTGATAATTCTTTAAGAAAAGTGGTCTGCAGCTGTTTACTGTTTTGATCCTGTTGCTGATGTTTCCACTGTAGGCATGATAGTGGATGTAAATAAGTAGCCAGGCTCTCCAGCTGACCCCCACAGTTCCAACAAAAACGCTGAAAAACAGCTCAGTTGTCTGAATGTTTACCGATCGTCGCCGGGGTCGAAAGAAACATATGGACACGTCGTCTGTTTTCTCTTTTGAAACCTCTCAGAACACACTGGACTCAACGCGACAACAACATGAAGATAATTTGTCCGTGAGAAATACAGTTTGTGTTATAATAGCTCAAGACGTCCCCTGACCACAAGTTCACGGCAGATAAATTAATTAGCATCCATCGGAAAGTTTATGCTGACCTTCAGAACACACAGCTACACACACACACACACACACACACACGGACATTTGTTTACTGGCATGTCAGAGGCTGTTTCTTTATATATTCAATCTATTCATACAAATTCAATAAAACCTTGTTAACCGGGATTTAAAGCAATCATCTTGAATTACCCAATCAAGTGTCATTGACATGATTTGAACTACATGAAAAAATAATATATATATAAGAGTAGAAGGTCACCCGGATGGTGCATGCATCCACCAAGGCCAATAGTCCACTTATCTGTGGTAAGCAAATCTGCAAGTGCCGCCACGTGAAACAGATATTAGAATTATGTGTAAATACAGCTGTCCAGCGGCATCGCCAACGTGACTTTCTCTTCTTTCTCTTATTACTAGAAACAAAAAGCCGCAACAAAAAGAAACTTAAAGTCTCAGCATATATGAGGTTTTGCAGAAACGCACATTATCAACAATTATTCCTGCGTTCCAGTTGTGTTGGCGGTAACGCTGCTGGACCGCCATCGCTCTCGAGCCCGCGAGGAGACGCCAACTACGTCCAACTCATTCTGCAAAAGCGAAGTAATTCCCGGTTTCTTTCTTGTGATTCAAATCAAGGACGTCATCCGTCACACTTTACTGGTGCTAGTCGCCATCTTTGACACATGCACTGCTAACGTTGGCGAGTCACTGATGCCAGGCTGCTGGTTAATGTGGGTCACATGCCTGCAACACAACAAGCCTTCAGTAGAGGGTGAATACAAGGTTGGGAGACGGCAAACATGACAGGACGGAGGAAAGTAAAAAATGCCAAATGTGACTAAAAGAGAGGAAGAGAAAGAAAGGGATGAAATGAAGAGGAAAAGAAGGAACAAATGCAAAAACAAAGGAGGATGAAGGGCTGCAAATAGTTTAACCGTTGCATTAGTTGATAGTAAGTATAGACGCTTTCTACGCCGATGATGCAGCTCTACTCCAAAAGTTAAAGCGGTCTTCCTCTGCAATCCTTTGAATCAGGCAAACAAACCAGCTACCTGCACGGAAAACAGAAAGAACACATTCAGTGTTGAGTTTGGAAATATAAACCACACCGGCGGCTTCTTTTTGTAGATAAGTTGGTCTTCAACATTAGTTTTGAACTCTACCGAAGGGCAGCGCAAGTCCAAGAGTGAGACTTGAGAGAATAAGATCTTTTTTGCGCGTGTTAAGAGTCAAGCTGTTGTATTTTTATCCGGCCGTACTCCGAGTTGTTGGACTGATCTGATGGATCAAAGTCAGATATTCTTTTTAGGTCAAAGTTAACAACAAGAATCCGGGCGTGTGAATTGCCACACTGGAATAAAAAGGTTGATAACTAAGTCGTTTGAGCTGAAGAGTTTGAGGTTCCAACATGTTGGACATATTTTCCTGTATGAGTTTCGCTGCAGAAAGTACAAATAACCTCCAGGTTTTAACGTCAGCACGACAGGAGTCTGTATCATAACTCTTTACATAGTAACAAACTATTCTGAATGAATCAGGAGCAACATGTCAAAATGTTAAAAGTGATTTGATTTTTTCTTTGCCGTTTGGTGGATTAGAGGCAAATATTTAGAAATGCCACCATTATCAAAAATCATAATCGCTTGGTATGTACACAAGACGCCGTCCCTCCCACTCACACACACCTGGGGACTCGGAAAAACTGTCGCCCGCCTTCACTTCCTACACAAATCAGCACATGGCGCGACTGCTAATCACACCACATGTTTATACGAGCGATAACTAATGATTAGAAAAGAAAGGACATCAAACTAGTGGTGAGTCATTAGCGTTGGAGGTGGCGCCTCTGCAGTAATTGCTCAGTGGAGAAGAGACAGGACTGTCTGTGGACTGTTCAGACGTTTACAGCCCGCTACGAAACTGTTCTGGTCTCGACGGCTGAGTTCCTTGTTCAGGTTATGCATAATAAGGGGCGTGGCCTCTTTGATCCTTTGTGTGTGTTATCAGACACATAATATGGCTTGTTGTGTGGTTAATTGTACAAACCGACTGAAACGAAGGAACAAACGCGGGTGTTTCGGATTAACGGGCGAATTTTGACATCCACCAGCCCGACCTCCTCCTCATACGTGCTCAGCTTTTGCCGCCGCTGATTTGGACCCAGACTTCATGTTCATGCGTGTGTTTGTTACAGGCGGATTAGTTCTCACACAGGAAAAATCCTTCGCTGCTTGACTTCTTTGAGAGGCTCCACAGAAAAGCACAGCCTCGTTACACCGACTCCATCTGGGTCACCGTTCGGTCCCTGGAGTGTCTGAGTGGAAGTGATTATTGTTTTTTCATTATAGTCCTATTTTTTGACCTTGAAATGGAAGAAAACACCAAACTGACATTCCTGTTTTGAATTAGATTGAATCGGATCGCGCAGGTGTACGTTATCGACAGCTCAGCCATACATCCAGTCCATCGTGTTTTGTTCAGTGTATTTTATCTGACTGTCTATGTTTGTCTGTGGCCTCGGGTCCTGAATTCCAGCGCCGGCTTTATTGCCAGTCGATGCTGCCAATATCTGCTGCATGACAGTGTGCTGTTTTTTTTGCCACCAGCTCAGAGATACGAGCCCTGTCAACACTTCCTCAGCGACTGCACAAACAGTTGGCATCACTTGAGAGAGAGAGAGAGAGCGGAGAGAAGAAGTGCACCCGGTGAACTGATAACATGTTGTATAACCTGGGTGCAAAGTGTAAACTCTCTCCTCGCACAATCGCACGGCGAACTCGAGCTTCCTAACGGGCAGGCTGCAAAATGATTGGGAACAGCTTGCTTAACCTTTCGCTCCTGCAGCTTGGCAGCTCGTGCAACTTCCACTCCTCCTGATCTGCGTTGTTTTTCAAATCGGAGCGACAAAGAACGAACAGCCGCAGTCGCAGACCAGGTGTTATCTCACTACAGATGTGTTCTCTTTATAAATAAAAGGGAATTTAAATGATAAAACAGCCTCGTGATCAACTTGGAACTTAAATATCACACATCTGTGGGTAGTTATTTATAAAAACGGTCTCTGAGCAAACAGTCATTATTTTTATAACCCTGCATCAGTTAATCATTGCATTCAACGCTGAAGTATCTACAAGAGACATCTAATGCAACATTTAGTCTGATTTAAGGGTTCTGTATATATGGGTTTGTTGCTGTCCAGAGACACAGTGAGTCACAATCATTCTTGACCCATTCATCCAACAAAGCAGGGCCATGTTTGCATATTTAAAGGACAGTAGCCGGTGGACAGAGATCTGTTTTACGTCAAAAACAACAACAGCAACCATAAAATGTTTCCATACGGCTTGTTCGCTGTAATCAAAGTCGTTGAAAGATCCCAGACTGATGTGAAAATATGGTATTTAAACCCAATTTAGAGCTGAAAAATCTCCACTGCAGCTGCTTGCTAAAAGCATCTGTGTTCAAATTTTATGTTATCTGGGGGATTTTTTGGGAAGTCTCCCCGATCCACTTCAGCTGTTCGGGAGAAAGCTGCAAACGCCGTTTTGCTGTGAAACTCCAGAAATGTAGTGAGTAGATGATGACTGATTCATTTAGATGAACTTATCCTTTAATAAAACCCACTCACCTAACAGAGACATACAAGTGGTTTGATGTAAATTCCTGTATTCTTTCATATCTCCAAAAACAAAACAATTATTCCGTCTTTTTCCACAATCGTGTTGCCTTCATTTAGTCCACCAAATAATTCCGAGTTGTCTGGCGTCGTTCTCCTCTGCCGTCGCTGAGATCTCGTCTCCGTTGCTAATCCTGAATTGAATCCTGATTTGTTCTGGCATCATATCAGAGGATCTCAGGCGCAAAAAGCAACATATTTCCTAAATTAAATGTAAGCACACACTTCACCTGGATCCTTATTGCAGGCACCTTTTTTTTGCATTTCCGTAGCTGCTCATGTTCATGGCGTCTGCGTTCACACTCTGATATAATAAATTCCTGTTTCAAGTCGAAATAGAGTCATTTCATAGACACTTGTCTCCAGAAGGTGCACTTTCCTGCCAATACGGCGGGGGAAAGAAAAAAAAAACTGCTCGGCACTCCATCCTTAATTGAAAAGCTCTTTGCTGAAATGATTTCTGCAAAATTCATGAATTATTGAAATGAATGAAGAGATGCAGGCAAAGTGGACCAACATGTTGGATCTTTGATACAAGCAGAAAGAAAAAAGGAAAAACACTTAACATCTGCTCAGATCTGAATGCTTTTCTTTCTCTCGCTGTCAAGAAGAAGCAAGAAAATATTTAATTAATTAGACGCTTTATACCAAAAATGTTGTCTTCTAATTATTCGGTTGCGAGTCAACTGGCTGACACAAATTGGCATTTTCCAGCTGAAACCAATCCCTGCCTGCGAGACCAGCAAAGTTTTAAGTGTGATGATTCTGCCGATGAAAGGTATCGATTCCATGGAGGCATCAAAGATCCATATTCCATCTAATTGGGTCTGTGGCCTCACAAGTCAGTTTTCACGCTCTGGAAAGTGCAGTTAGTGGAGCTGAAGTTGTAACAAGGCCGTGCTTCTGGTTTGGGGAGATTCATGCATTAACACAGACACTCGGGTCGGGTCAGGGAGAGATCATATCTTCATTTATCCGGTTCTGTCGCAACAAACGCGGCTGGAATTTGGTCCGACGTCTTATTAGAGAAATATCCAGTTGATCCAGATGATGACGATCCCCACGTCTTTTTTAAAAGTTATCTTACAAACACTGGAACACAGTCCTGAACAGTGGTCTCCTGCTCGCTCCTACAGCTCACATACGTTTGTTGGTATCGTATAAAACACTACAAGCGTCACATAACCCTGGTTTGCATGAAGATACCATGCCGACATTTTATTCTGGACTGTGCGTGAGTTGGAGTCAGTCCTGTGTACAGAGTGAATTATGTAGAGCTGTGAACTGGAAGGACTCGTTCCCTGTGTCCGCCGCCCTGAAGGTCAAGTCTTATTCATTTCCTGCAGAGAGCGTCGGGTGATTGGCAGAGCGCTCTCAGGCCTCCGGTGGACATTTATTATGCATACAAAGGATGAATAACTCAATTGGAAGAAAAGTCAAAGGTGCAAGCTTTTGTACATAAAAAAAGGTGGAAGAGAAGGAGAGAAACCAACTGTGACTCACTGAAGGGACACTTTCTGAAACATCCAATCAATAAAGGAAAGCACGCTGAAGGTGAGACCTCCCGCTCCTCGCACAGGCGGCGCGTTTTAAATTGATCCAACTCAAAGGCAAGAATACATGTGTGCAAACCACAGATATGTTGGATTTCTTTATGTGTCAGCCCTTTTGTTGGGGTTCTATTTTTTACTTTTATACCGTGACGACACTGTGACTCTGGGCTCGTTGTGTTTAGGCACAAAAAACAAAAGATCGGATAGGAAAAGATCATATTTTGCTGCAGATGTCCCGAGATCTCCTGAAAAATATCGAGTGGTTTCACACTTTACACTGCGCTCTCGCACGTAACTCCTCCACCACCATCCCCTCCGCCTGCTGATACGAAAGTCTGTTACTAAACATGTGATGTAAATGTGATATGACGCATTTTGTAGAAATGTCAATACGGTTTGTAACATATGACATGTATTGGAAAAAGGAGGGAATGTATCAGAGGTTTGCACACACTAACTGCAAACATTGTATCCTGGCAACTGCATATTTCCGATGTATATCCCACAGGTAGCGACCGCCGAGGCTCACTGGATCGTCTTCAGAGCCATCTGCCATAACAAAGTAACGGGATAAAAAAAAACACGCGTTGAGATCCCGTTGATGCCGTGACAAGAAAGGCAGAACTCTTCCAGAAGCAGCCAGTTCCTCCCGCTCTGCACAATTTAAATACTAAAATCAATTTTTTGTGGTTTTTTTTCTTTAAGGCCAGACACGGAGAAGTTGCATTTCACTGAAATGTTTCATCGAGCAAATAACGAGAGGGCTCTTTGAGAGACGGAGAGAGGGAGACGGTTTTAAGAAAAAGGGAAAGTAGGAGCTGAGCTGGAACAGAGAAGCCGGGCTGATGTGTTGTCAGATGGACCGGTAACCTGGTTCAGGCAGATCAGAAACGGGGAGTTGGGAGAGGAAGAGAAAAGGAAGCGTAGGAGAGGGAGAAGGCGGGCATGTCATGCACAGCACGGAGCCTTTTCTTCTCCTGTTGTCAATTAAAGCAGGCGGCTCTGCACCTGCATGTGGATGCCAGGGCCGGCGCTCCCAGCCAGCATTCACCTCGGCACCGGGCTCGCTGTCCAACCGGCTCTTAATGAGGGGCTTTGTGTGGATAAAGGGGCCTGGCGTGCATACTCAGGCACCCATACATGGCAATTAGGGTGAACCAATCCTGGGGAGATCAAGGACTCGCGCTGCTCTGCCTCTCTCTTCTTCCTCCCTCAGATTCTTTTTACTCCTCACGACTCTCGCTTAAGTTAAGACCGACGGACAGACACGGTGACGCGGGATTGCGAGATTTACAAACGTGCCGGGTTTTTGGAAAAAAGGACTGACTGTAATCCTCACGGAATGAATCAGCGCTGATGTCTCCCCTCGCTGGAAACGTTAAGGCGAATTTCATTCTAACATGGAATTTACATATTTCATCAAAAGGCAAATCTCGGAGCGGCGTATTCAAGGCTGCTGTCACTTCGTCCTGACAGTTATGAGATTCAACACAATTCCAACCGGGAGACGTTTTCGCAGTTAGCACTCGCACAACAGTGGAAAAAACCATTTAAACCTTCGGGGCTCAAACAGATAATGTAGGAGTCGATCAAATGAACTGCCGGTGACTTGACAACTCAGTCGGTTTCCCAGATATAAACTCTTGATCGTCTGGTGTAAAGCTCGAGGAGAGAAGTGGCGTAAACAGGGACACATATTTAGTGAGCTGTCGCAGATTACGGCAGCGAGATGCAAATTTAGCTCGAGTGTTGCTTTTTACATCAGACTGTAATGCCGCCCAGATAAATGTTTTCCATCGCCTCTGATAGTGACTTTAAACTGGTAATAGGAAACTTTTTTTGCCTCTTTTCAAATCGATTGTACAGCGTCATGAAAACGTCGGCCTATAGATAATAAAGAACCTCGCCAAAATGAAGGTCGCGCCGAGGAAGCAAGTCTGCAAGAAGCATTTGTCCCCCTGTCAGTGCTCCCAGGTAATGATGGGACGACTGGAATGGTCTGTGGACACTGCAGAAGAAAAACAGCCTCGCTGATCGAGGAGTCACAGAAAAACGAGGATGGAGACTGATGGAGAGCGCTCCGGAGATCCCTGGTTGATGATTCCCCCCTCCCAGCACCACCAGGAGAGGAGAGACAAAACCTTCCTAATTTCTAATTCAACAAGTTATTTACTCTGCTTTTTGATGAGCACAGAAATCAGGGTCGGAGCATTTGACTGTCGCAGGCTGTCCCGATCCGAAGGCTCCTCCTGATGCTCCTCCTGTTCCCTGTTTTTGGAGGATGCACTGCTACGATCCTTCGTGGCCTCACATATCTCAAGAGTCTTTGCGCGCCCGAAAAAGAAGAAAGAATGAGAGAAAATGGTGACATCGAGCGGCGTAGATCGTCACTTTCGCAGGCCTGGGCAGCAGAAATCGTGACGTAAGGGTAAAACATCTGGTGATGCAACCAGGAAATGCTCCAAAGGCTAGACCGTCACATTTAACAACGGCTGACGAGGTTAACAAGGTCTCTCTGAAGGACTCGCCTTCAAAGACCACAAAGGACGGGTCCTTCGAAGGATGCAGACTCTGAATTGAGACACTGCTATAGAGCTCAACAGTGAGGTTCCGGAAGTGAAGATGCCATTCATATTCTGCATATAGATTTTGATTATTGGCCATAATGTCGTAACCATCCAAAGTAGACTCACCACGAGTTATCAGATTGTCAAACGATGATATATGATCCTGTAGAAGTCACAAGTCCGTATGATATCAATCTTGTTTTGAGAAAAACATGTTTTATTCGCGATGTCACGGAGAAGTACTACACTACCCACAATCCTATAGTGCAACAGCATCGTCTCTGATTGGTGGAGCTCGCTGTTACCATGGAAATTTTTACCAAACCCGCGAATTTCATGTTAGCGAGTTACTGCTAACACTGAACTCTACGATCTTTTACCACAGAGCGACCATGATTTCACTTTCTGACCTGCTGCGTTCATTTAGTGATGAGGAGAAGAGTTTATTAAGGGTTCGGTAAACATTTCTATGGTAACAGCGAGCTCCACCAATCAGAGACGTTGCTGTTACATTCGCAATGGTTTATGGGGTGAGTAGTTGCTTTACTCTTAAGATAATTATGTACACAGTCTTGTACCTTTGCTTTTTTCTCCGTTTTCCAACATTTTTTTTGCGCCGAATGAAATGTTTTGTGGTCACGATTCAGCTGATTGGCTCGGTTCCAGGCCTAAAACTCTTTATATAAGGATTTAATGAAACGTCAATGGGGTAAATGAATGGCAAATTCACTTCCGGAACCGGAGCCGTTAAAAAAGTGGGCGGTCACTGTTGAGCTCTATAGAGTGCCGCAGGAATAAGTCGTAAACTGGCGAGGGTGAGTACGATTTTTGTACTTCCTGTTCCCTCGTCTGAAATAAGGTCCCGATCTAGAAGAAGCTTGAGAGAATTTCACGTTTTGCTCAGTGATATAAAATAGATTTGTAAATACGCCACGTTTGAATGTTAACCATTTATTTGTCTTGAGTAAAGGCGGTTGCTAACGATGAGACTTCAGAGTTTATCAGAGACACGCCGAACGTCTTCTCACCAGTCCGTCTGTACAGGAGAACTTTAACAGCAAACTATCCTAAACTTTTACTTCTTTCAAGGGAACTAGAGGGATGCTAACTTCAGGGTTGGCCTGGAAAAATATGTCATCCCGGCATCACTGTCTTATGTGAATATACTTTATAAAAACACAGGTAGCAGAGGCTGGAACAGACAGAGGCCTGTTGTTTCAGCTCTGCTACAGTCGTCATATTTGCTTGTTCTCTTGTGAACTCATCCACGTTGCAGATTTGCGACGCAGCGAGACAAATGCAACAAGAGCAGAGCAATTTTGGCAGGTGCACAAACGAGCGAGAACAGAGAGAACGACTGTTAGCCGTCATGTGAAGCAGAGATTCGGCTCCTCAACAGGTCTGATGAGTGTGATGATGATGATGATGATGATGATGATGATGATGATGTTGAGGCTCGGTGAGCGAAGCTGCGAATATACTCACTTGAAAAAAAATCAGCGGGAGCGAAGGAAGAGAAAGCGAGCAGTGTGAAGTTAAAAATACATCTGGCAGAGAAGTTTGAAAGACGTGATTGCTCATCAATCACAGCTGAGTTGGGAGAGGAGATGATGAAAACCTCTTGATTTGAAAAGGTAGACTCGTCCTCCCCCCACCGTGTGTTTGCTTTCCTCACATACACTTCCTCGTCCACAGGAGGCCGAGGGGATTTTCTGAAGTCGTTCCTGAGATGCAGAAGAGTCGACGCGGAGGCCTGAACATGAACCACACGTCATCTGTTGCCGAAAGCAGAACTCATTCCAGCGTGACAGATATTTTATCCCCTCATTTTTTTTTTTTTTGCATTTTGCACGCATGAAAGCGGCCACACTTAATGTTACCTCGGAGGATCATTTACATGCAAACCCCTCCCGTGATGAACACATTTATAAATCAGCTCCACCTCACCTGCCAGGCTCCAGAACGACTCCCAACACGTCCGATTCAGTCGGTGAAGGCGATCCATCACTGTGATTGAGAAGATAACAAACATGTTTTGCCAAGTTGCATTAGAACACAGTGTGTCGCGGCGCGTTATCACGTTTCTACCCAAGCGTGTAATTGTGTGATTGCTGCCGAGCTCCGACGACACTCTGTTCTCTGTGCTCTTTAATTTTTCGTCTTCCACGTATGTTTTTTTTCAACGCATGGAGAAATGCTCCATCGCTCTCACTGCACGCGCCGAATCAATCCTGAACGTTTGCTGTAGTTACAGTGGAGGAAAAATTGCTCTGATATGCCAGATTTGATGTGGAGGGCCTTAGACGGCACCTATCAGCTGTGAAATCGGAGTCTTGACTCAGTAAACGATGGTTGTGTTGGACGAAAATCTTCCTACATTTGTACTTTTAAAACAGAGGATTCCGGTTTTCTAAGTTGGTGTTCACAAAGAAAAATCATCTTACAATTCAGAATTGACCCACAAAGATCTGTCTTCTAAATATTAATTAATAAAGTGACGGACTAATCTTCTTCTTGATGCTCACCTTCAGATAAAGACAGTGGTTGCAAACATTTCTCGTAGCTAATTACTGATTAATTGGTGGAGTAGACGGTGTATTTGTCACCCAGAGATTAAAGTAAAGACGTGACCAGCGGGCGAACACACGCCTCAAATCTGTTTCAATTGTACAAACATGCACTTATTTTGAAAGGTCAAACACGAACAAATTAGGAGTGAAATCATTTAAGCGGGACCTTCGCTACGTAAAAGTTTTTCCACGTCCCTGACATTCAAAACAGCACGAGTGATGACATCATGGCACGTCATAACTCTAACCAGCACACCGTGAGTCAGATCCACAGTCAGTCCGAGTGGGCGGATTGAAGATATGTTTGCAGCTCGCCCTCAACAATCCAACCCCGCCGACGCACACGTGAAGCACATCCAGCGCGGCTAAATAAAGCCGCTTAGAGCGTCTCTCCTCAATTAGTCCCGTCAGGTAGCGTCGAACAGATGCAGGAGGACGGAAGACGGAGTGTCGAGCAGCACGCCGCGCTGTACGTCTGCAGCGTTTCCGGACCCACCTCACATACAAACAGCTGCTCAGGCATAAAATTGTTGCGTTTGCATTTAGAATGAGAAGAGAAAAAACACGTGAGTCTTCTGATGGGTCAGGATTACTGACGCTGAGGAGAGAACATCAGGCTTTGTGTGATTGTCTTCAAATCCAGACCTCCCAGCATCTTTATGAAAAAAAGTTCTGCTGTGCTCGCTCGATATATCTCATCATAAATGTGTTTTTTCTCCCATTTGCGCTCAGTTCTACTTCAGGCTCCCTTGAAGAACTCCTCCAGCGTCAGGGAGGAAAATTAGCCTCATTTCCTGAGACGAGAAGAATTCTCCCTGTGAAACCTTTACGGGAGAACAAATACAGTTTGTTGTCCGGGAAACAGATACAGAAAAATAATTTCTTACCACTATTAGCAGCTTTTTCTCAACGTACTCACTGGCAGCATTCAAGACCTCCTCGCTCATTGGAGCGTGCGCACGTCTAGTCAAAAACACTTTCACGAGAGAAAACGTGTTCGTCATCATCAAGAATCTGCAGGCTGGAGCACAAGGACGCGGACAGATTCGATTCTAATAGCATTCCAAACCGAATAGCACACCGCAGTTCAGCCGCATTCATTCATCGGAGAGTGTGATTGATAGCATGACACAAACAAAACCGGACTCAGACAAGGCTGCCACACTCCAAGGAAAATGTGGAGAGGAACAAAAGAAGTCCAACCTGAATCCATCATGAGACCTTGCGCCTCGACGTCCTGAAAGAGCGTCATTCTCCGCTGAGGTGCACGGAAGAAAAAAAAAAAAATCTGCAACACAAGCTATTGAATGTGACGGGAGCAGGTCTGAGGAGGAATCTGATGAAAAGCTATTAGCTGCTTATCTGCAGGTTCGAGCTGGAACACGCTGTCTTCATGCGCACTCTTTGTCTTCTTCTCTATCTCAACACACACCTGGAGACGAAGGTGCGATCGACAGATACATAAAGGAGCTTATAATACCGCATTAGATATGGTTAACCTTCAATAAACACTCGTTCCCTCTTGAAAAAGTGCCGCGGTCCGTCGGCCACGATCCCAGCAGAAACGATGAAAACGTCCTTCGGATAGAAAGCCAGCGGGCGTGTTTCCTCTTTCAGGACACACAAAGAGTCTTCGACCACAGAAAAAAGTTGGAGGAGGTGAAATCTGTCTTCCTGCATCTCAGCACCAAACGGCGCCTGCAGCGCTCTGGGGGGGCGTGAGAGCTCGATCATCCAACATGGAGGCCGGGGCAGCGTGCGGACATTTGTAGCAGCAGCGGAGCATCTTGTCTCCAGGCTCAGTGACACACGCGTTGACCTAAACTCATACCAGTGGGCGGGAGAACAGCGGCTCTTTGCACCAATTACAGCGCTGCATCGATGCATGTTTGATTCACTGTGACCCAATGAAATGAACCCACTGCAGGCGGAGAGCATCCAAGAGATGTTTCTGTTAGTTTTAGTGCAGATATCTGGGTTTCCATCTGGAGATGACTTGGTATAGATATATGCAGTGGTTTGAAAAAGTGTCGGCCCCCTTCCTGATTTCTTATTTACTGTTCGAGACCTCAAGCTGAACTTTGGTTCTGCAGCAGGACAGTGATCCAAAACACACCAGCAAGTCCACCTCAGACTGGCTGAAGAAAAACAAAATGAAGACTCTGGAGCGGTCTAGTCAAAGTCCCGAACTTAATCGGCTTTAATTGTGATTGAATATGAGTCAAACTTTTACGCTAGCATCAAAATCTCTATTTTTAAAACAGTAAGAAGTCTCGACACATGAAACTTTGCTCGTAGTATCACCAGGGTCTCTACACATGAACACGAGCATGGAGAACATTGTTCGTGTACACAGAGTTTACTAAAAAGAAGGATTTTGGACAACTCACGTTAGCAGTAGCTTGTTCCACTCTCCGCCGTCCTGCCAGTGGAGAAGTGTCGATCTCAGAATGTGACCTAAGAGACCTAAAAGGCAGGAAAGTTACTTGTTGTGCTCCTACGGTGAGTAGTTCAAAAACCTTCTTTTTAGTAAACTCTGTGTACACAAACAATGTTCTCAATGCTCGTGTTCATGTGGAGAGACCCTGGTGATACTACCAGCAAAGTTTCATGTTGTGTCGAGACTTCTTACTGTTTTAAAAATAGAGATTTTGATGCTAGTGTTAAAGTGCCCCGTAGCACTCCCATTGAAAATGAGCTTGCCCGAAAACGTTCTACAGTAAAACTTAAAAGTGCCTCTCTCGTCGTAATGATGCTTTTGCATGAAGGTTTGACTCATATTCAATCACAAAAAAAAGCCTCGGGTTGCTTTTTGTCGAGAGTTTCACTTTAAAAAGTCGGTTCATGCTCGAAAAAACCCTCCAATGTGGCTGAATTACAACAATTCTGCAAAGACGAGTGGGCCAAATTTCCTCCACAGCTGCAAAAGACTCTATCACAAACGCTTGATTGCAGTTGATGCAACAGTTATTATGTTTAGGGGGCAATCACTTTTTCACACAGGGCCATGTAGTTTGGATTTTTTCCCCTGTAATAATAAAAACCTCCATTTAAAAACTGCATTTCGTGTTTGCTTGTGTTATCTTTGTCTTGTATTTAAATTTGTTTGTTGATCTGAAACATTTAGGTGTGACAAACATGCAAAAAAAATTAGAAATCAGGAGCAATTTTTCACTCTAATGTGTGTACCATATGTTTATGTGTTATGTGTCAGTATCACTAAAGGGTTCTGATGTAACTCCACTCGCTCAGACGGCGTCAGCGTTCGGAGTCTCTTCGAACAGAGCAGGATTCAGGCAGAATGTCGGAGTGACACTTCGGATCCGTCAGACGGGCTCACAGCCCAGAATTCAATCAGGACTAAAAGAATGATGCTCTGTCCAAAGCTTTGACGTGGTGGCGTGATGTTCATTTCCCCCAGCCGGTGATAAAACTGAAGCTATATGGCGCCGCCGCCGGCATCGGCCCAGCCAATCTGTCAGCGTCGAGGCCCGGCTGTGACGCGTCTGTGCGTCATGTTCTGTGTACGTTACAGACGATTATCTGACCTGATGAAAGCTCCGGGTGAGAATCTTCTTCCAGTTTCCTCGAGTGTTTGGATTTCATCTGAAACGCTTTGAATGGCCAAACTTGAGAGTGTCAAGGCGAGCAAGTTTTGTATGGAAGCCTGAGATCTGTCAGAGCTTTTCACTGTAGTTCATCTCCAATGATCCGGTTCTTTACAAGACGAAACCGTTGTACGTACTGAAACTCAAACCTGAGACAGAAATGAGTAGATGAAAACTGAAGAGCTGAATCGTTCATCACACACTGTCGGTTCCTCTCCAGCATCAGTTCATGAAGAACTCTTTCCTTTCTGTATCTTAAAGAAAGAGAAAAGTCCAACGTGGGAGGAGGTCGGGTGAGTCGGGTGAGTCGTCCACTGGACTTTCTCTCTAGAGAACAAGGTTCTGGTCCTGTTGGTACGTTATGTAGGATTTCACCACCTGCCGTATCCCTCAACGTTTGACCCTTTTTCTTTAAACCTAACCGAGAAGTTTTGGTGCCTAAACCGAATCACAGTCCAAACCTCATAACACGTCTTTCTACTGGACTGATTTGAGTTTTATTTTGAAAGCCTAACAGGATGTTGTGGATTTAATATTGTTGCTAAATGAACCGTGGAGCGCTTCACAGTTCATAGGTTTTTTTTTTGACTGTTTCACTCCTGGAACAATGAAAAGTGAAAGCAAAGACGATAAACTTTCATCTAATCGTTGGAAGATTTCCAGCCTGTCAACAACCACGTCCGTCTTCTTCACGCTGTCACTGGATTTGTGTTTTTTCGTGCTCATCTATCATTTATTAATCCGACCGTACGTATTCCCGTCGATCCACCCTTCCAATCTTTTTCCAACTTTTTTTTGTGGAGGGGGGTTTTCAAGCAGGAGGTGTTCGAAAAAAGTTGGGCGAGCACTGACAGCCAGAAAAGCGTTTTAAAAAATTCAACACTAACATCTCTTGTGTTTCGTTGGGTTTTTATATCATTTTTTATCTCCGTGCTGCGAAAAAAAATCCCCCACATAAAGTTCCATTAAACCTCCATCGCACAGAATGTCGCCAGCAAAAACAAAAACATCCTCACGGCTCATAACGGCACTTAAAGGTAACATATCTGTTTTTTTTTAATGGGGTAAAACAATCCTTTAAAGGTGAAGCGCTGATGCTGCTCCACGCATCACGGTTAATTCTGCAGTCTCTTCAATATGTGAGAGACGAGAGCGAGGTGCATGTACGAACCGGAGGGTGATGCAGTCAGGAGCAACCGCTGCTCAGCTGCTGCACCGTCACATCCATCCATGCCGAGTCGAGTCTTTTGTTGCCGGGTGGTGAAAAATGGATTCGCTGGCAAATCCGAAAGTACAAGCGTGCTCCTAAAAAAACTGTTTTCTTAATTCTTTGGTTCTTAACTCCTACACCTTCCCCTCGTTACCTTTCGTTCTACGTCGGGCGCCTTCCTTTGCCAAGGTTGGCGCCGCTCCGCTTAACATATTTCTTTTTCGATTTTGACCATCTGTCTCATTTACACAAACAGTTCTGCTTCTGCGACTGATCTCTCTCTCTGATGGAGGCCATCGGATTTTTTCTTTTACTCATCTCCATCTGCCAGAATGCCTACAATTAGAGATCCGTACATACATTAGATTGAACACCAGGGTTTATTAAACATGAGTGCCCAGTTCAGTTATTAAGCATATTTACATTTACATCAACATTTTATGGCATTTATCAGATGCTTTTGTCCAAAGTGACTTACAGTAATTCAGTAAATTAACTGCAGGGGAATTAAACCAGCGACCTCCTGTTAACAAGACGCCGGCTCTACCTATGAGTCACAGGATGTCGTTAACGCTGCTCTTCAACACGGTGGTAATTAGTCTGGAAGGTTGTTGAACTGTGACAGATGGATTTTCGTGTGTTTACTTTCACCTTCTGTGTCATTTTTTCTATAGAAATATAAACCTGGCAGCTCGTTACAGAAACTGAAATGAAGTGTGAAAGTCTTCACTCACTTTAGGATGACTTTAATTATTCTTGCTATTACAGAAACAAACATACTGCACTGAGGAAACAATCTTATCTTATCTCAGAGTACTGAGGTTAGCCTGTTGGAGAAGCTAACACTGAGGTTAGCCTGTTAGAGAAGCTAACACTGATGTTAGCCTGTTGGAGAAGCTAACACTGAGGTTAGCCTGTTAGAGAAGCTAACACTGAGGTTAGCCTGTTAGAGAAGCTAACACTGAGGTTAGCCTGTTAGAGAAGCTAACACTGAGGTTAGCCTGTTGGAGAAGCTAACACTGAGGTTAGCCTGTTAGAGAAGCTAACACTGAGGTTAGCCTGTTAGAGAAGCTAACACTGGTGTTAGCCTGTTGGAGAATCTAACACTGATGTTAGCCTTTTAGAGAAGCTAACACTGAGGTTAGCCTGTTAGAGAAGCTAACACTGAGGTTAGCCTGTTAGAGAAGCTAACACTGAGGTTAGCCTTTTAGAGAAGCTAACACTGAGGTTAGCCTTTTAGAGAAGCTAACACTGATGTTAGCCTGTTGGAGAAGCTAACACTGACGTTAGCCTGATTGAGAAGCTAACACTGAGGTTAGCCTTTTAGAGAAGCTAACACTGGTGTTAGCCTGTTAGAGAAGTTAACACTGATGTTAGCATGTTAGAGAAGCTAACACTGATGTTAGCCTTTTAGAGAAGCTAACACTGATGTTAGCCTTTTAGAGAAGTTAACACTGATGTTAGCCTGTTAGAGAAGCCAACACTGATGTTGGCATGTTGGGGAAGCTAACACTGAGGTTAGCCTGTTCGAGAAGCTAACAGTGATGTTGGCATGTTGGGGAAACTAACACTGAGGTTAGCTCATTGAAGAAGCTAATACTGATTTTAGCGTGATTGAGAAGCTAACACTGATGTTAGCCTTTTAGAGAAGTTAACACCGATGTTAGCATGTTAGAGAAGCTAACAATGAAGTTAGCCTGTTGGAGAAACTAACACTGAGGTTAGCTCATTGAAGAAGCTAATACTGATTTTAGCGTGATTGAGAAGCTAACACTGAGGTTAGCCTGTCGAAAATGTTAACACTGATGTTGGATAAGCTACCACTACGGTTAGCCTGTTGGAGAAGCTAATGCTGAGGTTAGCTTGTCGGAGAAACTAGGACCAATGTTAGCCTGTTGAAGAAGCTAACACTGATTTAGCCTTCTCTATGACCATAAATTCGTTTGTATGCTCTCTTTAAACGACACCATCAATGCCTCAGATCCAACAAAACCAAAACGTACCCACTCATAACACTGATAAGTGCCGACTGAGGCGAGTTTATAGTCTTTAGTCAGGATCTCTGATGTTAAGTTAAGATAAACGCTCTGGAGGAAGGATCGGACACAGCCACCAGTTAAGGAATTGCTTTTCCCTATCTTTGAAAACCTAAGTTAAGATAGCGCAGGCTGTTAGGACATTTTTTTCTGTAACGAGGTCCCTGTAGATGAATATTTCTCTCACATCAAACTATCTCTAAAAAAAACTAAAAGAAAGCCGAGGGAGGTGCAGCGAGTCGCTCAGAACTAACCTGTTCTAATGGGAGAAGTAAACTGACCTTGGCTCCAAACGAGCGACGCTGCATAAACACCCTTCTAAATGAGGCCGCGGGTTCAGCTTAGCGTGTTTGTGTTGGCCGGGGTTGTTCAGATGGTCAGCCGAGCCCCGGTGGGAGACCGCGACTCTTCCTCTATCAGTGGGGGACGCGATGACAGATCTTTATTGTAATTGGCCTTGGAGGTAATAAGCAACGCTCATCACCCCATCGGCCTCCCACCGAGCTCCCGTTCCCCATTATCCCCTGCTCGTTCCGATTCATTAAGCCTCCAGTGAGATTGGTCAGAGTGGTGGAAGAAAGGACGGAGCATTCTGGTTTAAGAAGATCCCCGTTTCTTTTGCAGCATCGTCTTAAACGGGCTCTAATTGACAGCGACGTGTTAATGCCGTGAGAAATGTTTGATAAACAGTTCGTTTAATGTGTTTCTTCCCCTTACGTTGAGTTTTTCGGGCAGATTAAGGCCCGTGGATGGATAAATCTCACTGGAGGTTAATGCAGACTCTACCCTCAGGTTGTGGTGGGAGTGTGAGGAGCAGGAGAGCTTCACAGATCTCTCTAAAGCACTCAAGAATCTCCCCTCAGCTTTTTTTTTCTTCCTCGTGGAGGTCTGACCTCCATCTTTCAGCCGACAGACCATTTCTCTGATATTATTTCTCTTGGCGTGTAATGTGTGTGTGTGTGTGTGTGTGTGTGTGTGTAGACCATCTTACCTTATCTCAGGTAAAAAAAACAAAACAAATCTTAACAAACACAAACCGAGGCGAGGATCTGGACTTTGGTCTGAGAGTGTATCTCCGATGATTTCAAACATTGATGCTCTCTGTTGTTCAAAGATGCCTCCCCCTCCCCCTCCCCCTCCTCCTCCCCCGTCCTCCCCTCTGTTCCTCCCCTCCAGGCCGGGCTTCACCTCCTGAGTGCCTCTTTCACTTTGTTGGTAGAAAATGTAGCGAGTGCTCTTCCTGGTTGAAGATTCAGCATGTGGACAAAGTTTGTTGCTGGGTTGTTTTCTGAGTCGGGGCGGGTAGAAAATATCTGGTCTCAGCCAATCTGCTCTAAAATGTACATTTTAAATTGCAGCTTAACTTCTGCAGAAATCTACATTTCTACCAATCTTGTCAGCCATTGATTTCTACTCTTGTCTTGCGTGAATATGTATAAAGAGACTCTTTAAACTTGCCTGCAGTATCTGATTTTCATTCAAATGGGAATTCTGGTACTTTTCTAAAAAACCTGAGCCCTGTGTTTAAAGTGTTTAAATGCTCGGGTGTGCAAATGATTCATACGCATCAGAAGTTTTGGAATTGGTCCATTAGATTGCAGCTACGACACGTACGCGACAACGTTCACGAGAAGCGGAAACACTTCCTGCAGAGAGAGAAACTTTCTGTTCGCGGAAACAAAAGAATCTCTCAGAAATCTCGCGAGACATGGGTTGTTGTGGGAAGACGGCGGGCGAAAGGCGAGCCAGAGTCCGAGAGAAGAGTTCACCTGGAGGAGCTACCTGGATCTCCATTGCAGTCGTGTCGCGGCTGCCAGCTGAGGCGATCGACCGGACTCATTCCAACACTTTTCGCTAAGCATTCAAATAAAGGGCCCGGCACACAGCGGGGTCTGTTCATACATTTTCATACAAGAAATCAATGGCTCCCTGGATCGGCGGGGGTCATTTCTGAATGTAACTGACTCATTTACACATCCAAACATGTAAATATCAGCCCGGAGTTTCAAAATATCAGAAAACAGAATTGAATGGACGCCAGTGAACAAAGAGGAAAGACGCATTCAAGGACCTGCACTTGCTGCTCGCTGGCTCGCGTCTTTAAGAGGAAAATAACGTGTTTTCTCCAGTAACTTCCACGTTTCTTTGCCCTCCTTTCCGTCTCGCCGGCTGTGCCAAAAATGGCATCCGGTGGTCTGGTTTAAGGTGTTAAATATGGACGCCCAGGGCAAGTGTCAGCATAACTTGAAATAATTGCAGTCTGCTGCAGACAACTCATTACCAGTTGTGTGGTTAATTCGGGGGCCAGATGAAAAGAGTATCTTAGACTGAAGTGAACACAGCTTGCAGAAAGCTGCTTTAGCACCTGTGATCACAGGTAGCTGCAGCTCGACAGCATCGCGGGCTAACACCTGGCGGCGTTGGCATCTGCGCGTCGAGGGGAGAGAAAAAAAAGCTTCACAAACAAACCGCTTTGGCTCGACTGTGCGGAAAGCTGGGGCTCAAAAAAACTTAACGCGTCCAGGGATTCTCTAAATTACCCTCTCGCTGACTTCAGTCACACTTTGAAAAATCATAATCGGGTCCCCGAGCAGCCTGGAGGGCGGCCGAGGCAGCGCTCCGTCTTGCTTTTCCTGATGTTAACTCTCCTGTTATTAACTTTTGTGCAAGGTATCACATTTTTGGGGGTAAGCGGGGGAGGAGGGAGAGCCGACGGGAGCCTGACGACCACGCTGAGAAGCAACAGAGGCTATTACCATGGTGCATTATTCCCTCGCTGCCCTGTGGTGGCTTAGATGCTCTCGCCATTGGCTCACAAAAAACAAAAAAAACAAAACATAACAAGCATTAAGCACTCCAGCTTTCTCCTGGCACGACGCTGTCATGCTCGAGACAGGAACATTTTGCTCTGTCATGCTCTCTCATTCTCTCCGTCGGCCTCCGCTTCCCTGATACTGTCATATTGGAAGCGGCGTTTGCTCTGTCACTCTCCATCCACCCCTCCTCCTCCTCCTCCTCCTCCTCCTGCCCCCTCCACTCATTCATTTCCCCACCCTCTCCCTCTCCTTCCACTCCTTCTTCTTCTCCTGCTGCACACAGGCGAGATAACATGCAGCAGTGTTCCAGCCGGTGCCGCGCGTGGAGACTCGGCACGGCCGTTTGTGTGTCTCTCTCCAGTCGTGTTGCACAGTTGCACAGCCTCAGAGAGAAGAACAACGGCGCCGTGCTCTGAAGGGTGCCCCGCTATCAACCCTCCAAGTATTAACACGCAGCCAGAGTATATGCAGTGGAGGATAAAAGAAATACAAGAAGGTCAATAAACTCAGGCACATTATCCGCCCCTGCAGGAGCAGCCTGAGAACAAGTCTGGCAACACAAGGGAGCGTGTGTTCCCTTAAATCATTTCAACAAAGGACTATATTCATGCCACCTTTTTTTTTTTGTGATGTGGAAAGCAGTAAAATCCTCTCCTGGAAATCCTGTGCCTGGCTGTGTTGGCGACCTGGCGTGCGCTTTTACGCGCGGCCGCACGGTGGCGACCTGCGCTGCGCCGCCAGCTCACCACCATCTGAACGTTTCCTCATAAAGAACCCGGGACTCGTCCTCATCCGACGCACACCGGCAGCCGGGCTCTCCTCCGCGGCAGGCTCCGACCATGACAGCGTGACTGCGTGCAGGTTTCTCCCCCCGCTGCCCTCATTCTCCGCTCTCCGAGCCGCTGAACTTCTTCCCAGCGCTCCTGTCAGACTGAATTGCCGACCTTGACAGCGCGCTGTGGGGGAGGATTCGAGTTAAAGTCTGTCCGGAGAAAGAAAAAAAAAAACAACTGTAAGCACTCGGTTGCGGACTGGGAGAGTGAAGTTAGAAGTAAGAGGCGGAAAACTGCAACATCTCAAGGACGCGAGGAAAAAAAGTGCGAGGCGCGGATCGTCACAGGTGCAGCGAGCAGCGGACTGGGTTTGGATTTAACCTGGATTCATCTGACTGAGTTGCATCCAGCACTTCAGAGAAACCAACTAACAGGCACCCGCTGGAGGATCGTCAGTGTATCCTGCGGGGGTCCGTGTGAGAACAGGTACAGGACTGTTGGACCGAACAGGCTGCGGACCCTCGGCTTTTTTTTTTTGTTGCGCGCCCACCTCGGTGCGCTCTGCCCGGCTCGAGTGGCGGCAGGAGACCCCCGGCAGCAGCAGCAGCAGCAGCGGCGGCGGCGGCAGCAGGAGGACCAGGAGGAAGAAGGAGGAGGACAGCAGAACCAGAACCACACTTCCACGCTTCCAGCTCACCGGGCACTTGTTGTCCAGCCTGCCTCTCCGGTTTGGAACAATGTTTGCGGACTCCTGGAGCAGATCGATGTGGCGCGCCACATGGATTTTATTTTTTTCCTTACTCATCC
The DNA here is from genome assembly GCF_900880675.1 of Sparus aurata. Lineage (NCBI taxonomy): Eukaryota > Metazoa > Chordata > Actinopteri > Spariformes > Sparidae > Sparus > Sparus aurata. The sequence goes on along the minus strand of NC_044206.1, from coordinate 24,820,695 downwards.
ACTCCGCACGAGCTCAAGGTAAGAAGGGACACCGATCAGCACCAGCCGGGCCCATTAGAGCCCGTGTGTGCCCGGCAGGGTTTGTTCTGGAGGCCGGCGGGTCTGTGATGGGCTCATTATTCTCAGGCTTTTTGCGCGTAGCCTATAATTTCCTCATTAGGCTCCACATCACTGTGACACACACTCTCGTCTTAATTGCAGGCTAGTGACACACACACACACACACACACACACACACACACACACACACATTCCCTCGCTGCTCCTGTGATTAAACATCACATGAACTTCACATTAAACCCCGAACTTCAACCCAAGTTCTGATGCCTGCTCCCCCATCATGACCATGATGCGTTCACGGCGGCATGTTATTTATTTATTTATTTTTTTTGTTTTTTTAATTTAGTTTATCACCAGGGTGTTTCTCTCTCCAGCTGTTCCACTGTTTACAAACGCGTTCTCTCCAGTTTGAACAGCGCGCATGCGATGAATATGTCATCAGAAGCCCAGCTGTTAAAAACGTTACTCTGATTAATAAGTACTAATTAATTAATCAGCGCGCTCCCTCGGAAATTAAACTTTGCCAAGCGCCGCAAATAAACAGATGCATATTGATATGCAGCGGCTCGTGCGTGCGTGTGTGGCGCGTGCACGGGGGGCATTTAAAATGTTTGAGAATTAATTGGTTCTCTGAGAATTATGCAGCCTGGTCTCTCTCCTCCTCTCCCTCTCTCCCTCTCTCTCTCTCTCCCTCTCTCTCCCTCCCCCCGCCCTCGCACCCCCCCCTCTCCCTCATCTATCCCTCATCTGCTCTACTCTATACGATTATATACCCCCCTATATTCTCCCTCCCTCTCTGAGCTCTCAAATTATCGTGCTCTCTACCCCTCTCTACACACCTCTCCCTACCCCTCGCTCCGTCTTCCCTCCTATCTCTCTCTCTCCCTCTCTCTCCCTCTCTCTCTCTCCTCTCCCCTATCCGCTCTCTTCTCTCCTCTCTCCCCCTCGAGCCTCCCTCCCTCTCTCCCTCTCCCTCCCTCTGTCTCTCTCCCTCTCTCTTCTTCTCCTCTCTCTCCCTCTCTCCCCTCCTCCCTCTCTCCCTCTCTCTCTCTCTCTCTCTCTCTCCTCCTCCTCTCTCTCTCTCTCTCTCTCTCCCTCCCTCCCCCCCCCCCCCCCCCTCTCCCTCTCTCTCCCTCTCTCCCCCCTGATGAACAGCCAAGTGTGGCAGTGAGCAGATCTGATCTGGGAGCAGTGACTGTGTGTTTTCTGGTGCTCAGTGAAATAATCTCACCAGAGTCCTGAAATGTTCTGTGGAGACGAGCGAGCCTCTCTGGTGCCCAGCAGAGAGTCTACAGTAACCTCAGGCTCTCCCCCTCCCTCCTCCTCCCTCTTCCCTCCTTCTTCTTCTTCTTTTTATTTATTTTTTATCCCTACCCCACGATTACGTCGCCCCTCGGGGTGTTTTCATATTTGTACAGTCGGCTGTTTCTTTCTCCAAATGATCTTATCATTAATGACATGTTTGTTTTTGTTTCGAGGGGAGCCAGCTGCTTTGGGAAAACGAACGTTGGTTGAATACAGATTCCGATAAAAGGAGGCAAAACGCACAAGTTGCGCTCTGATCCGAGCTGGGCGGGTTCTGTGGTTAGCGGGCCCGGGTCCTTGAGGTTGCTCCATCTTGCAAAGTACTGTTGCAGTGAGGCTTGATCAATATTTGTCCTCCTCTTCTGTGCATCCTTGACAAGTTTTGGAGGAGAAATCCAAACTCGTGCGTTCATGTGTTTTCAAGGTGCTGATTCTGCCACTCCGGCTCGGCTCGCTCCCTCTCCACTCAGGGGTAATTGGGATTCAGGTGTCGCCGCCACAGTGAGGAGGGAGTATTACCTCTCTGGATAGACTCTAAGCCCTCGGTGGCGCTCACTCAATAATACAATGTAGGGAAGATGAAAAAAACAAACAAGGCAGATATCCATCATTCATGAGGGCACATCCTCGCGCCTGACATTTACAGGAGATTGATAACGCGGTGTGTCCGAGGGATTAAGAATCCTGACATTGTTGCTTCCTCTCTCCACACAACCGAGTCTCTCCTCGCCGTCTGCATCTGATCCTGGATCTCCTCCACGCTCCTTCCTGATGCGAGTTAAATAAAGAACACATTATTCACAGCAGCGGCCTGAGGAGAAGGCCTTGCTGTGTTTTTTTTATTTTAAGTTGGGTGCATGAAGCAGTATGGCATGCATGTGACTGGATGTGTTGAAGTTGTGTTGAGTGTCACTCTCTCTCTCTTTCTCCGCTCAGTCCATCCAAGCAGCAGCCATCAGATTTCATTACGCGGTCGCTCCTGGGTCAAAAAAATGCAGGATTTAATTGGAGTCTCCTCGGACCGTTCGGAGTGCGGCTCATTGAAAGTGACCCCAGCGTGGGCCGCTCTCTCTTTTTCCAACGCGATGATTAAAGGACACGATGAGGCGAGCAGCACGCCTTCTGGACGGACATGTCAGCCACCGCTCGCCACGTTTTTAATGACCAGTCTGCAGAAAAAAAAGAAAAAAAAGGCGGCTTTTTTAACGACGGACGGAGCCGAGCGCTGCGACGTCTCGCTCCGAGGGGATGATCTTCAGCTCTTGTAGTTTTTGTACGTTGTCGTTCATCATCATTGTGCGGCGCGAGGAATAAGAAAAAGACGCTTCAGTTTTAATAAACATTCCTCAGTACCTGATTGATGTCTGGAAAATTTGCTCTGGGTCTGTCAGGCGCTGTGATGTTTTCATCTGAAGGGGGGGAGAAGCGTTCTGCATGTCAAACTGAGGCCCTCTAACGCTTAAACACCCTATTTTTGGTTCTGACACATGAGCGCGCTCTCGGTTTTCTTCCTTAAAGCATCAAAGAAAAAACAGGCCATCCTCTCAATTCATCCCGGATATTTTGTTCACGGTGACAGTTATAGGAGCTGTCTGCCTGTCCCACTGTTCACTTCCATTCATTTACCGAGGTCATGCCGAGACAATGCTGGGCTCGCCTGCTGGTTTTGTCATTTCTAACACGTCTATTTTGGAGCCGGGAGCAGCGGGGGACGACTCTATTGGAATGTCATGTTTTGGCGTACATGCTTCGGCATCACTCAGCGTCTCGCAGATTAGCTCGACTAGCTCCGGCTCGACTTTGGGAGCTTTAGACGGAGTTGAGGACTTCATTCTGTCAGAGGCGTGGCGCTCAGATTAACATCCATAAGTAATGCTTGTGACAGGGCGTTTGGGGGGGGGGGAGGAGGGGGGAGAGCTGCCGGGACACTCGTCAGGAATCAGCTCTGTGCGGCGAGCGTGCACAACATGTTTGGAGCGCCGGCCTGTTTTTAGCTCGCTGTATTCAACACGGACCCTGACACAGCGATAGAAGTCAAGGACGTCATCTCCATTTTAACTCTTGTTACGAGGCCGGATTGAAATCTCAGGGCTGGAATGAAACAGTTAGGCGGCACCTCTCCACGGCCTCAGAAGGAAAGTTCTGAAAATTGGATGCTCTCTTATCACAGGCAACAAAATAGGGCACGTAATCAGAGATGGATAGATGTGCGGCGGAAATGTTGGGTGACTGAGTCAGTGGCTCTCAGATGGAGAGGTGGAAGCTGCAGTTGCACGTGACGGTGTCAGAACGTGGGAAACCAACATGAGAGAGGGAGAAGGTTAGATATCGATATATCAGCTGGTGGACACGCGTTTCAAAGTACGATTGGTTAAGTTCCTCCTGAGAAGAGCCTGGGAGGGAATGTTTTTAAGCATTTTATCCAACCATGATGTCGCTGACGGTCTATCGAGGCGCATTTCTTTCTCCTTACAGCACGGTGTTCAATCAAATTGGCCATTGTACCATCTTGCTCGACATGTTTGCCGGATGACCCTGAGGTTTTTTTGTGGACACACAAATGAAGGAGTCGGCTGCGTTATTTCAGTCTGAACCTGATCTAACTTTCATGCTCTGGCAACCAGAATCAGAGCCTTGAATCCTTCTTCCTACACCGCTTCTCTTCCTCTCACAACTAATTAGCTCTGGTTCTTGAATCTGCCCCAATCAGGGTTTCTGGGAAAGCACCAGTTTGGAGAGGAACCATTGTAATCAAGGCTGCGCCATCAATGGACCACTGAGCCCTATACCATCGTTACGTCAGGATTTAAAAAGCACAAAAGAGTAGTTTGTCTCCTCAGAGTTGCTGTAACCCGACCGATTCGGCGAATCCAAGACACTGCGACGTGTGCAGTTCCTTCTTCTCAGCTTCCTCTGTAAAGCTAGTCGGTTCACTTTGCTGCAAGCTTTCTGTGGCTGAACACAGCTAAGTGACGGACTCGTCGTGCAGAGATAAGAGCCTTTCAAACCTGGCAACGGTGTGTATGATGGACGCTCGCCAGGCGGTGACTACAGTGGTATGCTAATGAGTAAATTCCAGCCTGACTACACTTTTCCTGCATTATAATGTTGGTCATACTTTGGCCGACGTGTTTGCCGACACTGACACATCAGTTGTGCTCTCGTCTTTTGTGTCCTTGCCGTGACTTTGGTTCTCTCAGAGGTCAGAAACTCGTTCCAATCGAGACGTCTTGCTGGCGTTTGTGTTGGCGTGACGTGTCTGGGTTTCCACTTGAGCCCTTGAGAAGCGAGTCTCCAGTAACACCGACAGCAGATCTCTGCAGCGCAAATCAAGATTATTGATCAAAGCCACCTTTGATCCCTGAAACAAGGCACTCCTCCATCAGACGCCGACACCCGAGTGTTCGTTTAAAGATTATTTCAGACTAACGTGGTACATTTGTCCAAATCCACAAAAAGATAAGCGAGTGATTCAGGGAGACGGCGCGGCTGACGATGTCTCCAGACTACAAATGCCCTGATTTGTTGCGCGTCTTAATTGACAGACTGGGGATCTCCGCCGCCTTGTAGCAGCTGTGCACTCAAACAGGAAAAGGAAAAACAAAAAAAAACAGCGAGGCTGTCCCAGATCCCTGCAGCCAGCGCTCTGGCAAAAGGTCACAACATATCACTTTTAGTATTCAGGGCTGGCGAGAATAAAAAAAACAACTCATGGTCAGAATCCAGTGATAGATTTCTCTGAGGGATGTCTGGAGTTTTCACTGAGCTGCGTTCAATAAAACAAAACTTCCCACCCAAGGTCTCTTGTAGTGGCGAGTCCAAGAGAGAGGCGGCGTGACTGAAGGAGCTTTGTGTTTTTACTCTCCAGAAAGCACGTCAGGAGCTCCTGCCAGTTAAAGATGTATTTATTGATCTCGGTCCCCTTTTTTCCCCACCGATACCGGCCAATGAGATCAAGAGGGATCCAAATGTTTAAAGGATTTAGATTTCAAAACATTTGCAATTAAAAAAAGAAAAAGAATGACGACACATTGACCGACTCTGGTGTTCTTCAACCACAATTCTACTATTTATTCTCTGTTTAGTACATCTGTGGTCAAAGGTGGATGATTGGAATGAATCTGAAGCGATCCGATCAGTGAACGTCTCACCTATCGACGGCCTTGAACGCACCTCAGCACTCCTGGATGTACAGACCTGCCTCCCACAGCACCATAATAGAAACATATATACTGGTATTATTACTATAGGCACGTTCTGTGAAGGATCTTGCGTGCATCAATCTGCATAAATCGCAGCATCACTTATATTTGCATGATAATACTCCTTTGCTCATTATTAATGTGGGTATATGACAAGAAAGTGTCATCATCGCGTCTTCAGAGCTGCAGCCGCCGTCGGAGTCCTCCGCGTCCTCATTTTCTGCTTTTGTTCGGGCTGTAAATGTGTGAGGAGGGAAGGGAGGGGAAGCACGGCGACGTGTGAATATGTGTCAGGCTTCCTTTTTTTGTCTTGTCTCGAGCTTTTATCAAGGTTTAATCTGCGCGGCAACTTCCTGCCAAACTCAGCGGGATATTTCCCCGCATTTGGTTTGCAGCGTGATATCATCCCGATTGTCTGAATGTGTCGGATAATCCCGCCTGCAAACAAAAGCGACCTGGGTTGAACACACAAGATTCCCTGCGATACTTCCTAAATTATTCCCCCTCTTTTTTCCCCCCACAGGTGAACACGCCTCGTTTTAAACTCTGCAGAGCGTTTCAACCGCAGATGAATCGCTTAAGAACCTGAAAAGTTGGTTTCCAGCTGGGACCATAAAATAGCAGATTTTCCTTGACCTGAAGAGCGAACCGTGACGATATCATAAAGTGTGTTGGGTCGGAATGGAGAGGATTGAAAAGGACATTCGTCTTTCATCCGCGTCTTCTCCGGCTTATATTTTATAGTCGGCCCTTGCTTCTGGGAGGGGAGGAGGATACGGAACAGAAGTGTGACTCGCCATCTTAGCACCACTATTTAGTTCGGTCCGTTGATGGCGCAGCCTTGATTACAATGGTTCCTCTCCAAACTGGTGCTTTCCAAGAAACCCTGATTGGGGCAGATTCAAGAACCAGAGCTAATTTGTTGCGAGAGGAAGAGGAGCGGTGTAGGAAGAAGGATTCAAGGCTCTGATTCTGGTTGCCAGAGCATGAAAGTTAGATCAGGTTCAGATTGAAATAACGCAGCCGTCTCACTCATTTGTATGTCCAAGAAAAACCTCAGGGTCATCCGGCCAACATGTCGAGCAAGATGGTACGATGGCCAGTTACATCGAACACCGTGCTGTAAGGAGGAAGAACGGGGAAAGAATGGTTGGATAAGATGCTTGAAAACATTCCCTCCCAGGCTCTTCTCAGGAGGAACTCGATCTAAAATGTTAAAACTCTTGCTTGATTACTTTACTGCAACAGGCAACATAAAGATGGCTGCCGCTCTCTGCTCCGAGGGTCCTTCGAGGTGACGACGGTGCAGATAATCAACGCCGTTTCACAGCGATCTCGTTCGCTAACCTGATTTTCCTCCCTCCAAATTCCCTCATTGGCATGCAGGCCACTTTTCATTTCCCCCTCTTCTCTCATCTCACGGAGCACATTCTAAGAACTTTAATCCCGAAGTGTTTCAGCCGGTCCGGCTCTCTCTTTTGAAACTGCAGTTATGCAACCGCCGCCAGAAAAATGACTGTCGGATTGAACAGAAAAAGGTTTAGAATTGTACTTTATTTTCTTTTTTGTCTCTCGTCTGAGTGCCGCGCAGTCTTGACAGTTTGACCAGCACAAGAATTGTTGGGCTGAGGCGATGATGTAGCTTTTCATTTTCACAAATAGTTTTCTTTTTAAGCTCGCCGTGTCTGGAACATGGCACAAAGGAGTCTGGTTGGAGTGTGCCAGCGTCGTCCTATTTGTCTTTGCATGGTTATTAATTTGGGCTCTGGACTCTGTGGACTGGGGAAAGAGGCCAACCGGGCCAGCTGGGAATTCTCACTATGCACACAGACGGACAGGGGTCAATGCTGAAGGACCTGTCGGAGTCCATCTCAATAAAAACAGAGCGACCACTTGTCTCTATTTTGGCTTCGGCCGTGACAGTCTGATGTTAATTGTTGGGCGATATATCCTAATTGGAGCTCTGACCGAAGTGGATTATAGTTTTGTTGATTGTCCTTTTTCTCTCCGACGGTCTTAAACTGCTCCTTTGATCATCCTGCTGAGTATTTGGGCCACGCTGGCTCGTAGCTGAGGAATTAATGCTCCATCTGAGGCTGAGCGCACGTCGTCCTGTACAGTTTGTCTCACATTTATAGGGAGAATAAATCCATCTGCAAAGGCTAAGCATGCACGTTTTGCACATTTTATTCAAAGGTGGTTGTATTTATCCTTTGAGGAACAGTAAGGAGAACACTGATAGCTTACATGTGTATTGTGCTCGGCTTTTAAGAGCAACAAAGCGTTTTTTGTTTTTTTTTCCTTTTGAAGCTGCTGCTGCTGCTGCTCTCCATCTGCACATAAAGCTTTGGCCTGACAGAGGTTTTAGTGCTGAGAATGGATTGTAGGGTTTACAGTGGGGCGTTCCACCTTGTTTTAATATCGCCGCGGTGAAAGCGCATCCCGCGTTTCCACATCCGACCCACGGCTCTGCTCTGCCAAATTAGCACCTGGAGGAACTCTGCGCTTTAACGCCGCACTTCAGATGCACAGCTGCACGGCGACTAGCAATGAGCGCCATCCGCTCCTCGCCATGCCCTTGAACGTGGGCTCTGAAATGTCCTCTAAAAAAAAAATAATAATAAGCCAGAGGTAGGGATGCGATTATGGACTTGAACTTTTCCCTCTCTCTCTAAGAGGGCCATTATGCATGCTGCGACAGGCGGCGGGGGGGGGGGGGGGGAGTCAAGGCTTGTTTACCGGCATCATCCCTCGTCTGGCGAGATGGAAATGAGTGTGGACCGCGGAGTGACACGAGCTTCAGGAGGCCGCAGAACCTGACTCACTCATGCGGATCCTTGTGTGTTTATAATAGAAAAGCACTCAGATTGGCCGGGGGCTCGGGAAACCACCCCTGAACCCTGTAATTGCTGTTCCCTGGAGGAGGTGTTTTGTGACTGAGTGTGTGAATGTGTGTGTCCGCAGGTGGACTGTGAATTTGTGTGTGCATATATATATATATATGTGGGTGTGTGCCTGTCTACAAGTGGCCCGGTCCAGGCCCATAAGCCAGCAGTCCTTTAGCTCTCATCATGTCCCTGACAGGCCACCGTACACTGGGCTCCCCCGGGGGCTTTAACAACCGCCCTGCAGGGCTGCTGGACGAACAAAAAGAAAAACCCCACAACTAGTTCATGGAGTTCATGACGGGGCATTAAATTGAAAATGCCCAGAGTCGTATTGTGAATTAGAATGGATCAGCCCGTAACCGCTCCGTTTTTCTGCCTGGTTTGGTACCGCTGGCGTGATTCTCCCTCCTGAAGACGCCGGATGACAAGCGAATCAATTTAACGGCTGAGATCGGGGGGACGGCGGAGGGCTTGATCGATTCTGACAATCACGCCATCTTTAACAGACATCTCATCAAAGCCCCGATCCCCCTTTTTTCTTTTTTTTCCCCGCCATCCCATTACCCATCTATCCAGCACTTGGATCCGCTGCCTATTTCACCCATCCCATGCAGGAATAATGGGGCCCTCACCCCCAGTTGGATTAATCAGCCATAACCATATGCTACCGTGTGCAATTACGCTGCAATTTTGACCAAGGGAAACAGCTGTTGCCATTTGAAAGGGTGGAATAAGATTGTAATTGCCTTAACTTTGATTTGTGAGGTGCTTTGATTTGATGAGAGAACACATTTTTATGCTTTACATAATAATAACGCGGAATGAAGAGAACTATTTAGAACATGAGACTCTCCCCTCCGCTTCCAGCGACCATTTGCATGCAGAGGATAACCTCGCTGTTATGAGCTATTACTCACACATTAGAGGAGGAACGAGTGTGTTTATTCATTTGGGTTCCAATGAGCTTTCTATTTTCGGAGGCTATGTTTTAGATTTCAACCGTCTAATGACATTTGAATGTATTTATGCACGGCGGCGCCTCAACATTTTGACGCAGGATGCTCTGTCTGTGTTTACGATCCCTCAGGTAAGACAGTCGCATCGAAGGTGATGTTTGCTGAAACCCTTTTCACCTCGGCGTTCCGTACGTCTCCGTACGGCCCGTTTATGCACTCGTCTTTTTTTTTTTTTTTACATTTTTTTTTCTGGATTTGATGAGAAAACCTGTCCGAAAGCGTAGCTGCCACGATGCATTCGTGATCACGCACAAGCATCCGAGAATAAGAAGATGTGGAGGTACACGACTGATCGAGCTTCATAAATATCATGTCAGATTTGTCCCGTTTGAGAGATCCGGGACTGATGTGTACGGTGGCCCTGAAGTGCAAAACACAACGCAAATCAGAAACCACGAACGCAAATCAAAAAACAGGAGCGCAAATCAAAAAACACGAACGCAAATCAAAAAACAGGAGCGCAAATCAAAAAACACGAACGCAAATCAAAAAACAAGAACGCAAATCAGAAATGCAAATGTTAATGTTGTGGTTTCTGATTTGCGTTCGTGGTTTCTGATTTGCCGTTGTGTTTTGCACTTCAGGGCCACCGTAGATGTGGGTCCAGTATTCTGTGAAAATAAGATTACAACGCCCAAGAAAGTCCAGAGCCTCCCTTCATCCTCGCACCACTTTGGTTGTGACTCTATCAGACTTTTCTCAGGTGATCCGACTTCAAATGCATCTTATATTTCTGCTACACTAAAATCAACTCGGAGTGCGGTTTCGTAATCGCCCGAGCTAGGAAACCCATCGAGCACAGATTCGGCGCCGTCTGTCGGGGATCTCAAACTACTCTGCTCTCTTTTTCTGAGACGCAGCATTTGTCGGACTCTGTTAACAAACGGATTTGCTTCAGATCTCCAGCGATCGTGTCCTCGAGCTAAACAGCGGATAGTTTGGGAGGATGATAGCTGAAGTGGAAACACAGATGGAACCGTAAATGAAATGCGGTATGACAGTTAAATTGGAAGCGGGGTGTTCGCCGTAATGGAAGCGAACCGGGCGTCAGAGTCCGGCGTGTCGAGGACTGTGAGGAGGATTCTTGGTGAATCTTTGAATTTTCCAACCCGCCTTTTTTTTTTATCTTTAACGCTTGTCACAGAGCAGACAGCACACGAGACGCTGTTTGAATTTTTCATACGACCGGCAATTACTGACTTTCTCTTTACTGGAGCTTTTTTTTTAAAAGAAGGAATCCACTGAATGATACATCTGTCTCTCCACAGTTGTTAGGCTTATTCTCTGTCTTTGTGTAATTAGCCACAGAATGAACTTTGCACTGATTGAGAGCTACAAACGTGTGAATGTAATAATGAGATGTCTTTTCTCGGCGCTTCAGCTGTGCGAGGGCGATGTTTCCACCTTTTTTTTTACTTTTTAAGCGATGTAATAAACGTCCGCTCCCCGGCATCGCTTTGAAAGCTCGTGTCTTGGAAATTTCTGAAACATTTTCTTATTATTTTTTTTTTTTCACCATTTTCGTGTCCTTGTTTGACGCTCGAGGGCCGGTCTCGAGAGATTTCAAGCTCGGCTCCTTCAATAGAAAACATCTCAGAGAAGAGAGAGTTTCTCCTTTTTGGTATCTCCACATTGATCGCGGACGCTTTTGAAGAATTCCTTTTGACTCCTGCCGAACATCATGTGAACACTGAGCGCTATTCAGATGATTTCTTTTTGTTGTTAGCAGATGTACTTCACTTGACGACTTCTTCTCGGAGCGAGAGAAAAGAATGACGCGCGGCTAATCGTTTGAAAACTTCTTCATCCGTTGAGTACTTCTGCTACTTCGGATCTGAGAGGCGTTCGTTCACAGCTCCTCTGCACTTTACACTCCAGCACTTACCCAAATGCAGATTTGTTACATTAACATCTTGATTATCGTTTGCTTGGATGCATTTCACACACGACCAAGTCACTTAACACCCTTAACAGTCTCCTTAATGAGAATGACCCGCTGATAATGGAAGGTGACGGAGTGAGATGGATGTTTGGACGCGGGGCTTTGACCCGCGGCGTTACTTTCAGCTCGACCTCCGCTCGGCCACGCTCGCAGGTTAGCCTTCAAGGATGCGGCGTCCGCTCGCGCGCACACACACGTGCGCCAACCTTCCTGTCCTCGGTGTGTATTAGTCACACAAAGATAATCACTCTCCGGGAGCCGAGCAGAACAGGCGGGAAGTGCTCCATCCATCTTGATTTGTCAATAGTTACAATTTTAATTACACCTGAGTGCTGTCAGCCTGCCAAGCTGGGCGGGGAGCATCGATTCGCTCCAGCTAATTGATTAATTGCTGTGTTCAAGGGGGGCAGTTTTCGCTCCACCCCCCCATCTCTTATTTTGCCGTACCTTTCATTTTCTCCTCCTGTATATTGTGTTTGTTGAGGTCTCACCTGCAGCCGGAGTAAGTGGGGTTGCTTGTAAAGACGACCCGCCATATTTTACGCCACCAGGAGAGCGACATATTCAGGAGAAGGGGGGTTATTGTTAACTTAGAGCGATAGGTGCGAGCACGAGTACAAGGTAAGGCCCGCGGTACATCATTATGTGACAGTTAACAGCGGGCGAGAGATTTGGATTCACAGCTGCCGGAGTCCCGGCGCTCCAAAAAACTGTGGCTTAAAATTTGTGTGGCCGTTTTTCAAACGTCTCAGCTGTCGCGTGGAACGGGCTCCTGCTTTTTTAAATGCCATTTTTAGAAGACAATATACGCCGGCGACCGCAGGAGTGTGGAGTGGATCAGCTCGCCAACCGCCACCGTCTCTAAATCTTCCCCTCCCTCCTGGCAGAAGTCTTTAAACCTCTCATAAAGTGACAGAAGTCTGGAGCTGCTGTGTATCACAGTCAAGCAGGCTGCCTGCCTCCCCACCTCGAGTCGACATGAAATGAGGCGGCTTGAAAGGCTGAATTCCCATCTTTTAAAAAAACACCCCAAACCATAACTGTCACTGTTTAAAGGTGCAGTATGCAAGAGAAGTAAAACAAATAGCTCAACACATTCAAGAAGAATCAAAAGAATGTGATGAAACCACAGCATGCTAACCAGCGGGCTAATGCTGCACGGCTGTCTCAGCTAACAAGCTAGCAGTAGCTAAAGTCATGGATGTATCAGAAGAATACAGTTAGCAGATACTCTGCTGATATGATCTCCCGTACGCTCACGCGGCATGGTGTGAATCCCAGCTCGGCCTTTTTAAATATTTACACTGGGTGTGTGGGCTTTCTGTCCACGGAGGGGTTAATGAGTGTTGTGACAGTGTTTGGTTTGTTTCAGCAGTCATGGTGACTAACAGACACACAGGAAGCGACGGCGATCGTGTGTCACCCAGAGTTTATACTGCGCCATACGTCACAAAGTCCAGAACAAAGCGCTGTAGCTGTGATTAAAGTTGAGTTTACAGATGTGGTTTGTGACCAGAACATATTAGCTGAGGTGGTTTTTACTTGTGATTGTTCCATCGTCCATCAGTTCCCCGCTTTGGGCTCGATTCTGGTTTTTCTCTCCGCCAGAAAGTGTGAAGATTCTCTGCCTGACTGTGGAGGAAAAATCTTCGTCTTTGACATGTAGTAGAGCACAGAGCGCTGACATTCAACACTTCAGATTCAGTTTGGTGAATGATAAATGTGGCGTATCACAATCGTGTAGTGGATTTATCGTCAGGTACACAGGAGTCAGTTACTCACAGGTAACAGAGGAGCACTCGTGGGGCTCGACTCACCGATGTGCCTTCCAGGAACGGTTAGCAAAAGGTTGTCCTCGCTCACGACTGACTTACGGATATAATGTTAATTGCACAACAGAGACGTAGACGGGTGGAGTGTGAAACACAGTCGGAGGAGGCAGCGGCGAAGCGAAGGTTTCTCATGTGATGGCCAATTTCATCTTCCTTCTTTCATTCCCTCCTGAAGCTGCAGAAATACAACACAACCTACGCACAGGTTGGCTATCTCATGATACACACATCACACACACACACACACACACACACACACACACACATGCACACTCACACACACACACACACACACACACACGCTGCTGCATGAAAAGCCGCGGGGTCTTATTCTTGTGAACGCTATCTGAAAAAAAAAAAAAACAAACACACACAAAGGCAGAGTTGCTGCATGCTTTAAGAGTCTGTCACACACACACACACACACACACACACACACACACACACACACATGCACACACACACACACACACGCTGCTGCATGAAAAGCCGCGGGGTCTTATTCTTGTGAACGCTATCTGAAAAAAAAAAAAAAAATACACACAAAAGCAGAGTTGCTGCATGCTTTAAGAGTCTGTCACACACACACACACACACTCTCACACACACACACACACACACTTCCCCTCCGTGGCGGTAAGCACAGACAAGCAGCACTGTTTCACTCCCCATCTGTTTCTTTCTTCTCCTGTGGGATCCAGGAAATGATTGTACGAGGATGCAGCGGTCTTTTTTACAGAGCAGAGAGAGAAATAAAGGCCGACACTTACCGGGCTACAGAAAAGTGAAAACCGCTGTTTCTTTGAGTTGCTGGCAGAGCTGGATGTGTGTGACTGGAGCTGCGTGGTGTGACGAGTTTCCTGTGAGCTCTAACTGAACACTCTGACATTTTCAGGAATATTTTTTTTTTTTGTGTTGTTGCCATTTTACCCACCGACAGATGAGAAGATTGATATCTCTCAGCGGAGGGTTTGGGTTTGTTACGTAAATGTCCTACATTGAAAAGGAGCTGTCTTCTAAAATATCACTGATATTTCTTGCATTTTTTTTTTACATATTTAATACTGCTGAATAATTTATGTCGGCACACACAGAAGAACACAAACTGTGAGGGGAAGGAGAGAAGTTTGTGATTCTAGAAATCGTTCGAAATCTTGGTGGAGAGTTGAAAAAGCTCGTCTCTACTTAAACATTCGCTGTGCGGCTCCACGAAATCACATCGTGGCCGAGTGCAACATCCCAAATCGCAGAAGCTCAGACTATTTTTCGACAAAGGTCAAATGTGTGACAGAACAGCATCATAATGAAGTTCTGCGGCGCTGCAGAGACGCCCTGACCCACAAATCTTCTTCTCCAGATGGAAGAAAACATGTTTGTTTGGAGCCCGACAAATGTCACGTTATCGTGATTTTAATCGTTTTTGCAGCGAAAATGAAAATTGCGACGCGAACGTGAATCACACTGCAGTCGTCGTGATTCTCTCGGACACAACGACCACTGAACATTACAAAATGCATATTTAAATCGATTTAAAACAAATAATTCAGCGTGTTAATGAACGTATTTGTGCACCATCTTGGATCGGACCAATGAGATGTTTGCAATGGTGGGAAATGATGATGTCGGAGGAGCAGGAAGCCTCTGCAGCCTGAACATCATCACGACCAATCTGCACAGTATTGATGAAGATGGAGTCGCTCCTGAACTCATCCTCAGCGCTCAGTCATAAAATGTTTTTGTGCATCCCCGTGTTTTAAACGAATCTCTGAACCTTTCATGCTAAGCTGAACTCATCACGCCGCCGCAGCCCCAGAAAATCAAAGATCTTTTTTTTTTTTTTTTAAACAAATAAGAAAAATCTACTCGGATTTCTATCTGACGGCGGCTGAAGGAGAGAGCAGCAGGAGTCCAGCTAAAATTGAACATTTCAGTTTGCTTAAAAGAGAATAAATCATCGGGTCTCTGAACTGTAGCGTTGGCTCGTGTTGCCGTTTGCTCCTCGTTCTCTCCCTGCAGAGTGGCGGTTCTGAGACGGCGTTTTGGACGACAAGCGGCGAGTTGACCGCTCGCTTTTTTTTCCCGCCTGCCTCCACAAACACTACGAACTCCATCAGCCGTGGATGTGTGACTCACAGCGGGGGGGGGGAACATCACGGCACGAGTCTCACGCTGTCTCTCAGCCGGTGTCGGGTTGAGAAATACCTTCTGACGCCTGATCCATCTGCTCCCTCCAACCTTTTGTGTCGTTAATACGTGAGATAAAACAAACTTTGCAAAAGGAATGCAGTTAGTCGCCAGGAAAACTTTTGTGCCTCCTTCGAGCCTTTAGAGCTGAACTTGCCTTAACTTGCTCCTGACCTACGAGGTGGTATCCGTATTGATGTTGCTCCGTCGTAGGTTGCAAACTTTTTTTCTTTTCTTTCTAGATTTCTCAGATGATGTTTGCAGGAGGATTACCCCTCTGCTCCACCACAGAAGCTGCCTCCATTTTTTTTCCGTGCACAAATACTACTTATCTGCTCACTTTCAAACATCGCTGCTGGTAACCTTTTGCTCCTCCAGCCGAAGGGAGATTGGAGACCATTTTGTTGCAGAAAGCTACCTTAAAGCCTGAAAAGTGAATCCTCTCTCTGATCAGTGATTCAGCCCTGCTCATTGTGGATTCAGCGGGGCCGTGTACAGATTTAGATGCAGCGCTCTGGTCAGATATCTCTGTAACTGTCACTGCTTGGCCTCTGCAGCTGCCGCCCACCGAGCCTCGTCAGATCCCTCCTCAAAATAGATCTGGACCCGCGGCCGGCGAAGTCAGATGCGCTCGCTAGGCCGCAGGACGCCGTCCTGTCAGAGGATTCGGTGGTTGGCTGCGATGATGTGCCGGCTGACAAACACAAACAGGCTGTCTGGTGCTGTACTAACAGAACCCTTACGGGACTCCGCTCTCCTTGACTGCCTGACACTCGTTCCTCTGTTATCACTGGCGGAGGAGGCTTTGAAATTTGATTGACAGCCGTGATCAGAAAACACCTCTCAGCCTGTATGCAGAGGGAAGGCGCAGGGCTAACGCTGGACCGACCGACGTGCTGCGGGTCGTCTCCAGCAGAACCCGGTCCTGTTGTTCTGTGGCAGCCTCCTCTGCAGGTACAGCCGGGGCGAGGAGAGCCGGTTTGATTTTGTTTCTTTTTTTTTTGTCATTCGCCTGAAGGCACCGCTCTCCTTCATCCGTCTTTTTCTTGTTTCTTAATAGCGGCAGCAATTCTTCCTCCCTCCTTCACTCCTCCTCGCCCGTCTCCTCTCCTCTTTCTTTGCAGCGAGCTCTGAGGGATGAGGAGGCAAAGAGGGAAGATCAAAGCGAGCCCGCACACTCTGCCCTCCGATATCATTAGGCGATCTCTGATGGCATTATTATACTTTCTCCCGTGCGCGTGTCTGTGTGGTTTTCTCTTCTCTGTTTCCATCCTTGCCGGAGTGAATGCGTGTCTGTGTGCCTCGTACGTGCCTCGCCTTCCTCTGGCGCGGGGCCCGGCGCCGCCGTCGTCGGGCCCCGCGCCGCCATCAGCCCCTTTCATATCGAGCAAGACGTCCAAGCTCCCCTCCAGCGCAGTGCATGAGGGAGCTGCCCTCTGTTTGATGTCACTTCTGTTTTGCTCTGATCTTCCTCCACCAAAAGCCTCACAGCAGCACAGACGCACACAGCAGTGGAGATAATGGAGAAGCACTATGACGGGGGAAACATCTGGAGCACGCAGGTGCAGGGGTCTCAAACCACGCGCTGCATCAAAGATCACCTCTGCTGCCTTTTCCCGCACCAGCCGAGGCCGGCGCTCGTTTATTTTTGTGATCATCATCATCAGGTCTCGTTATGAATGCGCCACGCAAACGCAAGATAACTATAGTTGCAACTGTGCGACACATTTCTTCACTGCAACACAGTTTTCTCTAGTTGTTTCAGACTCTTTGCTGGCCGTGTTAGTTGCGATGAAGGAATTTGTCCCCGACTGAATAGATTTTTGGACAACAATGAAATCCCCCCAAGGCACCGAAGCATACGCTGTACCGGGCTTTGTCTACACACACAATGCCGGTTAGTAGGATCAATTTGTTGTCGTTTTTTTTTTTTGCTCTCTTCTGGTAATTTGTTGCTAATAATATAAACATAAAAGAATGCCGGTGCACGCCTGTGACAGTGAATTGATTCAGGAAGCGTCTCGCTCACTGGAAGCCGTCCAGCAACACGTCTGTGTTCGTGTACAGGTTGTCTCTTTGCTTTCTTAAGCCCGGAACAAAACGTTGGGAACATTTTCTGTTTCTGCAAATCACATATGCATTCAAATGTGCAGCTTACACAGGCATATATTAACATATCTATCATATGTATCACATCACGTTCACGTCGAGCTGCTCAAAGCTGCATTTTAATTGTCGTAATCGTGGAAATACTCGATGTTCTTGACAAGACGTTGGGACACTTTGAACCCTGTCCAGGTGGATTTTGTGCCTAAACTTAAACTAGAGCCAAAAAAAGTTGAAGATGAAGACGGAACCTGTAAGAAAATGTGCATTGCCAACATTTATTCTGGTGGTTTCATCGCCTTCTTTGCATGAATCTCACCTTCGTCATCGACTTTGCATATAGATGTAGTGTGTAGTCGTATGTTTGTCCCTGCTGCATAATGCATCACAGCGTCCCATGTGATATATCTCATATCTCCTTCATGTTTTGCACCACATCAGATGTATGCATTTCAAATGGCCTCCTGCCAGAGATCTGATATCGCTGCAGGAGAGACGTATGAATCGAAATGAAAAGGCGCTGCATGTTTCAAGCGGTTTGTCTGAGCTGAACGTGTGCGATGGTAATAATCGCAGGACTTGTCGTGTCACGGACGCACTGTTCCACCACTGCTCCTGTATTTCTGGACGCTGAGGCCTCCCAGCAACATGCTGAGTCCTCACTTCCGCCCACACAACTCGGAATGTGTTACTGCTCGCTGGTGGAGGAGGAGGAGTGTGATTTTGGGAGATGGAGTAGATGCCATATAAGGCAAACGCTGACAACAGGTGTCAGCGGGGCCGTTAGTTCGCACCTGAGTGTTTGAAATGCGACTGGAGGTCCATTTTTGTCAGAAACTGTGTTTCCTCGCTTTTCCAATTCTTCGTACGCCGCCTGTTGTATCGCGACGGGACTTCCCGTGCACGTTTGTTCCTGTGATGCACATTCGCTGCAAACCCTGCAAAGTGCCACGTTACCCCCCGACTGTGCGAGAAGGGGCGAGCAAGCATGCAAGATGGAGGGATTGAAAGATTGAGAGAGACAGGAGGACGAGGGAGGGGCCACGGAGACGGAGCCGGCACAGTTACTGAATCCATAAAGGATGAAAAGGGCCTTGGCAGGAGTCTTAAGGGGCTAATAAAATAAAGTTCTCTCAGATTAGTTAGCTAATAGAGCTGTAACATAGTGTTGCGTCTTAATGCTGAGGGGAACACGGCCCCCTGTGTGCTGGCTGTGATGTGTGGGGAGTGATGAGGCAAGAGAGGGCCGGGTGGGCGGGTGGGGTTAGGCGCTAACGGATCACCTGCTGTGAAGAAGCCCTCTGGGTCTGGTTATTCAGTCAGGGGTGAGCGTGGAGACAAGGAGGGGAGCAGGAGCCTACCTAGCATGAAATTACTCTCCCAGCAGCTTTAGTACTTACTGTATGAGATCAATGCACAGACCACAGTCACTGCACGTGACTCTGCAGGCTTCAGGACAAAACTGTCTTCATAAGAACGTCAGATACAGGATTATTGTTCTCCTGTTGGCGCTCGCACCGCCTGGCTGCCGACGACAAGACGGCAAATAAAAAGTGATCGCGCCCGCTACGTGAAAACATACGGATTTGACTGAGTGAATTATAGAGAAGTGGCGGCTTCAAATCTGCACAAGCGGTTCTTCAAATTTGAAGAGAGCGCAGCCATCCGCAGCATTTGTCATGTAAGTAAATGTTTGTTTTGCTGTTCTCTCGCTATTCAAATTGACTTGGCGTGTTCGCGAGAGATAAAAAAAAAAAGAAAGAGAGAAAGAAAAAAGCGGCTCATCAACGAGAAACCAAAAGAACAGGTCTGAGGAGAGAGGATAGGTTTCTACAAAGGGAAGCGTCCGTATCTGAGCCAGCAGCTGAGTGAAGACACGCAGCACGGTGACCTTAAAGGATTAAAAAGCTCTCCAGACGGAACAACTAGGAGCGCTTTTTGTCCGAGGCGAAGCTAAAGTGAACGATAAGGCTGTGATGATAATGAAATATGTGGCTATTATAAAGAGACAAGGGGCGACGAGTGGTACAGAAGTGTCTCGCTCACTTGTAATTTATTAAGCGGAGTCCACAATGAAGTCTACGTTTCGCCTCAGATGAAAGATAACGTTTTAACAGATGGTGGAATGATGAAATCTTTCCACCTGCTTAATAAACGACGCCAGTTTTACGATAACACCGGACATTTTAAAAGATAACCATCGATGATTCTCATCATCTGTAGAAATAACTTCACCCAAAGATGAAAACTATGCCATCATCTTCCGGAGAACGCTTGACCTTCACCGTCAGTCGTCGCGGAAAATGTGGTGTTTTTGTCGGGGAGTTTAGCGCTTAATGCTACCTTTCATCGAAAAAGATTGCGTCCACAAAACGAGACGACAGACAGCTTCGGCATTTCGTGACGGCAGAACAGAAACGGAAGCGTTTCAGGGAGCGGTGGAAGAAGACGGAGGAGCAGCTGCAGGCGACAGGCTGCAACCCTCCAACTTCTCAGTGAGGTAACTAACTCCTCATCAGGTTCCCTGTTAGCCAAAGTATTGCTGTAAAAACATTCACAGCCACCAGTGAGTAAGGTTTGGCTGTAATTGTCATGTCCGTCATAATAAATAGAAGCAAAACAACGGTGGACGAGTCGTGTCGGGTCTGTCGGAGCACAATGAATCGATCACTGGAAAGCTGAAGCTGCATGCAAGGCCACACATCTATAAAATGTACTTAATGAATGTCCCCTTCTTTGAAAAGGAAGAATGGCATTATGTGTGCGCTCTCTCAAGGTATAGTCCGATCTGTGGGTGATGTCCTCAGACACAAAGCGTAACTGTGGGAGGGAATAACCAGAGTGCCTCGGCCTCGCTCTCCAGATGAGAGGGAAGAAAGCAAACGAGGGGAGGAGTGGAGAGAAAAACCAGAGGAATATGAAGCTCTCTCCGGAGACTGAAGTGGGGGAGAAAAGGAAGCGTAGAGATGAGCGACTAGAGGAAAGTACCTCGTCCCCCTAATAACAGAGTGCGTGTAGCTTCCTCGCCGCTGTCATTACCGCGGGAATAGTTAACGAGAGGCCTCTCACGACGGAGGCTGATTGAGTGCGTCATCTTGAGGCTGGGCTCGCCCCCCCCGGCCTCGCGGCTGCTGCCCCCTCAGTCTGATCCCGCTCTGTTCCTCCTCACATCTCGTTCTCTCCAGATCTCTACCCCGGCTGTTATTCTGAGAGACCCTCGTTGCTCTGTGATGTCTCGCTAATGATTGTCTTCTTTTTTTTTTTTTTTTCATTCTTTCCTTTCAGCTTCTGTAAAATGGAGCTTGTTATCTTCTGAAGCAAAAATGGGTCCATGTATGTTCATCGGCTGTTGTCGGTATGCGCGGCGCAGCCTGTAGGTGTGTGTGAATAGCTTTTGTACTGTTTTGTGTCTTCCCTGGTTATTATGTCCTAACCTCTAACCATGAACTCTGCAAACGTGTGCTCATGTAGAAGTCTGCATATACACAGAGTGTATGCTCTGCTTCTGTGAGCCACAGCTGGCCTTCTGAACCTCAAAGGAAACGTTTTCCTCGTTGCAATACAAAGTTTTTGGCATGTTTTGAAGAATCTGTTGTCATTCAAAAGTACAGAAGTTGAAGGGACCCTCGAGCACTCGTGAAACATCGAGGTCAAACAACATTACGCTCAAGTATACCTTGAAAATGACTTGTGAATCAAACGACGATTGTCACAAAATGCTTACTTCCTGTTGCCGGTATAGTAAATAGGGTCAAATCTTAGAAATGTGACAACGTGCTGCGCCAATACATTCAACATGGCTGACTTCCTGTTGGACGTGACGCATGTTCTACAAGGGCTCATCCGTTTACGTTTGGAAGGGGGCGCTGTGGAGCCATGTTGCCTCACCTGTGACCCATAAAATACGCAATTTGTCACCACTTTCTGTTTTAGCCTGTCATTTGTGTGCGTTGTGAACTAGTGTGGGATCTTGGGATCTGTTGTCTTTTGTTGTTGGACGAGCACCGCTGACTTTAAACATTTATCTGTGACCGTGACTCAGGCAGAAATGTTCACAGATAAGATAATTTAGTTTTGTTCAAGTTCAATCGTTTGTCACATACGCCGACTTCCGTACGTACTCTCTTTTGTATCAGCTGATGGCGACCAAGTGAAACAAATCATTACTGAGTAAAATGTTGGACTAAAATCTGCAGCAAAGGTTTAGTCATTTTTAGACATTTTAATATACCTCACTCAGACTTTCAGTCGCTTTACAGCAGAGTTTTTTGAGAGAGAGAGGGATGATGTGTTTTATCTGCAGTGGAGGTGATGGCTCTGACCGCAGCGTCTTAACTGGGGGACCAAATTAATCGATCAAATGGGGGAATGTAATTAAGTCTAGGTATATTACAGAGGCTGGAGGTCTGGGCTGGTCTGCTGCAGAAAGCCATTAGCGTGACTGAAGGTGTGGCAAGAATTCAACCTCATCTGAAGAGTTTTATTGTTTAAAAACATGATATCCAGACAGAACAGCGCTGTGCATAACGGTCATGTTAGGACAGCTACCTGAGAGGCACTCGGATGTTCGGGAACTCTTTGCTGAAACGGTATCAGTTGTTTTATGTGCTACACACACACACACACACATACAACCACACACTCACACGTACTTACATGAGCAGAGTGGAACAGCAGCAATTTCAGCTCCACGCTCAAATCACCCTGTAATCACCGTGCTCCGGGCCACTCCAGGTTTTCTATTTCCCACTTCCCAATCGTTCTGCGGCCACGAAGAGAAAAAGCGGAAAACCCACTCCGGCTCACTCCGACGCACATACATTAAACGCTGCTCCTCAGCTGAATTATTCAACACAAAACAAGTTTTGAGAGGCATGCAAAGTTTCGGTATGAAGACGTGAGCGGGCGCTGATTTCGCTCCAGGCGTCCGACGTGCGTTCAGCTCGGGCTGGAAATGTTTCAACTGGAGCAAAGAAATTTGTGGTTATCTCCACTTTTTTCTTAATTTACAGAGAGAGTCGACAAAAGCAGCGGGACTGGAAGGAAAACAGCAGGAGTGTTATACAGTGATAGCACCTGTGAACGGCAGAAAAACAGATCTCTTTCGCTTTATTTGAAGAACTCGCGGCTGAGAAACCGAGCTGGCGGAAATAATCAGAGACAGAAGCCAGAAAGATACAGAAATAAGTGAGTTAGTATGATATGGATACTATTTAAAGGTACAGTGCGTAGGATGTAGGGGGATTTGGCTGAAATGCAATCAAATGTTCATTTCGTTTTCATTTGTGTCTGATAATAATCGCCTGAAACAAAGAGCTCATAATCAGCCTTTTATATCTACAGACAGAGTGAGTCCTCTTCTCTGGAGTCTGCCATGTTTCTCCTACAGCGGCCCAGAATGGACAAACTAAACACTGACCTGAGAGAGGACCTTTGACCGATGCCATATCCTACACACTGGTCCTTTAAAGGATAAGTCCACCCAAAAATGTAAATGTAGGCAGTATCTACTTGCCTCCATGCTCGTAGAAAGTCGAGTGAAGTTCTGATAAAAAACAACCCAAACTGGCATAAAATGGATCCATACAGCTCGTCCAGGTTATCCGGAGTCTTCGTAATCCCAGGTTGATGTACAGAGATGTTTAAAGGTAGATGCTAGGCTAAATATGTTAGCACACACCTCATCTTAAGTGAGGTAGCCGAGCTAGCTTGCACATCGAGGGGTGTAAATAACGTCTTTTAAAATAATTTTGGGGCCTCTGAGCTTCAGGGGACTCGGATTGCGCCGTGTTGGCTGCATGGAGGCGTTTTATGGTGTTCTTTAATTAGTTTTTTGTGCTACTTTGGTTGTTTAGCAGAATGCTGCAGCGCCGTTTTGCTGTGAAGCTCCAGAAATGTTTTGTTGACTACGAAACATTCACCCGACTTTCTGTCAGCATGGAGGAGAAGAAATAATGCCTACGTTCTCATTTTTGGGTAATATTGTCCTCTAAGAACAATGTCATTAGTTCTTTGAAACGCTGTGTACTCTATGAGACGGAAACTAATTGAAATCTTAGATAAAGTTTGATAAAGTCGCTAAACTCATCGCCGAGCTACGGGGAAATATCACGAGCCACTGCAGCAGTAATTTTTATTCATCAGTTTTTTGGGGCATTTTTATGCCTTTGTTCTGCTCAGCAGAGAGGCGACAGGAAGCGACAGAGAGAGAGAGCCGCCTATGGGATCCATTCATAACTTCCTAAATTGGATAAATTGGGGGGGGGGGATGTGGCGGCAAGAATCCCAGAACCAGAAACCCGCTGTTGAATGTACCCACTGTGCTGCCCGTCAAACCACAAACCAAATCCCCCAAACTCCTGAAATCTGTGTCAATGACTTCTTCTTTTTTTTTTTTTTTTACATAATGAATTCACTGAGCGGTCCCGAGACGTTCTTTCTCTTCCTCCCTATATTTAGCTAATTCTTTATCTGAGAGTCGGAGACAGATAGAGTCGTACTGGAGCGGATTACTTGATTCGGAGCTCTTAAGCTGTTTTCGTGCTTTTATTTTCCAAATGAAATTAATTGAGAGCATTTGTGTTCAGTAATAGTCGGCGTCGCGAGTCACGTGCTCCTAATTTACCCTCGTTGCGTTTCACTTTTGGATCTTCGAGCCGTTACGCAGCGCTGCAGCTTGACCAGAAACAGGAGGGGAGTTAAATCAGGGTACCATTAATAAAGACTAAAGCCATGGGCCGGGTGCTCCGGCTGATGCTGCGGTGATTAATGAGGACTGGGCTTTAGCCTCAGAGGTGGTATCTCTGTTGAATTAGGCTCTGATTACGCCTGGCTGGGTCACACATGACTAATGGCTCCTGGGCCTAATTTATCCCTCCTTGAGCCGGGCCGTGTGGAATAACCACTGGATGTTACTGTCTGTGTGTGATCTGCATTATGTACTTACTGTATGTGTGTGTGTGTTTGCATGAATCCAACATCAGATTCCCCTCTGTGTAGCTTTATGGCCCTGATGGGGGAGCGCCATTCCTCCATAATTAAGATTCTGCTATTAAATTGTAGGATTACATTGGCGCCTACTAAACTCTAACATATCCCCTGCTTCCCTACGGGCTGGTTTTTTTCCCCGTTAGCTCTTCATGAAGTGGCTTTTTGTTTACTCGTTATTATTTGGATTTCATTGCCGGATTGTAATTTGCTGGCCTGAGTAGGCGGAGAGAGGCCGGTGTGACGCTGCGTAGGAGATTATCGTGGCGCCCTCTGCCCTCAGAGACGGGCTCGGGTAATGATGTGCAAAGGGAACGCAGGTAAATCTGCAGAGTGGCTTTGGTCGCGCCACGTCGGAGCAGTAATGGGACCTTCACAGGCAGACGGATCCGCTGATTATCTGACACTGTGACATACACACTGGCTGGAGGTGTGGGTGGAAGCTGGAATCAACCTGATTACAACCTGATTCTGATGACGACATTGTTTCTCACTCTTACACGCTGGAGGCCTGCGTTACCGAGCTGCTGCGGCTCACTCGCCTGTTATTTCAGCTTTACCTGAAGGAGCAAAAAAAGCTGGAGAACGAGAGGGAGCGAGGGAGAGAAAGTGATTGCACTGAAAGAAACTTCCTCTCACCCGTTGTGTGTGTTGTCTTCACGTCTGAGTCATATTCTACACACACAGACATTGAAACTGTAGTGAAATGTCGGCATGACGTCCATACGACCGTCTGCAGATCGATCAATCGCCAACCGTTTCTGTGAAAAAAAGTCTAAATTCTCTGATTCCAGCGATTCTAGACATTTGAGGACGTCCTCTTCATCTTTGGGAAACACTGATCGACGTTTTTCAGCATTTTCTGGTGATTAAGGAAGAAACTATTGATCCAGTAACCCTCACAGGCCCAGACAGCCACCAGCAGCTATAAATAGCTAATGTTCTCACGCAGAGAGTCTCAGCGGTATCACACCTGTCCTGTTTGAATATTCAGGGGCTCCACAGTGAGTAGTGATCTTTAAATAATGATGGAGTAGTTCCCAGTGAATGTCAGACAGCGTTTTTTGCTTGTAGGTAAAATAAATGCAGAAGTCACGCGCCTCAGAAGCTGTCCGAGGTCTACGAGGGTTAATAGACGGCGTTGTTTAACTGATACGCTGAAGTCATATCTGCCGCGTTACGGTACGTTTCTGCTTCCTGCTAAAGTCCTCCAACTCCGACAGAAGATATTACCGTATCGTTACCCAGAGATCGCCCACTCCCAGCGCTGTTGACTTGTCATTCTGGCTTCGCTAGTCACCATTCTGCTCCATTTCCTTAGCTGCAATCACACTGTCAGTATCTGAGATTGTGTTAAGCTGTGGCTCATTGCACCATGGCTGTGCTTGCTGGGCACGAGCCATGTGGAAGCAGCGGGCATGCTCCTCGGGCTGGAGGAGGAGGAGGAGGCAGGAGGCAGGGTGGGAAGGAGAGAGCGGCGGTGGCGGGCGAAGGGGATCCTTCGCAGCTCCTAACCTTGTATTTTTCCGCTCAGGCGAGCTTGTTGTTTACTGCTTAGCGGTGGCAGCGTGGTTCTCTACTGGGCTAATTTGTCACCCCATAAAAAAGAGGACAGCGCTGGTAGACACAGAGTGGGAGTCAGCGAGCTTGTTATGTTCTAGCAAAAAGGATGGGGAAGATAAGACGGAAAAAACAGAGCGATTGGCAGATACGGCAGGAGAGGGAGCATCTGTGGATAACAGGTTCCTGCAACAAAAGAGAGGAGAGAGAAGATGTAGGGCGGAAACAGATGCAGAACATGTAGAAGAAGAAAAGAGTGAATGGATTCCAACTCGGCAGACGGAGAGAGAGAAAAGTAAAGACGGGGAATGTGTATATGTGTGTGTGTGTGTGTGTTTGGTTGAAGGGGTGGCTCTCCGTCTTTCATCCTCTGTCGTAGTATTCAAGAGCCGGCTTGTTTGCTAGTCTGAGGGACCGCCGCTCATTAGAGGCCGCCGCGCCCGGCCGACCCGGGGACGGGCCGTGTGGCGGCGCGCTCCAAAACATGCTGCTGTCACGCCGTGATGAAATCGCCGTAACGATGCCGCGCCGCCGTCCAAACACACCAAATTCCCAAAATATTTTCTCTTTATCCGATATTCTCCCTCCATTTTTCCCTCTTTGTGCCGCAGTGTGTTCTCAACTTTTTATTTCCCCCCCATCTCCGTCTCTGTGTGCTCGGGTCAGTAATGAGCTGGTTTGGTTTCCCTTTTCCTGCCACGGGCATATTTTTCTTCCCATCTCCATCATCCTCCCGTACCTCCCCCCCTCCCTCACCCGCTATCTTGTTTTCTTCTCTCAGTGCCTCCTCTCTCCCCCAAGGACTGTCCAGGTTGCTTTTTTTCTCTCCTCATCTGCATTCACTATTTTATACATATATATTTATATATATATATATATATATGTATTCCCATGGTACTGGAGAACCCAACACACATAGGCTTCTCTGCAGGAGTTGCTCGTGTTCGGCCCGTGTGGTCCTCATCTGTCTTAAAGGTGTGAAAAATGCATGAGCACTTGTATCATTGCCCCGAGGCTAGACACAGACAGCATCACCCACGGCTCTGTGGTAGGATGTTTAAATGAGAGGCCCTCCATCGCACTGGCTGTATAACAAGGCTGCACACATGTAAGCACACGGCGGTATAGAGAAGAGGGTATTTTAAGGAAGACGACATCTGGCCAGGGACGCGTTAGCAGCGAGCTCGTGTCTAATTTAATTCGTCCTGCTAATGATTCATAGGTTTTGTTTTTTGTTTTTTTTAGAAAACACACATCAGTTGGATGAGTCAGGCTGGGAAAGATGTGTTAAACACAAGAAAAAGATGTGTTTATTGTGAAAAAAATGGTCGAAAGAGCCAAATAAATCCTTTGTGGCTGACGGGTTTTAGAGTTTATCGCATAAACAACGGCAACGTGCTGCGTGTCTGCTGCAAAGACAACAGAACCGCTTTTCCTCAGAGGACAAACGCCAGTTTCCGTGGAAAAAAAAAAAAAAAGTATATCTGGAGCAATGCTGTGTTGTCTCTTTGGGATAAGTTCACCAAAAAGTGAAAATTCAGTCATTATCTACTCACCCTCCATGTGAATGGAAAGTCAGCTGAAGTTTCGTCGTCCACAAAACATTTTCTGCAGCTTCACAGAGAAACAGCGATGCAGCGTTCTGCAGAAAAACATAAAACGGCTCCATACAGCTCGTCAGACACGGTCAACGTCTCCGGAAGCCCTGAGAAATTCATTTGGAAAGAGAAGATTTACAGCTTGTGCGCCCACCTCAGATGTGCTACAGTTTTTAGCTGTTATGTTAAACATTGAAGCTTTAAAGGTGCGATATGTAAGAACTGACCAACTATCGAACAGGAGGGCTAACTGTAGCTGTAACCATTAGCCAGTTTGTTCTGTTAGCTCAGTTAGCCGTGCAGCTAGCTGTCCAAACTGGGAGTTTGAGGAACTGTGTCTGAGCTAGCTGGTTAGCATGTTAACTTCATTATATATCTTTGCAACGCAGCACATACACGTCTCAATGTCACAAATGTTATTCACATTCTGTTGACTAGTTTTGAATGTTTTTAAACCAAAAATATGAAATATTGCACCTTAAAAAAACGTGTTAATAACAACTTTTTAAACTAATAAGGGGTTGGAGCTGTACGGAGCTATTTAATGATTTCAAAAGATAATAATTGGGATGTTTTTTACTTTTTACTTGAAATGCTGCAACGCCATTTTACCAAACGTCACCTCAGGTCAGCAGATAGTGAGCGAATTTTCCATTTTTGGATGAATTCATCCTTTAAGACTCGCATCTCCTCTCCACGGCCAGTGGGGGAAAAAAAACCAAAACAAAGGCTTTAAAAAGAAATAGAACAGATAGATAGATAGATGGAGAACAGAGAGGGGAAATATAAGAGCAAATGACATGAGGGAGTTGGAGAACAGAAGTAGCGGGGGAGAATTCCCATTAATCAATTCTTGCTCTTTCAACAATTGGGGTGAAGTGGCGAGTAGTTGCGGATTTAGTGAGATACCGTCGGTTAGACACCCTCCTGCTAATTGAAACAAGAGATGGGTAAAAGCTACACGAGGGATAAGGAGCCGCTGTTATAATTCATGCCTCTTCACCCCAATCAAACTTAAGCTCTCCTCTCGCTGTCATGCCCCAAAGAAGATTTTCGCAAATCCTTTTTGTTTCCCGGCTCGATTCGAGCTGCCGGGGTTTGAAGTGACCCTGAGAAGTGCTCGCTCGAAAGAGGAGTTTGTACAGTCCGCTCGCCGTGCAATTAAAACCCCGCGGCTCCGTGGCATTTCAGATACAGGTGATTTAATTTGCTCGGAAGGAAGAGCCCGCAGTCAAAAGAATTAAGAATGCTATTGTGTCGGATTGATAAAGGGGTCAGGTGAGCTGGGGGCGCTTGTTCGGCGTGCAGTGCAGGGGAACAAAGCCCTTCTTGATTAACACTCTTATTCATTCATGAGAGGAGGCCCAGTGAAGCAGATTCATTTGTCCCAGACACATTTAACAAGTGGGAGAAAAAGAAACACAACTCTCAGAAACAATTGAATAATTACGGTCCCCTCGGCTCAGAGCGGACCAAAGTTCCAAAGCTCTCAGCGCCCTTTTGTTTAGATATAGACTTTAATTACGCCGGCATTGGAAATTAGTTGAGCGATTGTCTACCTGTCGGCCTTTTCAACAGGTCTAAAGGAATTTATTGCAAAATTAACGCGAAGAAATCGGAAGATTTCTGCCAGTCGATACTGCTGAAAGTTTGGCTCGGTGGGAGAAAAGGTCGAGACGAGACGGCAGTTGAGTATTAATCATCTTCAGTAACCACAATCAGCTGCACACGCCAGGCAGATGGATGCAAATCTGAGTTGATCAATGGCATCAATAAGGAAAGCGATGGATGAGGGCGAGCAGGCCTTCGTCCAGAGGGACAGAGAGAGAGAAAACTCGTTACTATCACAGTGTGTTCTCATTATCAGCATGTTACTATATTTTTGATATGGTTCATGGGTGTTTTTGTAGTTTAATCTGAAGGAATAAATGTGTTTTTAACAATTTAATTCATATTATGTGAGCCGTCAGTCTAGTAGTGATGGGTATCGCCAGATTTTTATTTACGCCAATATCGATTCATTAGGTGTATTTCAGTTATAAAAGCGATCCTGCTTTGGACATGAAAGGGATTCTGAGAGTCGGTGCTGTGAATCGTACAAGGAACCATAAAAATGTTCATATTTACATTAAGAATTGAATTAATTGATGCGTGATAAAAGGAAACTTTCCAATTTACAACTTCCTGTTTGTCCCCGTTGGTACCCACACACTTTAACGTACGAAGCAATGCAAATTTAAGAGTCTGAGATGCACCTGAACGCACCATGAAGTCCTTGTCCCTGCGTGCTGTTTGGGAATCTTGTTTTCCAACCGTGACCCTGAACGGCACCAAAACACGCTGGAGACTCTCAGCATGTTTTTTTTTTTTTAACATTTAATCACCAGTGTGGCGGGAAGCCTTTGAAGATTTACGAGTCAAACAGAAAAATCTACCAGTATTTGGCGCTCGGCGGGTGTTAAAAGACACATCCCGGGGAAAAAAACCTGAATTAAAACCTATATTAAAAGAGAGCACCTCCTTTACGATCGTCATCAGATCTCCAGTCGTTTTTTTTTTTTAATGTCGCTTCACCGTCGCTTCTTCTCAGTGCTTCAAATCCAAACAGACTATTCCAAAGAAATCCGTTGACGTCCTGTTTTGTCTGCTCCCCTGGAGTTAAATAAACACTTGATAATAGATGGTCACCAAGTTCTGGACCGACGAGCTGTGTTTGCGGTTGGGGAATGTACACACGGACTCCTCAGGATGGGGAGGGAAAGGAGGGAAATCACACCAGCGGGTTTTTTTGTTCTGTTTTCTTTGGATGACGACAGCAGCGTCCATTTCAGTTGTTTTAACTGGCTTCTGGGTTCATTTCACTGGGGAACTCTGCCCACGTTGTCTAAAAACCTGTAAAGTTTTACCACACCATCGCAATAGAGTACAATAAAATCTGTTTTGCTTTTTATGCTCGAGCAACGGATGTTAAAAATGCAGAGGTAATTTTCTGTGTCATAAAGTTCTCCATATTTTCAGTACTGCACAGCAAGTTTGGGTAATTTTATAAAAGTTTCAAGATGTTCTTCAGAATCTGGAGGGATGCTGAATCTATCTAGCCCATAATGATAGCTGCTGTGACCCGAGGCGTATTTGGAGCTGGATATTACCCTACTGGGTCAATCAGATGCACTGCCATGTATGGCATATTCGCATGCCTTGGCACCTGTCCTGTCTGGGTGTGTTTTGCGGTGCTTCTGCACCAGCCAGACCTCCTTAATGAGAGCAGAGGAACAACAGAAGCAGATGGAATTGCCTGTGGGATTGTGGGAAGACTCCGGAAGGGCTGGGACGGCGAGCTGAGGGAGGAAGCTAGTGCCATGTGGTGGCGTGCCTCCTCTGCCCTCTGGTCATCTCTGCTAGTCCTGCTTGGTGGTCATCCAGGCGCACACTGGCCTGCCAATTAAATATGGGCCCACAGTCAACCCTGAAGGTTCATCCAAGCCTACAGGCCTCTCTCATCCTTCCTTCATGTTTTTCCTCTCCTCTCTCTTCATATCGCTCTCCAGCCAACACCCTGCCGCGCATCCTGCTTTGTTCTTGCTTACTAACTCAAGGGGACTCCATGTGAAGAATTCATTAGGCTTTTTCCCCGTCTCTCCTCTTCAGCCAGATAACCCACCTCCAGTGGCAAGTGCCAGCGCCATGATCTGTTCAACCATGTGATATGACAATGAACAAATCCTCTTTGGCTCTGACAGACTCGCAGTGCAGCGATGAAAGCAGACTTGAGATGCAAATGAGGATGAACCGAAGGTGCGCTCCCCTTCTCCTCTGCATTATGACCCCTACATACGTGAGACCTGTGCTTTTTTTAAGAGTATTTCATCCAGAGAAGGCTCAGAGTTCTCCATGCTGGGGTTTAAGCAGTCAATGCCAGAGGGCGGGGGTCACCGGTCTGACTGGCTTTGTAAGCTGATAACTTGTGAGAAAAGAGATGGAGACATAAAGAGGAAGAGAGACGAATCAGGGCAGCGCAGTAGTTGGACTGTCAGCAGAGCAGTGAAAACAGCTGAGTGAGGAAGAATAGGTGGGATCACAGGGATTAGGGAGGCTTGTTAGTGAGCTCCAGAAGCCCAAGCTCACCATCTACCACCTGCCCGAAGGTGTAATATCCCTCACGACTCTCATATACAAAATACCCGGAATCATGGTTGTTTACATAATCCCGTCACACTAAATTATGTAGTTATATGTCAGAGCAATCGCTGCGTACGGAATATAAAAGTTGCAGCTCCTTCCTCAGTCTATCACCTCTTTCTGTAAGCCGAAGCGGGGTTGTGTTCCACTTTTCCCGACGTCCACAGAGACTTCCGATGGCAGGGAAATTCTCCGACTTCCATATGGAGTGGACAGATGTGAGGAACACATCAAGCGCTTCCATAATTGATTTCTGGGAGGCGTTTCCTCCCGGATCCATCAGGAGGCCTTGCGACTTGGTGTGCGATGGGAACATCCACAGTCAGTGCCTTTTCATTCTGATGGCATCTTTTCCTCTTCTTTCTCTTAATGGAGTCGTTGCCAAGGACCGCAGCATGAATGTCTGTTTATGGTATTCCAGGTATTGAAAAGTGAGAATGCTTCAACAAGCAAGCAAACAAAATGGGGTGCTTTGTTAGAGGCTGCTGAATACTGCAGCCAAACAATGCAGCGCTGCGTAAAATACTCCACAGTGTTTCAGCTCCTTTTCAGGGTCAGTTATGTTGATGTAGTCCTCTGCCTCCCTTTTTTAACAAAAGGATTTACAGTATTATACTTGAAGAGTAGGACAACAGAGACAACACTTCACTGTGAGCCTAAAGAAGTGTTTTTTTTATTCTGTTTTCTGCCCTGTGATTATTATTTCACTCCCCATGCATCTATTGACTAAATGGTGCCTGGTGTGTTTGGACCCACGCAAAGAGAAAAGGCCATTATACAAGTGATCAGGATCCTTAATGATTCTCTTGGCCTTATTTTTGCAGGGCCTTGTGTAAATATCCTTAAGGCACGGTGCATCAATTGTACGTTCAGCCAAATGGAGCAGTCTTTGCAGGGCTATCTGGTCCTTGAATGCACTTGAAACTGTCCTCCCCCTCCACAGTTGACCTGATATTAAGGGGAGTGTAGTTCCTCCCTTGCTTCTTCTCCAGATCCACCTTCAGCTGCTTTGTCTTGCTCCTGCTCAGCACCAGCGGGTCAGTACCTCTACTTTCTTGGAGCGGGCCTCTTCATTACCTCTTATTAGGCTCACCATAGCCGTGTGGTCAGCAAACTTCTTTACGGCCCAAAACGCAACCGTGCGACGCCCCAGTGTAAAGAACGAGGGTGGAAGAGGTGTGAATGTCCACCCCCACTACTTGGGGTCTACGCATCGGGAAGTCTTGGATCTACACGCCCAGTGAGGTGTTTGATTCCCGCTCCTGAAGCTTTGTAGCGAACCTGGTGTTAAACTCTGAACGTTAAGCACTCGCACATAGTCCCCTTTCTTGTCCAGGTGCGATCGGATGGTGTGGAAGAAGTTTGCTGTATCGGGGTTCCATTGATTGGTTCGGATGGTGGGCAACCTGTAGTGGGCCCATTGTGACGGGCAGTGGTGTTTTCCTTGAGCAGATGTTCAAAGCACTGCATCAAAACATTGGTGACTGACAAGGCTGGTCTTTCTTTCTTGGGCACAGGAATGATGTCGGGCTTAAACTGGATCAGCGGTCGTTGCTTAACACGTCGTTTGAGGACTTGCGAGTGGATACCATCTGGTGCGGTTGCCTTCTTGGTGACATGCCTGAAAGCATTCCTATACTGTGTATCCTACGAATGAACTTGGCATATTTGCTACCTTATGTAGGAGTTCACAGAGGAAGCGGCATCTCTGCACGTGATATTTTATACAGAGTGGTTTTTCATTAACGCGGTTTCGATGTACAGAAGGTGACAAATTGCCTCACAGATTGAGCTGGTATTCTGGGAAATTAACAGGAATTGAACCTCATCATACTTTCACATGTAATCACACAGTAATAGAGGTAAAATGTCTATGTGGAGCTCATTCCCTAACAAGCATAGAAAATTGCATATTTGCTCCACTTTGATTCTGCTCATAGACCCACAAATACATAGAACCAAGCTTTATTATTGATTGATAGCCAAGGTGTATATCAGCAGGATTGATTAAGCGTGACAAAGTGAGGTCCTTCAATCAGCTAGCAGTGTAGCAGTTGTCTTTAAGCCTAACAAGATCACAATCTTGGGATTGTACAGACAAACAAAAAGTAAGAACATCATCTCTGACATAAGGGACTCGTGATGCAAACAGAGGTAGATCCCATCCCCAGAAAACCTGGAAGACTTGGCACAAAACTGTGGTGGATGAGCAAGCAGAGATGCACCTAAGGAGTGGGACGCCCAACATGTTGCAGGGAGCCATTGTCACTTTATATCCCTCAAGGGAAGAAGGAGCATTTTCCCACCTCATAATGTGTTCCCTAACACTCACCTGAGGTGAAACAGACACGCTAAAATCTCTCCGCAGCTCAAATTGGTCCTCGCAAAGATCCGGAGTACAAGAGAACACACTTCCCTATTTTTCTTTTTGTGTGGGGCCTTTTGATGTAATTCACACTGACAAATACGACTCGGTGGAATTGCCTGGAATCAAACGACATTTCATCATTTGTCCAACAGCGGCAGTCGGATGGATGGTTGTCAATAATGAGCTTGAGTGAATGTTTTAGCCAGAAAAAACAAAGGACAGTCGAAAGCTGACAAAAAAACAAACCAAAAAAAAACCTTTTTGAGTGGTTCATTTGGTTTGTTTGGGAGCCCGATCAATAATGCTTATTCAGTCACACATTGGTTTCAGAATTTTTTGGATGGCTTAATTATGGGATACACATCTGTCAGACAGGCTTTGTAGCACAGAAATAGCAGATTTGTAAAGTGCACCCGGAATGATTTGGGGCTTGATTCGAAATAATTGTCTCAAACAGTGATGCTCCATTTGTTTTATGTGTGAAATTATATTTATCACCTACAGTAATGTTACAAATGTGGCTCAGTGCAGAATTGTATGTACTTAAGGCTCTTTCTTAACTTCACTTGGGAACACCTCGTGGGAGGAGAAACTAGTTTTA
Source organism: Sparus aurata (assembly GCF_900880675.1). NCBI lineage: Eukaryota > Metazoa > Chordata > Actinopteri > Spariformes > Sparidae > Sparus > Sparus aurata. The sequence continues at coordinate 24,785,867 of NC_044206.1, read as the reverse complement.
AAAGTGAGAAAAGAAAGAGATTGTTCTCTGGAGGCCATCTGAAGATCAGGCCTTTGATGCGATCTGCTCCCATTGTGCTTTGCACTCCACAAGTTTCCCCTCACAAGGCAAAGATGCGTCTTAAACTGGAGCACATATTTGTTTATGGATGAGGGGCCCAACATCATAGAGCAGCCTCTTATCCAATCAGAGAGCAGCCCGGCTTTACTCCTCCGCCGAGCGTCCCTGTCATCTTAACATGGCGCGGCTTTTTTCTCCCACAGCACTGTTGCTATGGTTAGAACTGTATTTTGGCTCGCACATATTGTCGTAGATGCAGTGAGATGTCGGCAAACAGCATCTGTGCGAGGTGTCACGAAGGCAACCGAGATTGTTTCATCACAAAATAGGTGACAAAGACTTTGAGAGCTAATCCGAGGTGTTGAAGAATAAATTCAACTTAATGAATTGCAGGCGCGCTGCAACAGATGCTGCAATTTGGAGGCCATATAACAGGTCGCAAGGTGTTTTCTTTTGCAGCTCATGGAGAATCTAAACATCTGCATAACATCTGCACAACTATTGATTTGTTGAAACCATCAATCAGTCTAGTGGACCCTGCTGTTTGAGAGAGTTTGGTCCCATGAACACAACATGAATAGATTGAAAGCAACACCTGTACCCTGTCGATCACACTTCAGCGAGCAGAGATACCTGGATCTGCTGGCGCTGATGTATTTGTGCGTATCCGTACGTGTTAGCATATGGCAACACGACACACACAGGGATGCTGCGATAGAACATCCAGTAGTGACTGGTTATTTGCTGCAGCTTAAAGTGCATCGAATGTAAGAGAAATCAATGGAGTTGTGCTCTGTAGTAGGTCATGCCCCTGCAGATTACATCAGGCTGCTGCAGTGTTGTCCCAACGGCTGGTAGGATTTGTACACACAGGCCGAGATGCATTAAAGAAGGATTGGGGTTTGGGGGGGTAGTTTCAGGGTTGGCAGGTCCGGATTGCTCCTTAGTGGACTGTGCAAATGGCAGGGGAGGTGTTGAGGCTTAGGAATGGGCTTCCAGCTCAATGCTGTTTAATTAAAATACAAGCAAGATTATTGCATTGACGACTGGGCGAGATTGGATTTAATCCTGTCAAAACAAAACAAAATGGAAAAAAGAAAAGAAAAGAAGGGAAATTTGCAACATGTTATTAAGGAGACAGAAAGGGTGAACGGAGGCCTGAGCTTAAGAGGAGAATGGAAACAAATAACGATAGAGAATAATAAAAGAACTGGATTTGTACAATTATCAACACTCAGATTCTCAGTCTCATTAGAGGAAACTGAGCCGCTGGGATAGCTGTAAAGTGCGCGGCTGTCTCTCATGATATCACACGGGAGAACAGGATTTGACAGGCAGATTTGCGAGGTTTTTTTTTTTTTTTGATTCCTCCAGCAGTGTTTTTGCTGCTTTTACAAGATGCGCTAATATTCATCGAAGACACGTAATGAGTCAAAGCACTAATGTTCATGAAAGGGACCCCACTGTGCTCGAACGAGGACCTTTCATCAAATATGTTTTTGCTGAGGCCAAAGAAATGACAGAATACTATGAAAATGTCTCATTTTATCTTCAATCTTCATCTAACAAGATTCTGAAAACGGCTCATAAACCCAAGCCTGGCAGAGTTTGTGTCAGCTCATGAGTGGCACCTAATCCTTAACTGAGGCTAAGAAACACTCAGCGTTATATCAAATTGCACTCACATAGAATTCTAACCTTTTTTTTTTATTTTAGAAGCACTTTTTCCCCTATTAGAGACATTAGACATGGACATTAACTGTTAATGGCATCATGGCTACCGCTAACAGCCTGGCTACTGTCCAATGCAAGAAATACAACCGTACGAATCCAAACCCTGATCTCAGTTATATGGAAAGGCGGGATTAAACACAGATTAATAAAACGCAGGTTTTGTAAGTCGCTGATCAAGCATGCTGCTTTTGAACCATCAGCGTAGGAGCAGGATCAGCGCTCTCCATTGAGTGAATGCCCGGCCGTTCACTCAATGGATTTGGTTTATTTCCCTCTTTGCCTTCTTTGCCTCCTCAATCAGCCACTTCTGTCTTCTCTCATGTAGATTTTCCACAGTTGTTCCAGTTGTTCCATTGTTACCTGTGGATAGCTACCTGGGAAAATAATGCCTCTTCCTGTTTCGGTCGCACAATGTGCCGTCATTCAACCATTTTTTACAGCCTGGAACCCCCCAATTATTGTGTCTTTGGTCACATCACAGCTTTACAATGATATCTGAAGGTCAAGACAACTTTTTCAAGAACAGTGGCATCATATATTTGGTACTGATCTGCTGGAATCCCCTGTGGCCTTGTTGTCTTGAGATGAGGTGGAGTGCACAGAAGGAGATATTTCCAGCCCTCGAGTGCCAAACCATGCAGCATTAAGCAATACCTTTCAATTAATGACTGTGCCTTAGACGCCGCGGTGATGGGCCGGCTTCACACCCCAACGGGCCGCACTGATGAGCGATTAAGCACCGAACTGGAATGAAAACTAGTGGACCTTGTAACATGGAAACAGTGTTACTGCATCTTTCTGCAACGGTCTTTGACGGAGGTGTGAAATGTGCATGTGTCGGATTTTATGTGCGAGCGTGTGGGCGGCACAGTGTTCGAATGTGGCAGAGACGGTCAGTGGAAGTGGTAGAACGAAAAAGAGTGCTGGAGTCTGAGGGGAGCGAGCGAGGGAGCCAGAGCGAGTCAGTGTACCGTACTCAATCACATGCTAAGTGGCTCTATTGATCACTGATGTTCATCAAGATGGCTTTATTGAATCGGAGAGGGGAAGAGAGAGTCATTTTCTCCAGATTATTGCTCAAGTTTAAGCAACATTTTTTAAACCTTTTCCTTTCAAGGAGACGGTAACTTAGTCGTCTTTGTAGCTTTCTTAACTTCTCGACGCCTCAGTGTCCGAAGTTTTCCAATACGTGACGTAAAAGTTCAAAGGTTTATGGCTGATTATCCACCCCGTCGTTGGCGGTCCAATAGATTCCTGTCCCCTCTCTATTGAACGATAGTTGAACTTGAATAACTCGCACATTTACCCTGAGTAATAACTGCGTCCTTCCAACTGTGCCACATCTTCTCATTATCCAAATTTGGCTTCATGGAGTTGAAATCAGTGTGAGTCTGTCATTATATGCAGTATAATTATAGCAATATTCTGATTCATGCAGGCACAGATACAGTACACACTGTGGATCCAACTGGATCGTGTCATTCCGAAGAGAAGGTCCAACAGTTAATGAGCAGGTTGAATCATTTTAGTTACACATTAAACTGAATGAGCCTCGTGCTTTGGTGCTGACAACAGATCGTCCTCCATGTGGGCTCTGCTACTCTGCTATTCTGGAACCGTGCGAGAGCCCATTACTCAAATTGGAGGCGCAGACAAAGGCCCGCTGCCACTGGTCCAGATGTCAAAGGCTTTTATGAAAATCCCTAATGTGATTCAACCTGATCCAACCAACAAAGACCTCTTGTATTTCACACAAACACAATCAGAGTCTCTCTGATCGCCGCCGCTGAGCCCCTCATTATTGATAGATAAACAGCTGAGAGAAACAGCTGACTGCAGCGTGATTACAACAAAATGCTGCGAGATAAGCATCAGAAACCCTCGCGTTGGGACCCTGCAGAGGTGCCAGCGTGGCTCAGTCAGATGTAGATGCTGTCTTCGGCTGTGCTTTGCCGTTTGCACGGGGATCCTAATCGTCAGTTTAATGTCTCGAAGAGCTCAGACGAGAGTGTGCTCATATTCTGGCTTGTTAACTTTAAGCTTTTCTTGTTGCGGGCTGACATGACGGTGACTCACTGGATTGGGGGGCTGTGAAGGCAGTTAGACACATATTTCTTCTCCTCTACCTGCCGCTGCCAAACCACCGCTGACCCATGAGTTATTTCCTTTACAGGCTACAGGTGGGCTGCCGGTGCAGCTTTTCCAGACTTACTTACTGCTTATCCTCCATCCAACATGAGGCCTGACCTCACCGTGTGCACTCACTTTCGTGTGGAACAACTTTCCGCGACTTCCTTTCACCTTTTATCTCTCCTTCAGCCACATCATCCAGCCGCTGCCTGCTAGAAAACAAGTTTCCAGCTGCAGAGACAAACACAAACACAGGGACAGCACTCAGCACCAGGCCAGCTGTGGGGCTAAACGAGGTCCATTCATCATTGTAAACTGATTTAAGAAACTGAATGCATATGCTGAGTCGGCTGATCTGCCGATAAGCTCGGTAATGCGCAGTAACGCTATCACTCCTGTGCTGAAGCCTCACTGGAGAAGTGATTTTGAGGGAATAATACGAGGAATCTTTTTTGCATGTTAGAAATGGTTCTCTGTTATGAAATATAAATGACAAAAAAGAAAAGAGTCACAGAGGAGAGGAAGGCTGCGAATGTGTCAGCTGCTAAGTTTAGCAGAAACCGCCTCCTTCATTCCTGGTTTTTCATTCATTTTGCACTGTTGCATTGTTCTGGACTATAATCATCTTGGCTCAGAGGAAGTGGCTTTTTGACTAGCTGTTTTAAGGTTTCGCTTGGTTTTGAGGCTTCGGCCCCCAAGGCCTTACAAGGGGGCGAAGGCTCAACCCTGCTATTTCATCTCCATATATAGTCAGGCAGCTCCACCACAAAGTCAGGGCAGACTGCCTGTCTGGCGCTGGACTGGGTGTGGCCCACCCCGCTAGCCTACAGTGGGCAGAAAAGGAGGATGGAGAGCTGCTGCACTTTCTCTTGTGTAAACTCTCACTGCTGCTTATTTTACATGTCCTCGGAGCGTGCGCTCGACATGGAAATGCATGAGCCTTTAAAACCCCTCGGCACACGAGACACACACACGTCTCATAGCCTAGATGTTGTGGTATTAAAATTCACCTTGTTGAATATCAAACAGCATCGCATCAAAACCTCCTGCTGCTTATATTCCACAACCAGACTATATCGAGGCCTTGCTGCATGTCATTGCCCTGTTTTTTTGTGACTTCTCGGTCAAGGTGTTTTTTTTTAAAGGGGGTTTAAGTAAAACAGTATATCAAAAGAAAAGCGAGCCCCCATTTTCGCTGGAAGTAGATCAGGAGTGACAGCCGCATTTGCAAAGAGCCGTGTTGAAGAGAAGGAGAGAGCACGTCCCTGGAGACTGGAGGCTCTTTTGGGGCAGATGAGACGGTTCAACATACACAGCGTTGCACATGCATGCTCGCAAACCTTCCTCTCATCCTTCACCGATGACGTGCTTACACGGCGCTTCGATGAAATAGACAAACACGCAGGTGTGCAGTCACGCGTGAGGAAACAAAATAGGAGGCAGAAAGATGGAGGGCACACATGAAAGCGACAGGAGAGAGGAGAAAACAACATCACGCGTACGGTAAGAGAAGTCGGAGGGATTGATGATGTAAAAAGAGAATTAAGTAGGCTTTCTCGCAGCATGCTCATCCATGAAGGTGTTTGACGTGTGAACTTCAGGTGGCATCGTCTCCCCCCCCCCCTCCCTGGAGGCTGTCGGCAGTGACGGCAGGCGTACACACCGCAACCGACAGCAGAGACAACTTTCATAAACTACTAAGAATTAGCGTCTCCACTTTTTCTGCACGCCACGGCTGATAAAAGCCCCCGTATAACTCGCCTTGTAAATGCTATCCTGTTCCAAAAAAAGGAATTAAAGAGTGTTGCCGACTTCAGGCGTCCTTTGAAGGGATAAATAAGAATTGGCAGAGAGCGGCGGGTGTGTCGGCTGTGTGCGGAAGAAGGATAGGTAGAGATAGAGAGTGTCTGCAGGAGGGGAGCATTGGCTGAAATTGGCTATTTTCTCCTCGCACTCTTGACATCTAGAGGTGCGCATGAGAGGCATTATGAATTCATAGGCTCCAGGGAACCAAATGAGCTCCCGTCACCTGGAATTTACAGGAGACAGAAATCACTTATTCTCAATGTATTATTTTTTCCGTGGCACTTCCACGATAGGTTACCAATTTTTCCTGCTCCTCTTCTCTCCACCCTCCCTCCCTCCCCACCAATCCTCCCCCTCCCCGCCCCCGTTTCCATATAATTTTCACCACCGGGGCACGATTTCCGAGGCGACTTGGTCACACTTTTGATTCAGTATTCTGCAGCCGCAATTTATTCAAAAAAAAAAATCCTGCACTGTCCTTTCTCTAAGTAGGTCGCCTGTCTAACTGTACCACAAGCACGCAGTAACCCTCTTCATTTAAATACCAGAGCCTGTACTGTAATGGAGGCCGCTTGGATTCGGGGATGCGTCCAGAGCGCGGGCGAGGCCGTTTGAACAGTGCGCCCTCTGGGGACCTCGCTTGGCCCACTTCACGAGGAGTCAACATCTGGCCTCATGTGGCATCCAGCGCCAACTGGGTATTGAGACACTGACAGGATGGATGGACTCGGGGTGGGATGGCGCCCTGAGACTTACCTCCAGGGCCGATCTTGGAGCCCAGAGCAGCCCGTGCTCGTCATCGCCAGCCTATTCCCGTCGCGACAGCTGGGGCATTATCGTGGCTCTTATGTGTCTGATCTGTTTCCCCCCCGTATGTGATCCCATAATCGTCGTCACAAAGGGCGTCTCGTTTTACTCGCAGACTTCTCTCGTAGGCTGAAAAATTCCAGACCCATAGCCGTCATCTAATGCATGTATGTCATTCCTTTATACCCACAACCCGTATTCCACTCTAACCCAAACATCCATTCCTCATTCCTCTGTGGCTTCCTTGTGCCTTCCCCCCCATCCCCCCCCGATTCCCTCACACTTCAGTCACCTGATACCCTTGATAGAGTTTTCCCAAAGGCCCAAGGCCAAGCGGTTCTCCCCTGCCGGCACCACATGGCCCCCGAACAGCTCGGCTCGGCACCACCGGGGCCGCGGCCCCTCGTGTTCAGGAGGTCACGCTCTCTGACACAGATGTTTTCTGTTGGTACATTTGTGTTTTCTCTTCAAACAGAACTAATCCTCCGAGCAGCTCCCTCTCTGGAAACGCTCTACTTGACCAAATTTACTCAGCTGCTCTTTTCTTTTTTTTTTCTTTTTTCATTTACTGTAAGCAGTGCAGTGGAAATCCCACCTGAACACGGCGCCTGTATTTCACGAGGAAACTCGAGGGTGAACTCGGGATTCCAGCTTGGATTGCTCTTTTTAAGGGCTCGGGGGTTAAACGCGGTTTGAGGAGACATGCTTTTGAAATGTAAATTTTCCCGCTCCTGCCGCCTGGGCAGCGAGTTTGACTGAAAGCAGCGATCATGAACCCCTCGCTGCTATCTCGAGGTGGAGATATAAATCGGGCCGCCGCTGGCTTTCTGCTGACTGTCATAATCGGTTTGTTAAACCCGCAAATTGCATTGTCAATGAACAGGCAGAGTCGGCTGGTTTTGCGGCGATAGCCGAGATAAATGATAATTCAGGAGATTAAATAACAATCAGAAAGTGTTTAAAGATTTCTCGAGCTTGATCAGACCCTCTTGCGGTATTGTTTGCCGTAGTTACTCTCCATCATTAAAATATGAAACTGTCAATAGCAGTCAGCGAAGCGGTTGTGCAAACACAACATGTCTCGCTGATAAAATATGAATTCCCCAGCGTACACCGTGTGATTAATAGAAACTCTAGAAAGCAGCCGCTAATTACTCCTGAGTGCTTATAAAACATTATGTCCATAAATAAGCATATTTATTTGTACACAACTTGATTTCATTATTCAGTGTTTATCACCTATTGTTAATGTGTTTGTTTTGCCTCAGCTGTACTTGCACTAATTATATTTCTCATCAACATTTCAATGGGACTCTTTGTTTTTTTTTTTTTTTACGTTTCTCAGGTTACAGGCCTTTTCATAATTGATGTGCTGAAGCCTGGATGATGAATCTATTAATATCCTCATGTAAATTACTCTCGTGTCAAGCAAGCCACATATATTTATCACCCTGATGCTTTTCTAATGAAGTTAAATTAAAACATTTTATCAGACAAAATAAAGAATAAAAAAAAAATTGGGTTCTTCGCGCGAGCTGTCGCACCGCTGTCATCTTCTCTGCTCGGGCTGTGTAAACACGCAAAGTTTAACAAAAAAGCGAGGCACAAAAAGAAATACAGAGAAAGAGAGAGAGAGAGCGATATTGTTTAATCATTTAAAGACTCAGAGAGGAATGAAATGATATATCTGGGACAAATGAAAAATCAATCAAAAAAGCTGTCAGGGAGCGTTTCCAGCTCCGTTTTTAAGGCTTCGTTATCCACTTCAAAGAGGCGCCTGTGATCCGCTGAGAGGGCTTGGAAACACATTTTGATCCATTTGGCTAATTTCTTGTTGAAGTAAAACAACGTTCGCAGCTTCCAAAATGCGGCTACAAACTGTCCTGTAGAGCTGTGATGGCTGAGAACAAGGTTTATTGTTTTTACACGAGAACATCATGCATGAGAAATTACAAACAAGCGCTTAACAAATTGGAGGAATTGTCGCGCCTTGCACAGGCAGTCACGCTAATTGATGTGTCACAAGGCTGTGCTTCATCAGGGAAGGCTCCTTAAAAGGAAGCATCGCTTAAACTACTCTGCTGTTTTTTATATGTGCCCCCTCTTTCTCTCTTATTGATTCCTGTCCCACAGCCAGTATGGACTCAATTTATATGTTTCATGTGGGCAGCACCGGGAAGCTTGACCCGGACCTTTTATTGGTGATTTCCGACCTGCCTCTCCTGAGTGGGACTCAACAGGAATGTTGCCACTCTGGCCCCAACCTAATCAATTACCAGCTGAGCTCTGCTGACCTGTCGTACTCTTTAACCTCCGCCCAGGAGTCCCACACAGTTCATGCTGTCATTAGGCAATTACATGGAGACTACGTGGAGACGCTTTATTGAGACTTATAGATTTCTCTGAAACAACCGCTCATGCAGCTGATGCAGCCCAGTCGATACTCAAAGGTACTTAAAGGTACTTTTACTTGTAGGAGTTTTAGTTTTAAACGTTATTATCAGCAGTGGTAATAAATCTGCATATTGTGTTGTAGAGATTTCTACTGAAGTTAGCATGCTAACCAGCTAGCATAGGCCCGTCCTCGCACTCTGTACCTCAAGAGACGATAGCCTGATAGTCCGGAGGTCGGTGCTGTGTCAGCCGTATCTACAGCAGTCCAGTTTGTACATACTGCCCCTTTAATGTACCAATTATTGAACACGTGTGTCGTACTTGACGATTGCATGCTGTAATTTTCCCCTCAAACACATAAAACCTCCAACGCCTTCTGCTTTTTGACCCAAGACTCACAATTCAGCAGTTACTGATGCTGATGGGAAGTTGGTTGAAGTTTGTAGCACACGAAACATTTCTGGAGCCTCGCAGCAACGCAAAGCATTCTCTTAAACAGCTAAAGTGGATGGGGACCCAAAAGACAAATCCAACAGAAAGTGGCTGAGGCATAATCCGAGTCCCTGGAAGCCCTGAGATCCCAAATTGATTTGAAAAGATGTTAGTTACACTTACACCTTGATGCACGGTTGAGCTTGTGCATCCAATTCAGACGGGGGGGAGCGCGCTGATGCTTTTAGCTGAGCTGCTACTGTGAAGATTTCGTTTTAAAAAGGGTGTAAATAACTTTTCAAATCGGCTTGGGATCTCGGGGCTTCAGCCGAGCTGTATGGAGACATTTTTATGTTTTCAAACAGGTGCACATCTACCTCGGTTGTTTAGGAGAACGCCGTTTTGCTGGTAAAGTATCCTTTAACGTCCTTTTACTTCTTGATTTCCAAACTACACATAATCTCGTGGTTTTCCCAATCAGAGCTACGTGAACTATCTTTGATTTCATACTGTTTTAATGGTGCAAATGGAGAAATTCACATGCTGTTTTAGGTCTGGATATATAGCCAACATGGCATTTAAAAATTCGGCAGCAATTAGATCATGGTTATTAATTTCTGACCACTTCTTCTACTCTGAGCCCCTGTAACGTCCTCCCTCCAGGCGGTGGGGATGACCACATGCACAGAGTGGTGCTTTGCATTAATGCATGTGAGAAATTGCACCCATACATAAATTTGTTCTTGGCCTAATTAACCAGAGAGCACTTAGCCGCTTTTCACTTTTGCATTCATTTATTTCTGTATTATGCACCTCACACTTTAAGAGGCATCTGAAACAAAACGGGAACAGAAAAAAGACACCTAGTCGTGCGGTAGTCCACAAAAGAGATGCCAGGTTTTTGATCGACATGTGTAATTAGAGACATTAAAGCAATCACTCACGTTGGAAACATAAGCAGAAGTCTGGCATGCTAATCAACCGAGACAGCTTTTAAACATGGGTGTCTTAGTTTGCTGTTTAACATGGCATCAGCTCTGTCAATGTTAATCAGTAGAAAACGCCGTGAATGCGTCTCTTTGCCATGATGAATCTCTACAGAACGGGGTCCTATAGGGTTGAATATCCCCAAAGAAGCAGGACTGTTTTATGGTCAGTGGAACGTGTTGTAAACAGGAGGATCTCTGTTCAGGATGGCACACAAATAAATACTTTCCCGGTGTAATATCTGACTGAGTCCGGGGGATATTTTTGGCGATCCTTGGTCAATCCGTCTGGCAGGACATAAAAAGACCAGAGGCAACAGGACGAACAAGGAAAGTTTCCATGGAGCTCCTGATAATCTCCCGAGGTGCGGTAGCTGTTACTTTAGCTCCAGCTGATGGGATAATTATGTAAGGGAAGTTTAGTCTGATCATGGCTGTGTGGGAAGGGGGTGACCGAGAGGTTTTTTTTTTTCCTTGATAGCGTGGACGCTGAAAGTAATTAAATGCAAATGCAGCCATTAGTTATTCACATATTGCTGGTCACAGAACAGCAGACACAATGAGGGGGAGGCGGTCGCACATACTGGTGAAAATAAGCCGAGGCTTCAGGAAGAGAAACTGGCGAGAGGGAAATAGATTTTGGTGAAAGATGAAAGGCGCAGACGATCGATACGGGGGGTTCAAAAATAGACACAGCCGGCACAAAATGTAAGCGAAAGGACGAGAGAAGAGGAAAGGTAGCGCGGTGAGAGGAGCGCCGGCGGCTGCGTGGTGGGAACAACAGCAACAGATGTGCTTTGAATCAGCGTGGCCTGAGGAATGCAGCCCCGTGAAAGAGGCCAGAGATGGCGACCCTCAGCCCTGCAACCCGATCCCCCGTGGTGCAAGCATCTCTCTTGTGGTTCTCCCTCCACCAGCAGCACCTCCACCCCCCTCGACTCCTGCACAATGAGCTCGCCGGGTGCTTCAGACCACTCCAATCAGACCAGAATAGCAGGCGGCAGGAACACGTTGGCCCTGGCTGAACAGGAATGCACAGTAAAAGCTAGCTCAGCTCCCCAGTGCTCTGCTCCGTGCTCCAGTTCTCCCTTCATTAGCCGGGGCCTGGCATTCAGCTAATGACCCGCCGGTTCCCTTTTTTCTTCCCCTTTTTCCTCAAGTGCAGTTCTGCTCCTTTGTCTCCCCTCTGCTAGCCGAAACTGGATGACCATGACATTCAGATCGTATAGCATGCATACGCCGCCTCTCTCTTTTTCAGCCCTCGCTCGTAGAATTACAATAATTACAACACCTTTTGACCTTTCTGAATAGACGGGGGATTTTTATTTTTTGTCCTCCACCTTCTGTCTCACCTTTTTATTCTTCTCTCCCGCTCGAGCTAATCATGTTTTATTCCACATACCTCCCGCTCTGCGTTAGCTCACCGCGCTTCTAATTTCCTTTCTTCTTCGCTGCCTCATGCAGACCACATTCTTCATCAGCCACACTCGCGCAGCTGTCCTCTGTCCTTGTGTTCTGCACCTGTTCTCTCTCCGGAGTCCCCCGTGTGTCATGATCTCATCTCCCTATAGAAGCGCTTGTTAGTCCGTATGTCTGGATTCTGTCTCGCTGTCTGCTCGTGGGGTCAGCTGAGGGATGCCCCGCGTCCCCTCCCTCTCTTTTTATTTATGTTTGACACTTTAATGTAAGGCAGTTTTAGCTTTTACAACCCTGATTCCAAAAATAAATTGCAAAGAAATACAGAATGCAGGGTCTTTTCCATAGCCCTTTATCAGAGTCCAGAGTTTAAACCACCCATAACAGATTCAACCGTAATTGAAACTCGCCAGAAAAAGGATCGTAGGATGATGCTTCTTCCAGTGATGTAGGTGTTTATTTGCATATATAGCCTTTTTTGTCAATCTTCTAAGTTAGGGTTTGCTATTTTAGATGTTTTTCAAACAAGATGCATGCATAATTGTCTGAGGAATTCACAAAAAATGTGGAAAAACACCTCACAACGTAAAAAAAAATGGTGAGAAATGAAAGTTTTTGGATCCGTCCCTTTAAACAGATCTGCACCAAAAGTTAACGGGCTCTATTCTGGGCTGAGACTCGTCCTCCATCCAAGTTTTGTGGGAAATTGTTCAGTTGTATTTGTGTAACCAACCAACAAACCTCCTCCTCATCCTCCTTGGCAGCGGTGATAACCATATATTTACAATAATCGATGATTTTAATAGTCTGTACAGTTTTCGGTGTCAACCCAAGAATGCTCGAGAACAGAAAGCACGGGAGCAGTTCTGTTGAAACTCCCTGACACACACACACACACACACACACACACACACACACACCAGTCCATGCCTCAACCCTGCCTGGCAGGATGTGTGTTGTTGCACACCATTAGCATAATGGTCATTTACATAGGGCACAACTGTTCCAGGTAATTCAATCTATATGTAAAACACTGTTGCTAGTGAGGCAGGGGGCCAGTGACAGCTCAGCTAACCCGTGCCGCCTGGAGCACCTGCGTTGTCATAACTATAGCCTGCAATCAGCGCCGGTCCACGGCCACGTTTAGCTACCGAGAGTCAATCCTGCACAGGGCGACGACGCGTTGATTATCCGCCGCGTTTTGTAATATTTGCTCTACCTTCCAAAAACCGGCTGTTTCGGTCTCAACTATCCAATCAGCAGCTTTTCTAACAGTAGCTAAATAGCCACGGGGGCTGATTAGCATGTTTTGGGCCTGTTAGCGTCATACAGAGTCCCTGCATATTTATCAAATTATTACAGTAAAAGCTGGGATTACAGCGCTGAGCTCGGGATTACTTCCTAACCCATGTAATATGCTATATATAGGCAAGACATTGTGTCAGAGTGAATGGACGGCCGACCTGCCGTGCAAACATCCCTCAGTGTCGCCTATTAACACACACACACACACACACACACACACACACACACACATGCGTACACTCAACACCATCTCTCCCGCCCGTCTTTACTTTTGTTTGCCAATCACATTATCATCCCGTAACACTGCACTGACTGCTGATCCGTCATGCATGCGAGCCGTCGCCGTAATGTTATCACCATAATAAGCCTCCATTCATCCGTGAATGACAGCCGACTCAATTTGAATTGACTGACTCGTTCTGATTTGCCAAGTTCACGAGTTTCCACCAAACAGAAGCGACGCGGCCTCTTACACAGCGTTTATTTTTACCCCCTTTTTATTCCATTTGCGAGCCCATTGTTTTATTTTCAACCCTCTTCCCTGTTTTTTTTTTCTTTCCTTTTCTTTTCTTATTTGCCCGTCGTCTTCCTCCTCTTCCACTTCCTCTTCATGAATTATTCATCGAGTCATACATAATTTAGGGGGAAGCAGCCAGAGATTTACACAGCTCTTTGTGTCACTGAGTTTTGTTTGGTGGCATATTCAATAATTGTTTAATATATCAAATTGACTGGGAGTTGGGAGTCGGAGCCCCTGCGTGCAGTCGGCGCCTTGATACGTCTGAATATGTCAGGGGTGAGCGCCAAATACTTCCAGTCCACGTGACGGCCAGGAGAAACTTCCTGCTCCTTCAACGCCCAGAATTCTCCATTCTCTCATCCTTCTTGGAATACCTCGCAGCGTGAAGGCCACACTAATGAAGTACGCAGCCAGTTTATTGTCAGCCATTGTGTGAGGGATTCTTTGCGTTGACCTCGCGCCGCGTCTGTTTCAGATTAGCGGCGCTGCGGGCTGTTTGGCTGCTCGGCTGCCACAGATGTGCACGAGTTGTTCTGTTTGGTTTTGCTTCTTTTTCATTCCGTACATCCGGAGCGGCGAACGGAGATTGCAAATCTTTGTGGAAATGTGAAATTGTTATTGTGAGCAATCTTTCAGAGGACCCAACATGACATTTGCTGATCCGTTCCTATTCAGTATTCAAGTACGGGCTTTTATTGTCATTCTTTCCGCCCCCTGATTTCATTGCTAGGAACTGTGTTTCTGTTTTTTTTTTGGGGTTTCCATTGTGTATTTGGAAAAAACATCCCTGCACTCCACTGGATCCACGTAGCCTGTTATTATTTCCGATATGTCAAAATGTGCATTAGTTTTGGGAAAACATGTTCGTTTTATTTGGCTGAGCGATGATCAGTCGAGGTGTTTGGTTTTCCGGCTACGTCTCCAACAACATAAAAAGAAAAAAATCACACAATGCACACGAAAAAGAAAAACAATGCAATAAATTCGTGTCCTCGGGCGGCTTTACGTAATATCCAAACATCCACTGTTGAACCCCCTGGTGAGGGTGTTTATGACTGGAGTGAATGTCTTTGCCAAGTCTTATTTAATGAACTGCTACTCTCACTTTCTACACCTTCTTTTCCTTCTTTTCTTGAGGCAACTTGTCAGTTCTGCCCGAGAACCTGAGTTTGATTATTCACCGGAGGACTGGTGAAGCTGCTCCCTCCCTTCGCTCTGATATCAACACTGGATTGTTTCATTAAAAAAGGGAGAATCAGCTCATACGACGGCCGTGTCAGTCTGCTGCTTACAACCGTCTCGAGGTCACAACTCAATATGAGCTGCCCTTCCTCAAACCTGTGAGTCTGGAGCTGTGTTCTCACTTCTGAAAGAACCCGGGCTACCATTTCATGTCCTTTGTAGCAGGCCACTGCTCCTTTCAACTTCTCTCTTTGTCCTTGTCGACTGATTGAAAACCAGCCGGGGATTACGCTTTAATGTCCTGTATATATGCAGAGTTGAATATTTCATTTGGAACCACTGAAGAGAGAACTGGAAACCAAAATTCCAAGCTGGAGTACGTCTCGCTGTTCTTCACACAAAATAAAAAAAAAAAAGGGGGGAAACCATAATTGATATCCTCGGCAGGGGAACGCTCGGACGACCGGGCGGTGTGTTCCGTCCCGACCCGAGAAGAGGGGGAGGACGGAAGGCTGCAGCGTTCTCATTTTGCGTTGTTTATGATCCGTGCTGTTGATTGACTGCCAGCCCTAATTGGCTCGCTGCAGTAATGTATTTCAATAATGTCCGTATGCTCGATGGCTACAGCGTGGCATCAAAGCGATGCTGGATCGAGCTTCCTACGCCGCGATTGGCTCTCTTTTTTTTTTTTTTTCTCTCGCCCTGGAGCTGAATTTTTAATAAGAAATGGTTTTTAATGAAGTTAATTATTCTCATTTAATCAATGATTTGAAATGTGTAATATCTGTGACACCAGTTCTAATCGTAAGCCACACATTATTGTAGAGAGAATTCCGTCTTAAATGCTGCTAATTACAGTGTGATGAGATCGGCTGACGGTTCTGATGGGTCCCCAGCCGCCCGAGACAGCGCTGGTTCTCCCAAATATTGTTGTTGTTGTGAATTAAAGGGCAACTCCACCAATTTTGTCACGATTGAGGTGTGTTTACAGGTCTTGGGGAGAACACTTGCATAAGAGAAACAAAAGATATAAATCCTTTTGTTGCACCAGAGGAAGCCACTTAATCTGATAATAATCCCTCCAATGGTGGAGGCAAATTGCTAAGTTGCATTGTGGGTAATGTAGGCGGCAACTACAAAGTAAGAAGTGGAATAAATTATCTCTGGTCCTGCTGTATTGAGTTTATCATCATGTTTTTTAAACTGTCCATGAGTCCAACAGTTGATTGCTTTTGTGCTCAAATTACCCACAATGCAGTTCGCCTGAGGCATTTCATCTGATTACATACAGCTTTCCTTTGGAGCCACAAAAGGCTTTGTGCTGCTTTTCTCACATATGCAGCAGAACTCCACAAGATCTATAAACACGCTTAGGTGTAAATGTGACGGAGTTACCCTTTAACTTAAATGTGTCGGGAGAAACCCAACGAAACTACACCCCAGCTTTGACATCAGCTGTTCTTCTGAAGAAAAGCGACACGCGGCACATCACTGTCAGCCGCCAGTGAAACGCCTCTGTACGGAGACTTTGTTTCTTCTGGCTTTCTTCTCTAAAGGTGTCGCTCAACATCTGCCACCGAGAATCAAAGCGAGAACACCTCGTTGGCGGAAAGCGCCATCCGTCGCTCGTCGCGCGCTGCCATCTTGAGTTCTAACATGACGTGCGCGACAGAAACACCCGGGCTGCAGGCGCCACCAGACAAATTGGATCCCGGGAGGAGTGTGAAACACTTGGCCGTGGAAAAAAAAAAAACAATTGGACATTTGGAGACTTCTGCCGCCTTCTTTGCAGAGTGAGGTTGGCGGAGGGAAACTTCTGACGGAAGGAGACAGGTGGAGCGACAGTGTGGACGAGGCGTTGGAGCAGAGCGAGCAGCAGGTGTGCAAACATGTCATTTTTAGGGAGAGAGAGGAAGAGCGTGGAGGGATAATGTTTAGCTACATCGTTAGACACATGAACAGAGACAACACTGTATTACAAGTTGTACGGAAAACGGATGATTAACACTCTGCAGGCACAAAAGTGAGGAAGTCCAAATTCTCGCCCCAGGGTAGGAAAACAACAACAAAGCACCTGGATTTGGCAAAAAAAGGAATGAAATAGAGTGGAATGTGTGAGAATAAATGAGAGCGGGATGGAAAAAGACAAGAAGGGAGGCAGGGAGGAAGGTCTGAGGAGAGATCAAAGCAGCGTGAGGCATGCAGCAGCAGCGGAAAGAGCATCGGAGAGCGAGGAGTGATGAGTCAGTGACAGCTGCAGCATCATTAGTGTATTAGGATCAATCCTCAGGACTCTTGTTTGCAGCCTTTGCCTACACGCAGGCTCCGTGTCGTTTATATGTTCACGGCCATGCAGCTGCTGCAGCAACTCACATGTTTTTTTTCATACATCTGTCTCTCTCTCTGATCTTTCTCCCTTTCCACCTCCACATCTCACCATCAGCAACCGCGGCTGCTCCTTTCATGCTCCATGCGCTCTTTGTCCGATCCTCGCTTCCCTGATCTGAAGCCAGAGGTCAGACGTACGGGACGCTGCTCTGCCGAGGTTTGACACGAGAGAAAGAGATTCTCCAGGTGACCCTTGCTCCTGCTCTTGCATCTGCCACAGCGTCGGCTTCCCCTCGTTGTTGTTGTGGCTACTGGTTTATCAATTCCAGTAGCTAGGCGCCGATTTGCCAGAGACTGGTGGGTGTGTGATTAAAGATCCCTCGCCACCTCGAAGCCAGGCAGCTGGTGCGCTGTGAAAGTGTGGTGGGAAAGGCTGCCAGGGTTACACAAAGTGCTCAGACTGTGACGACCTCTCTTCCTCTTGAATTGGTAGTCTGACATGCTCTGACTGTTTTCTTGCAGAGGTAGATGGAGCTGGGAGGGTCGTCTACCTGTACCTGCCTTTCTGGGCGGGGCTTCCAGAGTGTATATAATGACTGCCTCTAGGGGTGTGTCTCTCTCTCTCACCTGGGCCTGCAGCAGGGCTCACAGCCTCTTTTCCTTTGTTTAGTTTGATGCACTTCACAACACACACTACACCATATCTTCACTCATCCATACACTGCTGCCACGACTGATACTTTTCCTATTGTACATATCCCACTAGTTTAACATTTATGTTGGTTTGAGTTAAATAAACTACTTTTTGTTTAAGATATCTGTGTGTGACCTCCCTTCTTGTTGCCATCCTTGAGCCAGGTGGTAACAAATGGGGGCTCGTCTTTGTGTGTAAGGGAGTGTGGCACACAGATTTTGGCTTACTCTTGTTGGAGTTGGTTTTGCCTAGCAGTAGATAACTAGTGTTTTTCTGGACTGGTGGCAGCTGGTAAGGGCTGGGAAGTTTGGAACCCTTATTCCTGACAGGTTAAGCAATGTGGGGCACTTGCTGTCTCCATTGACCCTTTTTTTGTTTTAGTTTGTTATTTTTGTGCAGCAAGTGGCTAGAGCAGTTGCTCAGGTGCACTTCCAGGACTGCCTAGGTGATTTCCAGCATGCTGGAGATTAACCGGGTCGCTGGGCTTTGTGCTTAATTATCCTACCACAGACCTGCATGAAGACGAGGGTTAAGTGAGTCAGCTAGTATTGGTTAGGCAGTTAGCCAGAGGAATGAGGTTCCATATTTGAAGCAGCCGGTTGCCATGTGGTCACTGTTTGAAAGATTTTTGGTGGGTGTCTAGTCTGTCTGGTTGACAGGAGGATTTTTTTCTGCTAGGTAATTGTGTCTCTTGATTTTGGGGGGAGATGGAGTTTATTGAGGATTTTGTGCAGACTCCAAGTGAGGAATTGCTCAATTGTTATAAGAAAGATCAGCTGTTGAAATTGGCTGACTTCTATAAGGTGGAGCTTCCGAAGAAGTTGAGTAAAGAGGAACTGTTGAAAACATTAAAGGACAAATTGGCTGAAAGTGGGATTTTGTCTGGTCTTGGGGATGGTGCACCTGTTAGTGTGACTGATTCTGCTGATAAAGCCTCACCTGTTGTAAGTAGGTCAGTGCCTAGTGTGGCTGGGTATGGAGTTGGACTGACTTTTGAGCAGCAAAGGCAGCTTCTTCTATTACAATTACAACATGAACAGAAAAATGTTTTGGAGGTGGAAAAACTGAGACAAGAGGCCCGTCTTCGGGAAGTTGAACTAGCTCATGTGCAGGCAAATAAGCAGATGGAGTTGCAGCGCTACAAGTTCGAGCTCATGAGTGCGGGCAAGCTGCAGCCTGAGTCGTCAACGGCTGGTGTTGCAGTGTCACATGTCCTTCCTACTCATTCATTTGATGTTACTGTTAACCTACGGCTAGTTCCTAAGTTTAACGACCAGGATCCGGATATTTTTTTTGTGCTGTTTGAGCGGCTAGCTGAGGCACGACATTGGTCTGATGCTGAGCGTACCTTGCTGCTTCAATGTGTCCTCACTGGAAAAGCCCAAGAAGCTTACTCAGCCTTAAGTGTTACTGATAGTGTTAAATATGAATTGGTTAAAACAGCTGTTCTCAGAGCATATGAGTTGGTACCAGAAGCATACCGTCAACGGTTCAGACAATTCAGGAGAGGGAGACAGACTCATAGTGAGTTTTCTCGTGATTTAGTCAATCATTTTAACCGCTGGTGTGCTGCTTCTCAGGTAGAGACATTAGTGGATCTGCAGGAGCTAATCTTACTTGAGCAGTTCAAGAATACCTTGTCTGATCGTGTTGTGACATACTTAAATGAACAGAAGGTGACGACGATTTCAGATGCTGCCAAGTTGGCGGATGAGTTTGTCTTGACCCACAAATGTTTTACTGGTGAGAACCGTGGCCAGGGAAACCATACTTATAGAGAGAATATGGCGTCGGCTCACACCAGTAAGTGGTTGTCTGACAGGACTGACAGGTTTGTAAGTAAAGTTGGCCAGGGGTTACAGGCGAAGCTGGACCCTAATCGTGTCTGCAATTATTGTTTTGGAAAAGGTCACTGGCGAAATGAGTGTCCAGTGTTGAAAAAAAAGTGGAAGTCGGGTGCATTTGCTACAAAACCATGTGGCGCTGCTGCTACTTTGTGTGCTGATGAGCGAAGCCGTGCTATTGCTGCGGTACAGACTATCACAAAACCTTCAGAGGGGCCAGTGATTGAGCTTCCTGAGGTGGAGACACAACTGTCCGATTCTACAGTAAGTGCAGAGATTGACCCTGGTTACGCTGCCTTTGTGTCAGATGGCTTTGTTTCACTGATTGGTAGTGACGGGAAAGTACCTGTAAAGATATTGAGGGATTCGGGCGCCCTTGACTCATTTATTGTGGGCTCTGTTTTGCCTTTCTCTCCTGACTCTGCTGTTGGTTCCAGTGTTGAGGTTCGTGGAATGGGTTTGACAGTTTTTTCTGCTCCACAACATCGTTTGACTTTAATTTCAGATCTGTTACAGGGTGACGTGGTCATGGGGGTGCGTCCTTCATTGCCTATGGGGGGAGTGCAGGTCATCCTGGGAAATGACCTGGTTGGTGATCGGGTGTGGTCAGATGTGCCCGCTCGGAGTGTCGAGCCAGCTTCTCAAGTAGTACGTAGGGAGTCTCTCACAGCCACCTCTACAATTCTTCCCACCTGTGCAGTGACACGAGCTATGAGCTCTGTCAGTAGTGGTTCTGCTGTTGAGAACTTCGATAGGAAGAGAAAACCAGTGTTTCCTGTCCCTGCTTATCATTTGCCTGTGTCTTGCAGTGACCTCATTCAAGAACAAAAGGATGATCCTACACTTCAGGTTTTGTTTTGCCAGGTACTCCCTGATCATGAAGTGGAGAGTGCAGCCTGTGGTTATTTTCTCCAAGATGGGATTTTGGTAAGAAAATGGGTTCCTCACGGAGAGTGTTTTGTGGGGGATGAAATAGTGCAGGTTGTTTTACCACTTAAGCGAAGACCCACAGTATTACAGATCGCTCATGATGGTGTGTCAGGTCACCTAGGTGTAAGGAAAACCTATGATCGAGTTCTGAGACATTTTTACTGGCCTCGGTTAAAAAAAGACATCTCTGCCTTTATCAAGACTTGTCACACGTGCCAACTGACTGGAAAACCAAATCAGGTAATAAAGCCTGCTCCATTATATCCTATTCCTGTTGCTGAACACCCATTTGAGCATTTGATTGTTGATTGTGTTGGTCCCCTGCCACGCTCCAAGTCAGGTAGTAACTTTTTGCTAACTGTGATGTGTCAAGCTACACGCTACCCTGCAGCCTTTCCCCTCAGAAATATAACCACCAAATCTGTTGTGAAGGCATTGACACAATTCATGTCTACCTTTGGTATCCCTAAAGTTATACAGTCTGATCAAGGGTCTAATTTTACATCGAAGTTGTTTGCAGAAGTGTTGCAGCAGTTAAACATCAGACATTCACAGTCCAGTGCTTATCATGCTCAGAGCCAGGGAGCTTTAGAAAGGTTCCATCAAACCTTAAAGTCCCTCCTTCGTGCATATTGCACTGAGTTGGATCGTGATTGGGAAGAAGGGTTACCATGGCTTATGTTATCAGCTAGGGAGGTGTCTCAGGAGAGCCTGGGTTTTAGCCCAAATGACTTAGTGTTTGGTCACACTGTGCGTGGTTTTTTGGCCTCCTTACAGAGTGACTGGAAATCAAAAGAGGCTCCACAAAACTTGATAGATTATGTCAATGGTTTTAGACACCGTTTGTATCAGGCCAACAAGCTGGCAAAAGAAAACCTAAAGGCAGTTCAACACAAAATGAAACGTCTTCATGATCGGCGTGCCGAAAGTCGGGAATTTAGTCCTGGTGATCAAGTTCTGGCGCTTTTGCCTCTAGTGGGATCTCCATTCCAGGCTAAGTTTTGTGGCCCTTATATGGTGGCTAAAAAGGTGTCTGACTTAAATTACTTAATCTCAACCCCTGACCGGAAGAAATCAGTGCAGTTGTGTCATGTTAACCTGCTTAAACCATACTTTGCTCGGTCTTCAGTGGCAGGACTTGAGTCATCGCCGTCTTGTGTTGCTGTAGCAGTTCCAGTGGGTCAGGTACGTGTACATTCTGATCTGG
This sequence comes from Sparus aurata, assembly GCF_900880675.1. Classification (NCBI taxonomy): domain Eukaryota; kingdom Metazoa; phylum Chordata; class Actinopteri; order Spariformes; family Sparidae; genus Sparus; species Sparus aurata. Next base: position 24,764,092 of record NC_044206.1, on the reverse strand, counting down.
CAGTAGAAACAGAGGAAGAACTGTGTACACCGGATGATGGCATGTTGAGAGGTCGACTTAAAAACTCTGAGTCTCTTGCGAGTCTGAACGAAATGTTGACCCATTTGTCTGAACCAAGACGATCAGAGTTAGTAAAGCTAGTTAAAAGTTACCCCTGCCTCTTTGCAGATACCCCATCTCGTACTCATCTCATCGAGCATGATATTGATGTGGGAGAGGCTCCACCAGTCAGACAGCGGTTTTATCGTATGTCACCGGTCAAACATGAACATTTAGAGGCAGAAGTCAAATACATGTTGGAAAATAACATTGCGGAGCCATGTGCATCTAGTTGGTCCTCCCCCTGTTTGCTGGTAAAGAAGTCCGATGGTACATTTAGACCCTGTACAGACCTGCGGAAGGTAAATAAACTGACCAAACCTGACTCTTTTCCACTTCCTCGTATGGAGGATTGTGTGGATCAGGTTGGGTCTGCCAAATTCGTCAGCAAGTTTGACTTGCTTAAAGGTTACTGGCAGGTTCCACTGACACCTAGAGCTAGGGAGATTGCCTCCTTCATTACACCCAGTGGGTTGTACTCGTACACAGTAATGCCATTCGGGTTGCGTAATGCCCCAGCCACATTTCAGCGCCTGATGAATAAGGTGGTGTCAGGTCTGGTGGGCTGTGCTGTGTATTTGGACGACGTTGTGGTTTATAGCGACACTTGGGAGGATCATCTACAGCGAATTCAAGCTTTGTTTGACCGACTGGCTCTGGCTTCTTTGACTGTTAACTTGGCAAAGTGTGAGTTTGCTAAGGCAACAGTAACCTACTTGGGTAAGGTCGTTGGCCATGGGCAAGTGCGTCCAGTAAGAGCTAAGGTGTCGGCGGTTGACAAATTTCCTGTTCCTGCGACCAAGAAAGACCTATCCCGTTTTCTGGGTATGGTGGGGTATTATCGTGGATTTTGTAAGAACTTCTCCACAGTGGTTGCTCCCCTAACTTCCCTTCTTAGCCCAAAAGTGAAGTTTGAGTGGTCTCGTATCTGTCAAGAAGCTTTTGAGTCTGTTAAGTCTATGTTGTGCTCTGCCCCTGTCCTAGCAGCTCCGCAGATGGAAAAGCCTTTCTCATTGTATGTGGATGCTAGCAAGGTGGGAGCGGGGGCTGTCCTCATGCAGACTAATGACCATGGTGTTGACTGTCCGGTGAGTTTCTTTTCCAAAAAATTCAACATACATCAGTTGAACTATTCCATCATTGAAAAAGAGGCACTGGCACTCATCTGGGCACTGAGACATTTTGAGGTTTATGTGGGCAGTGGAGCAAGTGCTTTAGTGGTCTACACAGATCATAATCCTCTGACCTTTCTCCACTCGCTTCAAAATCCAAACCAGCGTCTGATGCGTTGGTGTCTTTTCCTACAGCCTTTCCATTTGGATGTACGGCATGTAAAGGGAACTGAAAATACTGTTGCAGATGCCATGTCACGAGGAATGTCCTAAGTTGTTTGTTTTCTTCCTGTATGGTCTCTTTCAGTTCGGTTTGGGGTCATCTCCTCTTAATCTGCTTCCTAGGTACCATGGTTGCTGAGTTGGTGCCCTCTATGGACAGGGTGTGATGTCCTGCAGGTTGTACAAACATTTGGGGTTTCTTTTGGCATTGGATAAACCAGAGGGTTCCAGTTATTTAGTTATTCTGTTGTCTATTGAGGGCTTGGGTTGTGGTAGTCTAACTGTGGGGATCCTGGTCAGGATCCTCATTTGAAGGGAGGGGGTGTGACGACCTCTCTTCCTCTTGAATTGGTAGTCTGACATGCTCTGACTGTTTTCTTGCAGAGGTAGATGGAGCTGGGAGGGTCGTCTACCTGTACCTGCCTTTCTGGGCGGGGCTTCCAGAGTGTATATAATGACTGCCTCTAGGGGTGTGTCTCTCTCTCTCACCTGGGCCTGCAGCAGGGCTCACAGCCTCTTTTCCTTTGTTTAGTTTGATGCACTTCACAACACACACTACACCATATCTTCACTCATCCATACACTGCTGCCACGACTGATACTTTTCCTATTGTACATATCCCACTAGTTTAACATTTATGTTGGTTTGAGTTAAATAAACTACTTTTTGTTTAAGATATCTGTGTGTGACCTCCCTTCTTGTTGCCATCCTTGAGCCAGGTGGTAACAAGACACACAGAAGAACTTACAGCAGGCTCGTTGTTTTGTTCGCGCGTCATTCAAGATGCTGTTTGTTCAAATCTCCGCATGTGTGTTTGCGTGCGCTCACATGCAGCATGTTCGCTCGCCCGCCCACTGCTGTGCACACGCGTCCTTGAATAAGGCTGATTCCACTTGGAGCTCGTTTGAAACCGACTTTGCGGCCTGCGCTGAGGCCTTTGTGTGCGGATAATAAGAAGTCGGGGTTTGACTGATTGCTCGTGTTATTATCGGAGCATGTATATTCCTGGCAGATTATTCTGTGTATGCACTCATCCCCGGTATGCAGCCCTCTCTCACCCTACTGAGCGCTCGGTTTGACTTTCTAATTCTGGGCTTAAAACAATAATTGGAACAATGCTCGTGTCAAAGGAGACATCTCATCTGCTGCGAGCGCACTCTGTGTTTTTTTCTTTTTTTACTCTACACGGAGAAATGGCCTGTGATTTCCTTATCGGGTGACTCAATTAATCCGGGGCTTCCCCCGCTTCTCTTCTCATTTCCAGTCTTTTTCCAGTTATCTTCGTTTCATCAGCGGCGAGTTTGCACCGGGCCGCAGAAGCCGCGTCACATTAAGGAGAAGAAAGTCTTTGCGTGTGATACTCGCGCTGTCTTTCAAGGAACGGGAAAGAGAGAGGAGAGGGAGATGACAATTAGCCGAGCTCAGCCGTCTCATTTGCTAAACGAGTCCTTTCGCCGCCTCGTCTAGTCGAGACAACTGCGCATCGTTGGCGAACAGCTCGTGGGTTCTGTTGTTTGAGGAGTTGATAAGTTAACCTGCTGAACCTCATTAAGATACATTAGACTCGTGTTATTGCACTTGACAGCACATGCGTGTTCTGTGTTGGTTGTTGCTGCGTCATCGGTGACACTAACGACGCCCCAGAATCCCTCTGTGTTCGTCACACAAATAAAGAAATCTTTGGTCCTTGACGTACAAACGTTCGACTTATTCTGGCACATTCTACAGATGCTCGACCCTTATTGGGATCTGAAGAATGTGAAGGCCGGGTCATTACCTTGAGCTCTTTGTCTCGTTCCTCGAGTCGCTCTTGTCCAGCGTTTGTGGTGTCGCAGGTCACATTGTCAAAGCCGAGTCGGCTCCGCGGTCGGCCTCCATTGATCTCACTCGTTCCGGCACTTCCCAAGGACGCTTGCTGTGTTCGAGATCTGAGGAATTCAGACTCAAGATCTGTGCCTTGAGCGATTTGTTATTTTCCTCAGGCCATTCCTGGGCACTTTATGTAGTGTCGCAGGTCGCGCTGTCCTGCTGCGGGAGGCGACTGCTATTACCGCCACCATGAGGGGGTGGATTTGGCCTTAACCTGCTTCGTCCAGCACATTCCCTTTTTTTTTTTTTTTAAGCACAAATGCTTTAAACACATGCAAGAAGTATCTGATGTGTCAATGCATTTATCAGAAGTGGTAAAAAAAACTTGAGGGTCGTCTCGGTTGACACACGGAAACCCGAGTCGTAGGTGACTCACGCCGTTTCCCACAGGCGTGTCTGAATCATTGTAATGGCCTTAACAGCGGCGGCGTCTGCTGCGTGTGCCCGTGCATCAGAATGTGCCGGCAGAGAGTGTGTGTGTGTGTGTGTGTGTGCGCTCCCGACAAATGTCTGTTTTCCTCCTTGTCTCTCTGGCAGACATGTACAACCCTCTATCCGTCTCTAATTGCCTCCACCTCACACATCATTTGTGTTTCTGCCATAAAAAGAAACACTGAAACCCGACCACTGGGGATCCATAACCGTTTTCCAGCCTATATGCTTTTTATTGCCGTATTTAGAGCCTTCATAAATATAGAGCAAAGCATTAGGGAAAAAGGGAACTACTGAAGACTCACAGCCGAGACACCTGCTGCTATTTCTGTAGATAATCGGGCAGACGGACAAGTAAGAAAAGCGAGCCGACAGTCGGGACGGGGACGCAAAGAAGGCTGCAAACTGAGGCGATAACAAGAAACATCATCCAGAAACGTTACATCGCTCACAGCCGGTCCAAATTACAGATTATATTGCATGTTGAAACTCGCAATAGAAACTGTATCAGAACAAAACAAATCGGTCCAGGTAATGTGTGTGTGTGTGTGTGTGTGTGTGTGTTTGTCCTGCAGGCTTTATAAATACATCGTCACACACACATCCTGCGTTTTCTGTGTCGATCCCTCACTCTTCAGCTCTTCCAGCGCCTTGCTGATTATGCACAGCCAGGTTCATATACGAACACACACGTACTCACACACACACACACACACACACACACACACAGAAGCCATACGCCTCCAGATTGTTTAGCATACAGCAGGCATTCGCTCATTGTTCTGCGGGAGTCTCAAGGTCAACAAGTTCCCTCCCTGATAGACTCAACATGGAGAGGACGGAGGATGCATACGCAGACATCACCCTCGCACGTACGCAGAAGACACACACACACACACACACACACACACACACACATGCGGAGGTGCAACATAAATTCATCACAACAAAGGAGACATTTACCAGGGATGTTCTCTGACCCCAGTAACAAGGTATCCAATAAAAAATGGATATACCGTCCTGCACGGCTCAGACGACGTGCACACACACAGCTGAATATTGCACTGAAATGCTTGAATCTCATTTTCTAGACAAGTGTCGTGCATTGTTGTGGTGAAGTGTCATCGCATTTTAATATTGCATGTGCACATATATGGCGTGCAGAGACTGCTCTAACATTTCTCTGCATAATTATTGACAAATTAGCAACAATACACGGTCTAATGTACGATTAAATGTACAATACGTCTGACAAAGCTTGAAGGTCAGCTGTTTGCTTTTCCGAACCGTCTCTCTGTTAATGCAAAAACATCGTTAACGAGCAAATTAACGCTGGATGCACAGATGGATAAACAAAATGAATTGTGGATAAAGATAAGGCTGTCGTACAGCACATCACCATGACAACAAACCTGCTTCAGCTTGTCGGACCACGTCGGTTCGGTGACGTCACAACTAGACAGTCACGTGTCAGAACGCTGAATGTGCTGATGCAGAAACATGTTGGGCGCTTCTTGCTCAGGCCTGTGAGAGAGGACCAATCAGTGCAGAGTGGGCTTTTTGGGAGGAGGGGCCTAAAGAGGGTGAATAGAGGTGCTGCTGAAATGGAAAAACTAGATTTTTGAACACGGAAACATCCATTTTTTTATTAGACACCCAACGATTAAAGTGTCGTTTAAGGCCCGGTCAGGTTTGTGTTCTGTCGTATATTCAGTCAGTGGCTTTAATACAGAGAGGATGTGAACCTCTCAGGGTTACACAGCGCTGCGCTGCAGCTCTTTAACTAATTGTGAGTATCTCCCGGCTTCACTTATCTTCCGTTAGCCAGACTGTGGAGGAAGACAAAGAGATGGCTTTTATCATGTCTCAATTAAAAAAGTTTCTTTTTTCTTCTGCCGGCATAACAGAGAAAGACAGGAAGTGTGTGTGTGTGTGTGTGTGTGTGTGTGTGTGTGTGTGTGTGTGTGTGTTGCAGTGCTAACAGGCAGGAGAGCTGGTTGAAGTTTCGTCTCGGAGGCATTCAGCCGCGGCTCCGTTACACCTCGTTACTATCAACCTCCACACACTCATGTGATCTCCTGTTTTTTGTCCTCATAAGAACATGTTGGTGTGATAATGTGATGATAGTACGATTAACGAGTCTTATAATGCTAATATATCTCTTTGTTATTGGCACCTGCTGTGCTTTTCTTTCTGTTCCCATTAGTTTTTATTGTTCCTCGCTCTCTTTCTCGCTTCCTTCACATCCTCCTGCCCTCCAACCCACCAGTGCCCTCTAATTTTTCTTTGTCTCTGCGTCTCTCTCCCTTTCACTCAATTCCCCCTCCGCTAATTCTAATTAAAGACAAGAAACGTCATCTTTTATTAATGACGCTGTTAATGAAACGGGGGCCGCTTTTGTCAGGGACAAAAGTTTCCACCAATTAATTCTCTGCAATTAAAGTTGAAGAGAAAGATTCTCCCGAAAGAGAGCCGTTTTGCTCAGACTCCCCTGGTGCAGTGTATTTCTTATTTTCTATTTTTTTGAACCATATGCTGAATGCCTGAAATCCTTGTGGGGTTTTAAGCCTTGAGGCTATAATCTACGTAAGGTATGCAGGGAAGAATGGAATTCAGATTACACTTCTCTTTGTGTTGGTATTAGTATTTCCCCCGGCTAAATCATTTAGAGTAACTAAGCAGTTTTTTTTTTTCTTGTGATAGAGTTAACATGTACAGTTTATTTTCTTCTTCATACATAAATTCAGGATGTTACACGTGTTACGGAGTCATTTCACTTCAAGGAACCACGAGATGGTTTCGCTCCACGCGCCTCGGGCGAAAGCAATAAAGCCACGATATGGTTCAGACTGACGTTCGGGGTGTACGCGGCTGACAGATCATGCAAACCGGCAGAAGCTCAAACCCTGCAGACACGCTTTGTAAAAGGTTTATATTGAGCTGTGTGATCTTAGGCATCGCGTCGAGTCACTGTAGACGCTCCAGCTTCCATTCCAACCTTCCGATTAGATGTTGGAGCCATTACGGGTGTTTCCAGTGTCAAGAATCACCTCTTAAACCAACCTGAATAACGAGTCCTTAATGGAGAGTTCCAGTATTTGAGACCTTGAGCGTTGTGTGAACATGTTTTGGTTGTGTGAATGACACGATCGCCTCAGCTGGCAGCTGCGACACGGGCTGCGATGGCTGCAGTCTAATCCAACTTCAACCCTCAAAATAAGCTGAAAGTAAACTCAACCAATCGTTGTTCGTGAAGGCGCCGATTCACAACAACAGATGACAGTTTCCAATCGGACGAGGTCTGAACAATACTCTATACTTTCATTCATTTTCATACGGATGTGCAACATTTCCCCCACGAGCGAGCGCTTGGCAACAGTGCAGAGAAAAAACTGACTCAGTGCCGAGCAGCTATCTGTCTGGACCGGCTGGGTACGGGTCCAAACGTCTCACAACATTAGAATACAAAAACAACATTGGTTAGTTATTCACACACCAACATATGGTGGTTTAAAGAATATTGGAATTGTTCAGAATGTCAAAAATTACACGACAACTGTGTCAAGTTAGCACAAGAAATAAACCTCATGCTTAGAATTGTTGTCTCAATTTCTGCTTCCAGAGTTAAACAAGACTTTCAACCTCAGTTTTAAATGTTAATGTTGATAAAACGCGTATTCATGGGTTGTCAGGTAGCGATTAATCCCACTGGATGATGTCAGTCCTACTCCATCTTGACTCTTTTCCTGCTGCGCCGGCTTGTTAGCGCCTCAGGACAACGCCTCCGATTTGACCACTTACCTTCTGGAAAAGAACACTTTTACAACAGAGTGCACAACAAAAAAAAATGCGAGTAGTTACTGGAGAATGAGTCAGGACCGAGGCAGGAACGGGTCAGCGAGTGAGTAATAAGTGTGCGGACATTAAGAACGACGGGAGAACAGGCTTGGAGACGGCGTATTAATGAATCATCAGGCGATGAAATGCTTAGTAATATCTGAATCTACATAACGAGCGCTCTCTTCGTGAGTCACTGTTGATCGCCAAGTGCCACAAACTAGTGATGACTCATTAGCTACTAATTACTTAATCAATGTCTCAGCTCTTTTTGTGACCTCCCGCTGATTAATTCCTCACTCGTTCCTCAGTAACGTCTCACATCTTTAGTTAGCGGACCGAACGGTTGTCGGACCAAAATCTATTAATACACAGTAACCTGGTTTAATGAGCACAGTGCAAGAAGGGATTTTTAAAGGTTCTTCTCAATAAAGGATGTCTTAACAAGAATTTAACCGAGTGACCAAGAATCTGACCGAGCGTTCAACATCGACGTCTGATCTTTATTCAGAAATCTTTAGGGTTGCGGTCCATCGTTAGGAAGATAGACAGCAGGCAAGAACACTAATATCAAGCTAGCGTTGCTTAGCCGGGCCCCAAAAAGAATTGCGGGGGCCGATGATCCATTGCGCTCACAAATTCACACGTAGTTACGAGAGTGATAGGAACCACAGATACACCAGTGATGCCCCAATTAGCTCGAGAGGCGCTGAGAGTTAAAGCCATCTGCGTCTCCCTTGAGTGGTGTGTTATTGACAGTGCTGCTTTGTGGCAATTTGTGAATAACGGTGCTTCTTCTTTATGTGCAGGTTTTTCAGTGCGAGCGCCTTCAACCACGCCAGCCAGCGTGCGAGGAAACAAGCCATTAAATTGAGCACACACACACTTAGACAAACACAGCAAAACACGTAGCACCAGCTCGCCCTCGCTCCCCTCCTTCACTCAGCATGTCAGGGTTTTTCCATTTGTCCACAGCAGTGAGTCGTATTCTACTGAGTGGCTGTTCAGTCACCTCATGTGGAGTGAGAGGACTGGGCAGACCCACCGAGAGGCTAATTGACCCTAATTAAAGACTAGAAATAACTAAAGAAGAGTAAGTCGTGCCATGTTGGCCGGAGCTCCTTCATTCCTCTGAGTTTCTTTCTTTCTTTCTGCCTTCCTTCTACTGAAATTAGCATGCTAACCAGCTAGCCCAAAGCTCTTGTGCAAGTGGTATCAACACCAAAACTCCCCCTGGTCCCTGGGCTCCCTTTCTGTATCACTAGCTGCACGGCTAACTGAGCTAACTCTCCAGTGGGGCTTGGAATGGGGCATTAGCCTTAGGTCAAACAGACCTTTAGCACAGGTTATCATGGTTTTTGACCGTCGGGAGAAAGGACTACAAGTTGCACGGCGAACTGAGCAAACTAGCTAATGGAAGCTAATGTTGCAGCTAGCAGCAGTTAGCGGGTACTTTATCCGCAAGTGAAACTATCTATAGTTGTTGAGGCAGAGCAGCCACAGGACATCAGAGGGAAACACAAGAAAAACGTCCTCCTTTAAACACGATTCAGATCGGAGTCTGAAACCTGAGCTTTGTGCTAACAGCAATTACTTTTACAAATGTCTCACTCAGTACTCGGATGTTTAATAAGAAGGTTTATACGACAGAAGTGCAGAATGTCCCCTTTAATCTTCTGTCAGTCAACTAATCACCAGCACACGTGTTTTTAATATGGAACAAAGTCCTGGTACCGGTTCTATCCAGCGCTCCTTCCTGCTGAACAAACTATCAGACTATCAGTTGTGCTTGTTTTTGTTGAAGCCGACAGCCGTGCCGTGGAGGAAGTGGCCGCCTCATTATTCAGGAGCCTTACAGGCCTTGATAAGCCTCCTTGTTTTGGGGGCCGGTACGAGAGGAGGCCCGGGTGCGATAGTGTCCACGTCGGTGATTCATGGAGCCGTTTTCTCCACGTTGCTCTTCATCCTATCCTCCATGTAGGAGCCACATTATAGGGCCCACTAATGAATGTCACTCCAAATGAATGACCGGATCTGCCAATTGTGCCGCCGCCGCCGCCGCCGCCCCGCGGGCCTATCTCCTCTCTCACTAATGATTGTATACCTTACACCTTCCTTCCCTCTTCTCGCTCCCTTGTGGCTGCGCTCCTTCCTTCACCTTCCTCGTTCTTTCAAAACTAGCTCGTTACCGTCCCAGATGAGAGGGGAAAAAAAATTGGAAATGGTATCCTTCCCTCCTCTCTGGATGGATGGATGGGTGCTTCTTTGATTGTTTTTTTTTTTTTTTCCTGAGCGGGCACAACGCGGCTCTGAGGAGCGCTGTAATGGCGTTCTCAGAGGTTTGACAAGGTGGATGTAGCTGCTGCATTGTGCTTATTGCGGATTGGGGTGGCGGAGGTAATGTGATTTCTGACTGAAGCGTGGCGAGAGTAGGTTGAAAATTTGATGTCTGCAGACCGTTGGGCATTTCTCAGTGTGTGTGTGTGTGTGTGTGTGTGTGTGTGTGTGTGGGTGATTTCAGTGTGTGTTAAAAGGGGAAGAGAGAAGAAAGACGACATCGCTCATGTGTCAGTTTTGCACCGCTGCGATATACAGAACAAGAACGATTGTGTGTGTTGTGTTTGTATTATTTCTGTGTAAGTGCGCTTTTTGTTTTTTGCCCAAGACTTCATGTCATTCCTCGGCTGTTTGGCTCCCCGAGGCGAGTCTTGATGTGCCGGTATCTGATTTGGCACCCTTCCGCACTACCTCATAACCCCCCTCGCCCCGAAGGAAACAGAATTTTTACAGCCTCTGCTCTCTGTCTATCAATTGCCTTTTTTTTTTTCCCCTTTGGGGTTCTGATCCGGCGGGTGTCCGTCCATCACGACGCCTGAATGAATGTCCAGAGATGCTTTGTTTCGTCCCCACAGGCGCCGAAAAAAAAAAAAAAAAATCCGATGAGACGGGAGGGAGCTTCGTGCCCTTTTTGAAATCCTCCCAGCACAGAATCGGGATCGTCCTCTTTTGTATAAGCGGTGAAAAGAAAGTTGTTTTTAATCTGTGATTGGCTGATATCATTCGCTGTGATCTGATATGATGGAGCTCGTCACTTTCTGCTATCTTATATCTGTGTTTGCCATATTCGTGTCTGCGCTATAATAGACAGTTTTTCATTCCCGTATCTCTGCACAGGAAAAAAAAGAAAAACCTCTGCTCAGGTCTAATCCTGTTAATGCTAAAATCAGATTATGGGCTGTAGCTTACTGCACGGCGACAATATGTGTGCGAGAGAGTCTCCGTGGTGTAATACGGAGGATAAAAAGAGGAAATAACGACAGGATATCGGAGAAAATTATGGCTGATAAGAAGTTAAATGCATTTAGAGGAGGGAAAGGCTCCTCATCATGAATCAGGTCGGACAGAACATCCACACACACACACCGACTGATGAAATATTGATTGATAAACATCGAGACATATTCTGAATGTAGCTCAGTTTCTGACCTTTGCAATGCAGGAAACAACATGTGAATTCATAAACCCAAGAAAGACGGTTATCATTACGTGGTCGGCCTCATTTGGAGGTTTTCTCAAGTATTCCATCGAGGCCTCGCTGCCGGACTGAATCACCGTTATCAGCCTCTCACTCGTCTGTCACGGACGCAGTACGAGCAGGAATCACAGAGTCATTCATGATGCAGCAGTATCATATGTTTCCTGCGGTAACGATGGGATCTGCACCTCTTTATACAGAGCAAAACAATCTTCATATGCATCACAGTCTCTATGTAACACGAAGAAACAGATATTGGAACAAATAGGTAATTATGTTTATTAAATGCATCGTGACAGTTTCACAGAATATGACAGAATGTGTGAGATGTCTAATAAAAAGTGCAGTTTTAGCTTAATGCCGCTTTATCACACACACTGAGGGAGAGAAGGGAGGGAGGAAGAGAGGG